>NC_090805.1:15082413-15682413 GCF_036512215.1 Solanum lycopersicum
CCATCTTCACCCTTGGAAAACACACATTGTAGGACGACGTTAGGCATGACATGCAATCATCTCCCTTGGACAACATCCACAGGTTCGAACGATTTCGGGAGTGGCATTCCATCATCTCTCTTAAACAACATACACGGTAGGATGACGTCAGGACTGGCATGTTATTATCGCCCTTGGACTGCTCACACGATTGGACTACGTAGGGCATGGGAATGCTATAATTACCCTTGGGCAGCACATACAGTTGGACAATGTCCAGTAATAAATGCCTTCATTTCCCTTGGATAGCATACATAATCGAATTACGGCCGGTGTAACATGTTATCATCACCCTTGGAAAGCGTTCACGATCAGACTGCGTCCGACATGGCATGTTATAATCATCCTTGGACAGCACAAACGATCGGATGACGTCGGGTATAGCATGCCTGCATGCCCATGGGAAGTTAACACCTTCGGATGAAGTCGGTTGTGGCATGCCATCATCGCCATTGGGTAGCACACACTATCTGACGACGAAGAGTGTGGTATGCCATCATCTCCCTTGGAGAGTATACACGGTTAGACTACGTATGGCGTGGCATGCCATCATGGCCCTTTACAAACACACACGGTCGGATGAAGTCCAGCATCGCACGACATCATCTCCCTTTGACAATACACGCGATCGAACAACGTCATACATGGCATGCCTGCATGGCCCTTGGAAAGAACACACGGTCGGAGGATGCTGGGTGTGGCATGCCATCATCACCATAAGGCAACTCACGCATTCGGACGACGTTGGGCGTGACATGTCGTCTTTGCCTTTGGACAGTACACATGGCGGGACGATGTTGGGTGTTGCATGACATTATCGCCCATTGAAAAAATACACTATCGAATAACGTCGAGATCGGCATTTCTTAAAGGCCCTTGGATAGCACACACACTCGGATAATGTCGAGCATGAAAGGCCATTGTCGCCCTTGGACAGTATACAGAGGGTTGGACGACGTCGAGCATGGCATGCCATTGTCGCCCTTGGATAGCATACACGGTCGGACTACATCGGGTTTGGCATATTATCTTCGCCCTTTGACTGCACACATGGTCGGACTACATTGAACGTGGAAAAATTATCATCGCCCTTGGGAAGCACACACGGTCGAACTACGTCGGGCGTTAAAGGCCATCATTGCCCTTTATAGTGGACACATGGTTGTACGAAGTCAACGTTGCATGCCATCATCGCATTTGGACAACAGATGGATAGATGACATCGGGCGAGGCATGCCATCATCGCCGTTGTGCATTAGACACGATAGGACGATGTCAAGAATTGGATGCCCATATTGCCCTTGGATAGCCCACACTGTTGGAATACGTTAGGCGTTGCATTCCATCATTGCCCTTGTACAGCACACACGATCGGGCTACATTGGGAGTGGCATGTCATCATTACCCTTGGACAACACACACGATAGGACTACGTTGGGCGTAGGATGCCACCATCGCCCTTATGCAGCACACACGGTTGAACAAAGTCAAGCATGGCAAACCATCATCGCCCTTGGAAAGCATACAAGGTCGGACGACGTTTGGCATGGCATGGTATCATCTCCCATGAAAAGCACACACGATTTAACCACGTATGGCGTTGCATTCCTGCATGGCCCTTGGGCAGAACACGCGGTTGGATGACGTTGGGCGTGTTATGTCATTATCAACATTGGTAAGAACATACGTTTAGACGACGTCGGGCATGAAATACATTCATCGCCCTTGGGCGGCACACACGATCGAACGATGTCATGCGTGGCATGCCATCATCTCTCTAGGACAACATACACGGTAAGACGACGTCGGGTGTGGCATGCCATCATATCCCTTGGAGAGCACACACGATTGGATGATGTCGGGTGTGGTTTGCCGTCATCTCTATTAGGCAGCACACGCGGTCAAATGGCGTCGGGTGTCTCATGCCATCATCGCCATTGGGCTGCACACGTGGTAAGACGACGTCAGGCATTACATGCCATTTTCCCCTTTGGACAGCACACACGGTGGGACGACATCAAACATGGCATGCCAACATCGCCCTTGGATAGAATACACGGTCAGACTATGTTTGGCGTGGCAAGCCATCATGGCCCTTAGATAGCATACACGGTCGAACAACGTCAGGCATGACATGTTATCATCTCCCTTGGACAACACTCACAATCACACTACGTCTGGCATGGAAATGCTCTAATCGCCCTTGGGCAGCACACACAGTCGGACGACATCGGGTGTTAAATGCCATCATTGCCCTTGGACAATAATTATGGTCAAACCATGTTAGGTGTGGCATGTTATCATTGCCCTTTGAAAGAATAAATGATCGGATGACGTAGGAAGTGGAATGTTATCATCGCCTTTGTCTAGAACAAAAACAAATGATGTCAAGCATGGAATGCCCACATGGCTCTTGGGCAGCACACACGTTCGGATGACGTCAGGCGTGGAATGCCATCATCGCCATTAGGCAGCATACGTGGTTGGAAGACATTAGGCATGACAAGTTATTTTGACCCTTAGACAGCAAACACGGTGGGAGGACGTTGCGCGTGGTATGCCATCATCGCCCTTGGATGACATATATAGGGTCGGACAATGTCGGGAGTGGCATGCCATCATCGCGCTTGGACATCATACACAGTAGGACGACGTCGAGCATTGCATGTTATCTTCACCCTTGGAAAACACACATAGTCAGACGACGTTGGGCATGTGAATGCTATAATCTCCTTTGGGCAACACACATGGTAGAACAACGTTGGGAGTTAAATGCCAGCCTCGCCCATAGACAACATACATAAGGTCAAACAACGTTGAGAGTGGCATGCCATCATGACCCTTGGACAACATACACGGTCGGAAGACGTCGAGCGTGGCATGTTATCATTGCCCTTGGACTGCACACACGATTGGATGACGTTGGGCATAACAATGCTATCATCTCCCTTGAGCATTACTTACGTCAGGCATTAAATGCCATCATTGCCCTTGGAAAACATATAGGGTTTGACCACGTTAGGTGTGGCATGTTATTATCACCCTTGGAAAGGACACAAGATCGAACGAAGTCGGGTGTCATTTGTTATCATCACCCTTGAATAGTACACACGATCGAGTGACATTGGCATGTCATGCCCTCATGGCCCTTGGGATGCATACACGGTCGGATGATGTCTTGTGTGGCATGCAACATCGCCATTAGGTAACACACGTAGTCGAACAACGACGTGCATGGCATGCTATCATCGTCATTGGGCAGCACACGCAGTTGAATGAAACAAGGTGTGACACGCCATCTTCGCTCTTGGAAAGCACACATAGTAGGACTACGTCTGGCATGGCATGCCATATTAGCCCTTAGACAACACACAGTCGAACAACGTTGAGAATGGTTTGCCATCATTGCCCTTGGACAGCACACACGGTCGAACTACGTAGGACATGGCAAGCCATCATTGCCCTTGGGTAGCATACACAGGGTCAAACTACGTCTGGTGCAGCATTTTATCTTCTCCCTATCACATCATACACGATAGGATGACATCGAGCATTGCATGTTATCATCACCCTTGGATAGAACAAACCATCATACTATATTGGGTGTGGCAATGCTATAATCTCTCTTGGAAAGAACACACGAACGGACGACGTCGGGTGTTAAATTTAAACCTTGCCTTTGGACAAAATATAAGGTTGGACTACGTCAGGTGTGGAGGGTTATCATCGCCCTTGGGGAGCAATCACAATCAGACAATGTCGGACGTGGCATGTTATCATCACCCATAGAAAGCACACACGATCGGATGAAATTTAGCGTGAAAAGATCGCATGGCCCTTGAGCAACACTACATGGGCGGATTACGTCGGGCGTGGAATGCCATCATCACCATTGGGAAGCATAAGCGGTCGGACGACGTCATGCATGACATGCCATCTTCTCACTTGAACAACACACACGGTAGAAGATGTCGGGCGTGGCATGTCATCATCGCTCTTGGACAACTTACACGATCGAACTACGTGAGGCGTGGCATGCTGTCATGGTTCTTGGCCTGCAGACATGATCGAGCGCGGCACGCCGTCATCGCCCTTGGACAACATACACACGATCGGACAACATCGAGCATTGCATCAAACATCGCCCTTCGACAACATAGAAGGTCGGAAGACATAGGGCGTGGCAATACTATCATCGCCCTAGGGAAGTACACATGAATGAACGACATCAACGTGTCATGCAATCAACGCCTTTTGACTGTACGCACGCACAGACGACGTCGGGCGAGGCATGCCATCATCTCCCTTTTAAAGAACACATGGTCCGACGACGTCGGGCTTTTGATGCTATCATTGCCCTTGGATAGCACACACGATCGCACGATGTTAGTCTTGACATGCCAATATGGTCGTAAGGCAGCACACACAGTTGGACGACAATGAGCATGGCATGCCATCATCCCCTTGCGTAGCACACACGGTCGAACAATGTCGGGTGTGGCATCCCATAATCTCTCTTGGAAAGCATACACGATTGGACAATGTAGTGCGTGGCATGTAATCATATCCCTTGAAAAACACACATAATAGGAAAACATAGGGTGTGGCATGCAATTATATTACTTGGGCAGCACACACGTTGGGAAGGCTTTGAGCGTGTCATGCCATCTTCGCCCTTGGAAATTATACACGGTTGGACGACATCAAGCGTGGCATGCCATCATCGCCATTAGGCAGCATGCGTGGTAGGACGGCAACGGGCGTGGCATGCCATCATCTTTGATGGGTAATACACGGTGTCGGACGACATTAGGTGTGACATGCCATCTTTTCCCTTGAACAACACACATAGTGGGACGACATCGGGCATGACATGCCATCATTGCCCTTGGAAAACATACACAGGTTCGGACGATGTCGGGAGTTCCATGCCATCATAGCTCTAGGACAGCATACATGGTAGGATGACGTAAAGACTGGCATGTTATTATCGCCCTTGGACTGCACACACTATTAGATTACGTCAGGCGTGGTAATGCTATAATTGGCCTAGGGCAGCACATACGGTCGGACAACGTCAAGCAATAAATGCCTTCATTTCCATTGGATAGCACAGGCAGTCGGACTACGCCTGTTGTAACATGTTATCATTGCCCTTGGAAAGCATACGCGATCGGACGACGCCAGGCGTGGTATGTTATCATCATCCTTGGACAGCACAAACGATCAGATGACGTTGGGCGTAGCATGCCTGCATGGCCCATGGGAAGTTTACTTCGTTGAATGAAGTCGGGCATGGCATGTCATCATCGCCATTAGGAAGCACACACAATCGGACGAGGATGAGCGTGGCATGCAATCATCGCCGTTGGACTGTATACACGGTTGGACTACCTCAGATGTGGCATGCCATCATGGCCCTAGGCAAGCACACAGGATCAGACGAAGTCGAGCGTGGCACGACATCATCTCCCTTGGACAAAACATGCGATCAGATAACATCATACATGGCATGCCATCATGGCCCTTGTACAACACAAACGGTCAGATGATGTTCGGCGTGGCATGCTACCATCGCCATTAGGCAACACATGCAGTCGGACGACATTGGGCGTTATATGTCGTCTTCGCCTTTGGACAGTACACATGGAGGGACGATGTTGGGTAAGGCATGACATCATCACCGATAAACAGAATACAAGGCCGAACTACGTCGGGCTCGGCCTGCCATCATGGCCCTTGGCTAGCACACACAGTCAGACGATGTTGGGCATGGAAGGCCATCATCGCTCTTGGACAGCATACACAGGTTTGTACGATGTCAAGCGTGGCCTGCGATCATCGCCCTTGGATAGCATACACGATCGGAACACATCATGTTTGGCATATTATCATCGCCCTTTCACTGCACACACGGTTAGACTTCATTGGACATGCCAAAACTATCATCACCCTTGGGCAGCACACACGGTCAGACTACGTCAGGCATTAAAGATCATCATCGCATTTGGACAGCACATGGATAGACTACACCGGGCGTGGAATGCCATCATCGCCCTTGTGCATCAGACACGATAGGACGACTTCGGGCATTAGATGCCATCATTTCCCTTGGATAGCCCACACAGTTTGACGACGTTAGATGTGGCATGCAATCAATACCCTTGGACAGCACACACGATCGGACTACATTGGGGGTGGCATGTCATCATTGCCCTTGGACAGCACACACGATCAGACTACGTTGGGCGTGGGATGCCTTCATCACCCTAGTGTAGCACACACGATTGTACAAAATCGGGCATGGCATACAATCATGACCCTTGGAAAGTACACATGGTCGGACGACGTCGGGCATGGCATGTTATCATCGCCCCTGAGTAGCACACAAGATTTAACCACGTAGGGCATTACATACCCGCATGGCCCTTGGGAAGAACACACGGTTGGATGATGTTGGGTGTGACATGTTATTATTGCCATTGTGAAACACATATGTTAGGACGATGTCAGCCATGACATACAATCGTCGCCCTTGGGAAGTACACACGGTCGAACGACGTCCGGCGTGACATGGCATCATCTCCCTTGGAGATCATACACGGCTAGACGACTTCGGGTGTGGCATGCCATCATCGCTCTTGGACAGCATACACGGTTGAATGACGTCGGGTGTGGTATGTCATCATCGCCATTAGTCAGCACACGGTGTCAAATAGCGTCGGGTGTCTCATGCCATCATCGCCACTGGGCTGCACACGTGGTAAGACGATGTCAGGCAAGACATGCCATTTTTGCCCTTGCACAACACACACGGTGGGACAACATCGGGCATGGCATGCCATCATTGCCCTTGAATAGAATACACGGTCGAACTACGTTGAGTGTGGCATGTCATCATGGCCCTAAGAAAGCATACACGATTGAACAACGTCAGGCATTGCATGTTATCATCTTCCTTGGAAAACACACACAATTGGACAATATTTGGTGTGCAAATGCTATAATCTCCCTTGGGCAACACACATAGTAGGATGACGTCGGGCGTTAAATGCCATCATTGCCCTTGCACAACATTTATTGCCAAACCACTTCAGGTATGACACGTTATAATCTCTCTTTGAAGGAATACACAATCGGAAGACGTAGCTTGTGGGATGTTATTATCGCCCTTGTCTCGCACACAAACGAACGACGTCAGGCATGGAATGCGTGCATGGCTCTTGGGCAGCACACACGTTTGGATGACGACGGGCGTGGCATGCCATTATTGCCACTAGGCTGCACACGTGGTCGGACGATGTTAGGCGTGACATGCTATTTTCGACCTTGGACAGCACACACGGTGGGAGGACATTGCGCGTTGCATGCCATCATCGACTTGGATGACATACATAGGGTCGGAAAATGTCGGGCGTGGCATGCCATAATCGCCCTTGGACAGCATACAAAGTAGGACAATGTCAGGCGCGGCATTTTATCTTTGCCCTTGGTATGCACACACGGTTAAACGATATTGGGCATGTCAATGCTATTATCGCCTTTGGGCAGCACACATGGTCGAGCAACGTCGGGTGTTAAATGCCATCATTGCCCTGTGGACTACACACACGGTCGAGCAACGTCGATGTGTCATGCAATCATCGCCTTTTGACTACATACATGGACAGACGTATTGGGCATGGCAATGCCTTCATTTCTCTTAGGCAACACACACGGTCGGATGACGTCGATCGTGAAAAGGCCATAATCGCCCTTGGATTGCACACACGATCAGGCGACGTCAGGCGTGGCATGCCATCATGGTTCTTGGAAATCATACACAATCAGACGACGTCAGACATGAAATGTTATGATCACCGCTGAACAACACACAGGATTTGACCACATAGGGCGTTGCATTCCCGCATGGGCCGTGGGCAACACACGCGGTCGAACGGTGTCACGTGGCATTCCATCCTCGCCATGGGTCAGCACACGCAGTCGGACGACGTCAGGCATGACATGCCATCTTCTCAATTTGAAAACACACCTGGTGAGAAGATTTCGGTCGTGCCATGCCATCATCGCCCTTGGACAGAATACATGGTAAAACTACATCGGACATGGCATGCCCTTATGGCCCTTAGATAACATACACAGTCGGACAACGTTGGGCATGGCATGTTATTGTTTCCCTTTGACAACACACACGATCGGACTACATAGGTTATGGAAATGCTATAATCGCCCTTGGGAGGAACACACGGTCAGACGATGTCATGCGTAAATGTCGTCATTGCCGTAGGACAACATTTATGGTCAGACTACGTCGGGTGTTGCATGTTATCATCGCCATTTGAAAACATACTCAGGTGTGGCATGTTATCATCGCCCTTGGATAACACACACAAATAGACGACGAGCATGGCATGCCGACATGGCCCTTGGATAGGACACGTCAGATGACGTCGGGTGTGGCATGCAATCATCGCCATTGGGTAGCACACGTGGTCGGACGACTTTGGTCATGACATGTAATCTTTGCCTTTGGATAGCACACAAAGTGGAAAGATGTCGGGCATGGCCTACCATCATCAACCTTGCACATCATACACTATAGGACTACGTCAGGCATGACATGAAATCATGGCCCTTGGCCAGCAGACATGGTAAGATGACATTAGGTGTGGCAGGCCATCATCCCCCTTGGATAGCATTCATAGGGTCGGACAGCGTTTGGTGTGGCATACCATCATCTCCCTTTGACAACATACACTGTCTGACGATGTCGGTCGTGGCATGTTATCATTCCCCTTAGACTGCACACAGGGTCGAACGACGTTGGGCATGTGAATGATGTCATTGCCTTTGGGCAGCACACAAAGTCGAATGACGTCGGGAGTTAAATGCCATCATTGCCATTGATACTGCACTTACAATCAAACGATGTTGACGTGTCACGCAATCATCGCCTTTTGACTTCATTAATAGAAAGATGAGTTTGGGCTTGGCAATGCAATCATCTACCTTGGTCAACACACACGGTCGGACGATGTTGGTGATGGCAATGCCATCAGCTCCCTTGGAATGCACACACGATTGGGCGACTTAAGGTATGGCATGCCATTATCATTCTTGTAGAGCATATTCGATCGAACAACATCGAGCGTGGCATTTTATCATCGCCCTTGGACGACACAAACAATTGGACAACCTCGAGCAAGGCATGCTATAATGGCCCTTTGGCAGCACACACGGTCGGATGAAGTCGGGCGTGGTATTCCATCATCACCCTTGGACAGCATACATGGTTGGACGACGTCGAGTGTAGCATGCCTTCATCGCTTTTTGAAAGCATACACAATCGGATATAGTCGGGTGTGGCATGACATCATTGCCATTAGGCAGCACATGTGGTCGAACGGGGTCGGGCGTGGCATGCCATCATTACCCATGGGAAGCTTACAAGGTCGTTCGATGTCGGGCATGGCATTCCATCACCGCCCTTGGAAAGCCGTCACGATCGGACAACGTTGGGCGTGGCATTCCATCATCGCCCTTGGACAGCATACACGGTCGGATGACAATAGGCGTGGCATGCTATCATTGCCATAAGGTAGAACACATGGTAGGACGGCATTGACCGTTGCATGCCTCATCTCTATTGGGCAACACTAGTGGTCGGGCGACGTCAGGCGTGAAATGCCATCATCATTCTTGGACAACACAACTATGGGTCAACGTCGGTCATGGCATGCCATCATTGCCCTTGGACATCAAACACAAGGTCGGATGATGACGGGCGTGGATTGCCATCATAACCTCTAGACATCATACATAGGACGACGTTGAGCATCGCATGTTACCATTACCCTTGGACAACACACGATGTTAGACGACGTTGGTGTGGCATACAATTGTTGCTTTTGGATAGCATACACATGGTTGGATAACGTCGGGCGTGGTATCCATCATGTTCCTTGGTCAACATACACAGACGGACGAAGTCGAGTGTGGCATGTTATCATCAACCTTGGACTGCACACATGGTCGAACGATGTTGGGCCTGGGAATGTTGTCATCGTTCTTCGGCAGCACATACGGTCGGACGACATTGGGCGTTAAATTCCAACATTGCACTTTGGATCGCACACATGGTAGAACAAAGTAGACGTGGCATGCCATCATCGCCTTTGTACTGCACACAATGACGGATAACGTCAGATTTTGAATGTTATCATCAACCTTGGAAAGCATACATGATAGGATGAAGTCTAGCCTGGCATGTTATCATCGCGTTTGGACAACACACATAATCGGATGACGTTGACCATGAAATACCTGCATGGCCCTTCCGCAGCACACACGGTCAGATAAAGTCGAGCGTAGAATGTCATCATCGCCATTAGGCAGCACACGTGGTCGGACGACGTCGAGCGTGACATGACTTGTTTTCCCTTGGACAACACAAAAGATGGGATAACGTGGGGGCGTGGCACACCATCATCGCTCTTGGAAAGAATACACGGCCGGACTATGTCTGGCACGGTATGCCTTCATAGACCTTGGCCAGCACACACGGTTGAATGACGTCAGGCGTGGCATGCCATCGTCGCCCTTGGACAGCATACAATGGGTCGAAAAATGTCAGGCGTGGCATGCTAACATCACCCTCGGACAACACACACGAGTGTGCGATGTCCGGCGTTGCATATTACATCACCCTATGACTGCACACATGGTCGGACAATGTTTTTCACAGCAATGCTATCATCGCCCTTGAGCAACAGACATAGTCGGATGCCCTCATGCGTTAAATTCCATCATTGCCCTTTGCACAACACACACGGTCAAATTACGTCAAAGTGGCATGCCATCATTGCCTTTGAACTGCATATATGGACGGATGATGTCGGTAGTGGCATGCCATCATCGTACTTGTGTAGAACACAAGATCGAACGACGTCGGCCGTGGTTATAACTTATCGCCATTGGAATTCACACATGATAGAAGGATATTAGGCGTGACATTTTATCATCTCCCTTGGAGAACACACACGATCGGACGACCTTGGGCGTGGTTTTCCCGCATGTCCCTTGGAAAGAAGGCATGGTCGGATGAAGTCGGGAGTGGAATGTCATCATTGTCATTGGGCAGCACAATGGTATGAAGACATCGAGAATGACATTCCATTTTTGCACCTGGACTGCAGACAAGGTAGGATGACATCGGGTATGGCATGCCATCATCACCTTTTGAGAGAAAACACAGTCAGACTACATCTGGCCTAGCATGCTATCATGGCACTGCACCTACACACACGGGCAGACGACATTGGGCGTGGCAGGACATCGTTGCCCATAGATAGCATACACAGGGTCGGATAACGTCGGGCATGGCATGCCATCATCTTTGCATACATGGTCGCAAGACGTCAAGATTGTATCATTGCCCTTGGACTGAACACACAGTTGGACGATGTTCGGTGTGGCAATGCTATCATCGGCCTTGGGTTTTACACAAGGTCGGTTGACGTCGGGCTTTAAATGCCATCATTTCCATTGGATAGCATACAAGATAAGATGAAGTCGGGTGTCGTATCTGATCATTTCCCTTAGAGAGCACACACAATAAAATGACATCGCGCGTGGCATGCCTGCATAGCCCTTGTTAATCTACACGGTCGAATGATCTTAGGCAATGAATGCCATCATCGCCCTTACACAACATACATTATAGGACAATGTCGAGCATGGCATTTTATCATTTCCCTTGGAAAGCACACCCGATCGTACTACATCGGGTTTGGCAATTCTATAGTCGCCCTTGGACAACACATATGATCAGAAGACGCTGGGTGTTAAATTCCATCATTGCACGTGGACAACATACACGGTTGGACTATGTCGAGTGTGACATGTTATCATCGCCCTTCGAAATCAATCACAATCAGAAAATGTCGGGCGTAGGATGTTATCATCACCCTTAGACAGCACACATGATCGGATGAAGTCGTACGTGAAATGCCCACATGGACCTTGAGCAGTACATAAGGTAGGATGAAGTCAGGCGTGGAATGCCATCATCGTCATTGGGCAGCATAGGCAGTTGGACGACATCAGGCATGAAATGCCATCTTCTCCCTTGGACAGCACAAATGGTGGGACGACGTTGGGCATAGCATGCCATCATCGCTCTTGGACAGCATAAATGGTGGGACGACGTTGGGCATGGCATGCCATCATCGCTCTTGGACAACAAAAATGATAAGACAACATTGGGCGTGGCATGTTATCATCGCCCTTAGACTGCACACATAATCCGACGACATAGGGCGTGGGAATTCTATCATATCCCTTGTGCAGCACACACGATCGAATGGCTTAGGGCGTTAAATGTCATTATTGTCCTTAGACAGCATACACGGATGGACGAAGTTGGGTGTGGCATGCTATAATTGCCCTTGTGCAACACACACGGTCAGACGACGTTAGTTCTTGCAATGTCATCATCGCCCTTTGAATGCACACATGATTGGGAGACATGAGGCGTGGCATGCCATTATGGTTATATGAAAGCATACACAATCGGACGACATTGGGCGTGGCATGTTGTCATCGCCCTTGGACAGCACACACAATAGGACGACCTCGGGCGTGGCATGCCTATATGGACCTTAGGCATCACACACGGTCAGATGACGTCGGGCATGGAAAAGACATCATCGTTATTAGACAGCACACGCAGTACGATGACGTCAGGCGTTACATGCCATCTTCTCCCTTTGACACCAAATATGGTGGGACAACGTCGAGCGTGGCATGCCATCATCGCCTAAAGATTGAATACACGGTAGGACTATGTTAGGCGTGGCATTCCATCAAGACCCTAAGCCAACACATACGGTCGAACAACATCTGGCGTGGCACAGTATCATCACCCTTGGACATTATACATAGTCGGAATACGCCGGGCGTGGCATGTTATCATCGCCCTTGGACTGAACACACAGTGGGATGATGTTGGGCATGAACATGCTATCATCGCTTTTGGGAAACTCACATAGTCGGACGATACCGGGCGTTAAATGCCATCATTACCCTTTGATAGCATACACGGTTGGACTACATCAGGTGTTGCATGTTATCATCTACCTTAAAAAGCATACATGATCGGACGACTTCGTGTGTGGTATGATATTATTTCCCTTGGACAGTATACACGATCAAACGACATCGGGCGTTTCATGCCCGCATGGCCCTAGGGCAGTACACATGGTCGAATGACGTCGGGCATCGCATGCCATCATCAACATTAGGCAGCACATGCAGTCAAACGATGTTGCACATGGCATGCCATCATCAGCACTGCGCAGCACACGTGGTTGCACACACAGTGGGAAGATATCGTCCATGGCCTGCCATCATCACCCTTGGACATCATACACAATAGGACTACATTAGGCATGGCATGACATCATGGCCCTTGGCCAGCACACACTGTGAGACGACTTCGGGCGTGACATTCCATCATCCCATTTGGACAGCATACATAGGGTCAGACAACGTTGGGCGTTGCATGCCATTATTACCATAGGACTGCACATATGGACGGATAATGTCGGGAGTGGCAAGCCATCATCACACTTTTGCAGCACACACGATTGAACAATGTCGGCCGTGATTATAACTTCATCGCCCTTGGAATGAACAAATGATAGAAGGATATTAGGCATGACATGTTATCATCGCCTTTGGACAACACACACGATCTGACGACCTTGGGCGTGGTTTTCCCGGATGTCCCTTGGGCAGCATGCACAGTCGGATGAAGTTGGGAGTGGAATATCATCATTGTAATTGGGCAGCACACCTGATACAAGACATTGAGCATGACATGCCATCTTTGCACTTGGACTGCAGAAAAGGTAGGATGTTGTCGGGTATGGCATGCCATCATCGCCCTTGGAGAGAAAACACAATCGGACTATATCTGGCCTGGCATGCCATCATGGCACTGCGCCTCCACACACGGTCGAACAACATTGAGTGTGGCGGGCCATCATTGCCCATGGACAACAGACACAGGGTCGGACAACGTCGGGCGTGGAATGCCATCATCTCAGCATACATGGTGCTACACGTCTAGCGTAGCATGGTATCATTGCACATGGACTGCACACACGGTTGGACGACGTTGGGCGTGGCAATGCTATCCTCGACCTTGGGCTGTACATAAGGTTGGATGACATCGGGCGTTAAATGCCATCGTTGCCATTGAATAGCATACACTATAGGACTACGTAAGGTCTAGCATATTATTATCACCGTTGGAAAGAATACAAGATAAGACGACATAGGTTGTCGTAGGTTATCATTTCCCTCAGAGAGCACACACTAGCGAATGACGTCGGGCATGGCATGCCCACGTGGCCCTTGGTTAAGCTGCATGGCCGAATGATGTCTGGCATGGAATACCATCACCGCACTTGGAAAGCATACACAGTCGAATGACGTTGGGCGTGGCATGCAATCATCACCGTTGGACAGCATACACGGTTGGATGATGTCGGGTGTGGCATGTCATCATCGCCATTAGGCAACAAAAGCGGTCGAATGATGTCGTGAGTGGCATGCCATCATTGCCATTGGGAAGCACACGCGGTCGAACGACGTCAGGCGTGACATGCCATCATCGCCCTTAGACAACACATATGGCGTGCCACGCCCGACGTTGTATGAACATTTGTGCTGGACAAGGTCTATAATGGCATGTCACGCATGACATCTTCCCACAGTGAGTGCTATCCAAGGGCGAAGATGGCATGTCACACCCGATGTAATCTAACCACGTGTGCTACCAAATAGCGATGATGGCATTGCCACACACGACGTCATACGATCGTTTGTGTTGCCCAGGGCCATGTGGATATGCCTTGCCCGACATCAATCTACTGTTTGTGTTGTCAAAGGGTGATGATAACATGCCACACATGACGTCATCCGATGGTGTATGCTTTCCTAGGGAAATGACAACATGCCACACTCAACATAGTCCGACCGTGTAAGCTGTTCAATGGAAACGATGGCATTTAACATCCGACATTTTCAGGACGTATGTTCTATCAAAGGGCGATTATAAAATTGCAACGCCCGACGTAGTACTATCGTGTGTGCTGTCCAAGGGCCATGATAATATGTGATGCTTGATATCGCCCTACCGTGTATGCTTTCAACGGGTGATAATGGCATGTCATGACCAACGTCGTCCAACCATGTGTATGCTGCCGAAAGGCGATGATTGCCTTCCATGCCTGATGTAGTATGATAGTGTGTTCTGTCCAAGGGCTATGATGGAATGCCACGCTCGACGTCGTCCCACCGTGTATGTTGTCCAAGGGCGATGATGGCATGTCACGCTCGACGTAGTCCCACCATGTGTGTTGTCCAAGGGTGAAGATGGCATGTCACGCCTGATGTCGTCCGACTGCGTGTGCTGCCCAATGGCGATTACGACATGCCACTTTGAATGTCATCTGTCCATGTTAACAGTCTAATGGAGATGATGGCATGCCACTTCGACGTAGTCAAAGCATGTGTACTATCCAAAAGTCAATTATGGCATTTGATGGCAGACCTTGTCAAACCGTGTGTGCTGCCCAAGGGCGATGATAACATTGCCACGCCAAATATTGTTCGACTGTGTGTGCAGTCCAAGGGAAATGATAACACGCCAGGCCCAACGTCATCCGATCGTGTATGTTGTCTAAGGGCGATGATGGCATGCCATGCCCGACGTTGTCCGACCGTGTGTATATTGTCCAAGGGCGATGATGGACTGCCACGCCCGACATCGTTCGACGGTGTATGCTGTAAAAAAGTGATGATTGCATGCCACGCCTGACATCTTCCCACCATATGTGTTGTCCAACGGCGCAGATGGCTTGTCACGCCTAACTTTGTCCGACCGCGTGTGCAGTGAATTAGCAATGATGTCATGCCATGCATGACATTGTCCGACCCGGTGTGCTGCCTAATTGCGATAATGGCATGCCACGCCCGACATCATCCGACTATGTGTTCTATCCAACGAACATTTGGGCATGCCACACCCGATGTCATTCAATTATGTGTGCTTTCTAAGGGCGATGATATAATACCACACTCGACGTTATCCGATCTAGTATGCTTTCCAAGGGTGATGATAAATTTCCACACCTCTCTTAGTCAAACTGTGTATGATGTCCAAGGTCAATGATGGCATTTCACATGCGACATCCTCTGACCGTGTGCGCTGTCCAAGGGAGATAATGGAATTGCCATTGCCAACATTGTCCAACCATGTGTGCAGTCCAAGAGCGATGATGGCATGCCACGCCCCACGTCGTCCGACCCTGTGTATGTTGTCCAAGGGAGATGCTGGCCTACCACGCCCGATGTTGTTCGGCCATGTGTGCTGGCCAAGGTCTATGATAGCATGCCATGTCCGATGTAGTTCGACCGTGTATTCTATAAAAAGGCGATGATGACATGACACGCTCGACGTTGTCCCATCATGTGTGCTATCCAAGGGCGAAGCTGGCATGTCACACCTGATGTCGTTCGATTACATGTGCTTCCTAATCGTGATGTTGTCATTGCCACGCAAGACATCATCCAACCATGTGTGTTGTCCAAGGGCCATGCGGGCATGCCACGCCCCAGGTCGTCCGATAATGTGTGTTGTGCAGGGGCGATGTTAACAGGACATGCTTGACGTCGCCTGATCGTGTGTGCATTCCAAGGGCAATGATTGCATCGCCATGACCGACGTGATCCGAACGTGAGTGTTTCACAAGGCCTATGATGGCATGCTACGCCCGACATCATCTGTTCGTGTATACAGTTCAAAGGCGATGTTGGCATGCCAAGTCGGCATCATCCTACCGTGTGTGAAGTCCAATGTATAATGATGGCTTTTAACACCCAATGTTGTTTGATCATATATGCTTACAAATGTGTACGATAGCATTCCCACGCCGAATGTCGTCTGATGGCATGCCATTTGCCTGACGTTGTTCGACCCTGTGTATGCTGTCCAAGGGGGATGATGGCCTGCCACGCCTGACATCGTCTTATCGTGTGTGCTGGCCAAGGGAAATGATGGCATGCCATGCCTGACCTAGTCCGATTGTGTATGTTGTCCAAGGGCGATGATGGACTGCCACACCCGACGTCCTCCCCCTGTGATTGATCTCCAATGCAGAATATGGAATGTAACACCCGACGTCATCTAACTACGTGTGCTGCCCAATTGCAATGATATAATGTTACGCCTGCCACCATTAAACCGTGTGTGCTTCCTAAGGGCCATGCATTCATGCGATGCCTGACGTCGTGTATTCGTGTGTGTTGTCTAAGGGTGATTATAACATGCCACGCCTGACGTTGTTTGATCATTTATGCTTTCAAAGGGCCATAATAACATGACACACCCGACGTAATCTGACCGTAAATTCTTCTCAATGATAATGATGGCATTTAACACACCATGCCGTTCGACCGTGTGAGCTGCCCAAGAGTAATTATAGCATTTCAAAGCCCAACGTAGTCCGATCATGTGTGTTGTCCAAGGGAGATGACAACATGCTATTCCCAATGTCGTTCGACTGTGTATGCTTTCTAAGGGCCATGCTGGCATGCCACGCCTGACGTAGTCTGACCATATATTTTGTCCAATGGCAATGATGGCATGCCACGCTTGATGTCGTCCCACCGTGTGTGTTGTCCAAAGCCAAAGATGGCATGTCACGCCTAACATCGTACAACCGCGTGTGCTACCCAATGGCGATGATGGCATACCACGCCCGACAATGTTCGACCGCGAGTGCTTCCTAATACCGATGATGGCATGCCACTCCTGATGTCATCCGACCGTGCATGGTTTCAAAGGGCGATGATGACATGCCACACCCGACGTCGTTCGACCATGTATGCTGTCCAAGAGAGATGATGGCGTACCACGCCCGACATAGTCCGACCATGTGTTCTACCCAAGGGCGATAATTGCACGTCATGCTTGATGTCATAAAACCGTGTATGCTGCCCAAAGACCATGTGGGCATGCAACGCCCTATGTGGTCCAATCGTGTGTGCTGTTCATGGGAGATGATAACAAGCCACACCCGACGTCGTTCGATCATATCTTCTTTCCAAGGGCGATGATGGGATGCCATTTTTGACATTGTCCGACCGCATGTGCTGCCCAAGGGTGATGATGGCATGCCACGCCTTCCTTAGTCCGATCGTGTGTGCTATCCAAGGGAGATGATGGCATTCCACGCACGATATTGTCCAACCGTGTGTGTTGCCCAAAGACAATGCTGGCATGACACGCCTAACATCATACGACCGCGTATGCTGTCCAAGGGCAATGATTGCATCTAATGCCCCATGTTGTTCGACCGTGTGTGCTACACAAGGAAGATGATAGCATGCCACGCCCGACGTCATCCGTCTGTCTGTGCAGTCTAAATTTGATAATGGCGTGCCACATTGACGTTGTCTTACCATGTTTGCTAACCAATGGGAAATAATGGAATTTAATGGATGACGTCGTCAAATCGTGTATGCTTCCCAAGGGCAATGATAGCATTGCCACGCCCAATGATGTCCAAACGTGTGTGCAGTCCAAGGGCAATGATAACATGCCATTCTCGACGTCGTCTGATAGTGTATGTTTTCCAATGGTGAAGATGGATGCCAAGTTAAAGTTGTCTGACTGTGTGTGTGCTTTCTAAGGGCGATGATGGTGTGCCACGCCCAACAATGTATGAACGTGTGTGCTGGACAATAGCTATAATGTCATTCCACGCGTGACATGTTCCCACCGTGTGTGCTATCCAAGGGAAAAGATGGCATGTCACACACGACGTCATCTGACCGTTTGTGCTGCCCAAGGGCCATGTGGATATGCCATGCCCAACGTCAATCGATCGTGTTTTATGTCAAAGGGCGATTATAACATACCACGCCCAACATCGTCCAATCGTGTATTCTTTCCGAGGGAGATGATAACATGCCACACTCAACGTAGTCCGACCCTATAACCTGCCCAATGGCAATGATGACATTTTAAGACATGACATGTTCATGCCGTGTGTGTTGTCGAAGGGGGATTATAGCATTGCATAGCCCGACGTTGTACTATTGTGTGTGTGTTGTCCAAGGGAGATGATAACGTGACATGCTCACCGTGTATGCTGTCCAAGGGCGATAATGGCATGTCATGCCCGACGTTGTTTGCCCATGTGTATGTTGCCGAAGGGAAATGATGACCTGACATGCCCGATGTAGTGTGACTGTGTGTGCTGTCCAAGGGCTATGATGGCATGACACACTTGACATCGTCCGACCGTGTATAGCGTCCAAGGGTGATGATGGAATGTCACACTCGACGTCGTCCCACCATGTGTGCAGTCCAAGGGCGAAGATAACATGTCACGCCCGATGTCATCCGACCGCTTGTGCTGACCAATGGCGATTACGACATGCCCCTCCCGATATCATCTGTCCATGTTTGCAGTCTAAAGGCGATGATGGCATGCCACGTCGACTTCGTCCGACCATGTGTGTTGTCCAAAAGGCAATGATGGCATTTCATGCCAAACATTGTCAGACCATGTGTGCTGCCGAAGGGCGATGATAGCATTGCCACGCCAAACATTTTTTGATTGTGTATGAAGTCCAAGGGCAGTGAAAACACGCCACTCCCAACGTCGTCCGATCAGGTATGTTGTTTAAGGGTGATGATGGCATGCCACACCAGACGTTGTTCGACCATTTGTATTATGTCCAAGGGCGATGATGGCCTGCCACGCCTGACGTAGTCCAACCATGTGTTCTATTCAAGGGTCATGATGGCATGCCACGCTCGACATCGTCCAAAGGTGTATGTTGTACAAAAGTGATGATTGCATGCCACACCCGACATCATCCCACCATGTGTGTTGTCCAAGGGGGAAGACGGCATGTCACGTGTGACTTAGTCTGACATCGTGTGCTGTGCATTAGCGATGACGTCATGCCATGCACGGCATTGTCAAATTGCGTGTGCTGCCTAATTGAGATGATGACATGCCACTCCTAACGTCATCCAACTATGTGTGTTGTCCAAGGGCCATTCGGGCATGCCATGCCTGATGTTATTGTGTTCTTTCCAAAGGCGATGATGTAATACCACACCCGACGTCATCCGATCTTGTATGATTTCCAAGGGCTATGATGACTTGCCACACCTGACTTAGTCGAGTCGTGTATGCTCTCCAAGGTCAATGATGGCATTTTACACCCGACATCTTCTTACCGTGCATGATTCCCAAGGGCGATGATAGCATTGCCATGCTCAACATGGTTCGACGATGTGTGCAGTCCAGGAGCTATGATGTCATGCCATGCCATACGTCGTCCGACCTTGTGTGTTGTTTAAGGGCAATGATGGCCTACCAAGCCCGATGTTGTACGACCATGTGTGCTGGCCAAGGACCATGATGGCATGCCAATCCCGATGTAGTCCGACCGTGTATTCTATCTAAGGGCGATGATGACATGCCACACTCGCTGTTTCAACCATGTTTGCTATCCAAGGGTGAAGATGGCATGTCACACCCGATGTCGTTCAACTAGGTGTGCTTTCTAATCGCGATGTTGTCATTGCCATGCCAGACGTCATCTGACCGTGTGTGCTTTCCAAGGGCCATGCGGGCATGCCACGGCCTAGGTCGTTTGATCGTGTGTGCTTTCCTAGAGAGATGTTAACATGCAACGCTCGACGTCGTCTGATCGTGTATGCTTTCAAAGAACCATGATGGCATGCGAAGCTTGACGTCGCACGATTGTGTGTGCATTCCAAAGGCAATGATTGCATTGCCGCAACCGACATCATCCGAACGTGTGTGTTTCACAAGGGCTATGATGACATGCCACGCCCGACGTCATCCGTCCATGTATACACTTCAAAGGCGATGATGACATGCCACAACGACATTGTCCTATAGTGTGTGAAGTCCAATGGGCAATGATGGCATTTAACACCCAACATCATTCGACCGTGTGTGCTTATTCAAGTCTATGATATCATTCCCATGCCCAATGTTGTTCGAACATGTGTGCAGTCCAAGAGCGATGATGACATGCCACGCACGATATCATTTGACCGTGTATGCTGTCCAAAAGCAATGATGGCATGCCATGTGCCCGACATTGTTTGACCCTATATATGCTGTCCAACGGGGATGATGGGATGCCACGCTCGATGTCGTCTGACCGTGTTTGCGTAACAAGGGCAATGATGGCATGCCACGCCTGACGTAGTCCGACCGTGCATGCTGTCCAAGGGCGATGATGGCATGCCACACCCCACGTCCTCCCATCGTGATTGCTCTCCAAGGTTGAAGATGGCATGTAACACCCGACGTCATCTGACTACGTGTGTTGCCCAATGGCAATGATGACATTCCACGCCTGACGCCATAAACACGTGTGTGTTTCCCAAGGGCCATGCGTGCATGCCATGCCCAACGTCGTGCATTCGTGTGTGATGTCCAAGGGTGATTATAACATGCTACGCCTGACGTCGTTTGATTATTTATGCTTTCAAAGGCGATAATAACATGCCACACCTCACGTAGTCCGACCATAAATGCTTTCCAAGGGAAATGATGGCATTAAGCGCCCGACATCGTTCGACCGTGTGTGCTGCCTAGGGTAATTATAGAATTTCCACGCCCGACGTAGTACGATCATGGGTGTTGTCCAAGGGAGATGATAACATGCCAATCCCGACGTCGTGCAACTATGTATGCTTTCTAAGGGCCATGATGGCATGCCAGGCCCAACGTAGTTTTACCATGTATTGTGTCCAAGGTCAATGATTGCATGCCATGCCTAACGTCATCCCACCGTGTGTGTTGTCCAAAGGCTAAAATTGAATGTCACGCTTAATGTCGTACAAGCGCGTTTGCTACACAATGGCGATGATGGCATGCCACGCCCGACATTGTTCGACCGCGTGTGCTACCTAATGCCAATGATGGCATGCCACACCCAATGTCATCCAACCGTGCATGTTGTAAAAGGGTGATGATGGCACGCCACATCTGACGCCATCCGACCATGTATGCTGTCCAAGAGAGATGATGGTGTACCACGCCCGACAATGTCCGAGCCATGTGTGCTACCCAAGGGCGATAATTGCATGTCATGCCCGATGTCATCAAACTGTGTATGCTTCCCATTGACCATGTGGGAGTGCAACGCCCTACGCCCTACGTCGACCAATCGTGTGTGCTATTCAGGGGAGATGATAACATGCCACGCCTGATGCCGTTCAATCATATCTGCTTTCCATGGGCGATTATGGGATGACATGCTCGACATTATCCGACCGTGTGTGCTGCCCAAGGGCGATGGTGGCATGCCATGCCCAACGTAGTCCGATCGTGTGTGCTGTCCAACGGCAATGAGTGTATGCCACGGTCCACGTCGTTCGACCGTGTGCTCTTCCCAAGAACCATTCTTGCACGCCGCACATAACATTCTCCGATAGTGTGTGCTGTCAAAGGACAATGATTGCATCTAATGCTTGATGTCCTCCGATCGTGTGTGCTGCACAAGGGCGATAATGGCATGTCACCCCCCGCGTCATTGGAACGTGCCCAAGGGCGATAATAGCATGCCATGCAAGACGTCATACGACTATGTGTAATGCCGAAGGTCCATGCGGGAATGACAGGCACTAAGTGGACGAATCATTTGTGCTCTTCAAGAGCGATGATAAGAAGCAACACCCGATGTCGTCCGATCGTGCAAGCTTTCCATGAGCGATGATGGGATGCCATGCCCGACGTTGTCTGAGTGTGTGCTGCCCAAGGGCGATGATGTCATGCCACACCCACATAGTCTGATCGTGTGTGCTGTCCAAGGAAGATGATGGCATATCACGCTCGACGTCGTCCAACCGTGTGTGCTGCCCAAAGACCATGCTGGCATGCTACGCCTAACGTAGTCCGACCGCGTGAGCTGTCCAAGGGCAATGATTGCATCTAATGCCCCACGTCGTTTGACCTTGTGTGCTGCACAAGGGAGATGATCGCATGACACTTACAATGTCATCCGTCTGTGTGTGCACTCTAAATTTGATGACGGCATGCCACGTTGACGTTGTGTGACTATGTTTGCTGACCAAAGGGCAATGATGGAATTTAATGCTCGACGTCGTCCAGTCGTGAATGCTGCCCAACGGCAATGAAAGCATTGCCACGCCCAATGACGTCCAACCGTGTGTGCAGTCCAAGGGTAATGATAACATGCCATGCTCGACGTCTTCCGACAGTGTATGCTGTCCAAGGAAGATGATGGCATGCCACACCCGACGTCGTTCCACCCTATCTATTTTGTCCATGGGCGAGGATGCCTTGCCATGCCTGATATCGTCTGACCGTGTGTGTACGCCCAGTGCCATGATGGCATGCCAGGCTAGATGTAGTCCAACCGTGTATTTTGTAAATGGGAGATAATGGCATGCCGCGCCCAACGTCGTCCCACCATGTGTACAGTCCAAGGGCGAATATGGCATCTCACACCCGATGTCGTCCTTCCTAATTTGCTGCTAACGGTGATGATGGCATTCCACGGCCGGCGTCATCCGACCGTGTGTGAGACCCAAAGGCCATGTGGTCATCCCACGCCCGAGGTCATCTCATCGTGTCTCCTGTCCAAGGTTAATGATAACATTTCAAGCCTAACGTTATCGGATCATGTGTACATTCCAAGGGCGATGATGGCATAACCAAAGCCGATGTCATACGATCGTGTGTGCAACACAAGTGCGATGATGTCCTGCCATTCCCGATTTCATACATTCGTGTCTGCAGTCGAAAGCGATGATCGCACGCCACATAGACGTTATTTGACCATGTGTGCTTTCAAAAGGGCAATAATGGAATTTAACACCTAACGTTGTCCGACCGTGTATGTTGCCCAAGGGCGATGATAGCATTGTAAATCTCAACGTTGTCTCATCGCGTGTGCAGTCCAAGGGCGATGTTAATATGCCACGCCTGATGTCGTTCGATCGTGTAAGTTGTCCAAGGGAGATGATGACATGCCACACCCGACGTTTTCTCACCTTTTGTATGGTGTCCAAGGGCGATTACGCCGTGCCATGCACGACGTTGTTCGACCGTGTGTGCTGGCCAATGGTCATGAAAGCATGCCACGCCTAACGTTGTCCAACCGCGTATGCTATCCAAGGGAGAAGAAGGCATGTCACGCCTTACGTCATCTGACCACTTGTGATTCCCAATGGCAATGATGGAATGCCACACCCAATGTCATCTGACCGTGTGTATTGCCCAAGGGCCTTGCAAGCATTTCATCCTCGACGTATTCTTACCATGTATGTTGTCTAAGGCCGATGATAAATGCCATGCTTGACGTCGTTCGATCGTGTGTGGATAACAAGTGCAATGATGGCATGCCAGGTCCAATGACGTCCATCCGTGTGAGCAGTCCAAAGGCGATGATGGCATGCCACACCCTACGCATTCCAACCATGTATGTTGTCGAAGGGAGATGATAACAACCCACGCCTGACATTGTCCGATCGTGTGTTGATAAAAAGGGCGATGATGTCATGCCAGGCCCGATGTCGTCTGTCCGTGTGAGCTTTCCAAAGGCAATGATAGCATGCCACGTCGACTTCGTTCGACCATTCGTGCTGTCAAAAGGGCAATGATTGAATTTATCTGCCCGATGTCATTTAACCGTATGTACTGCGCAAGGGCGATTATAGCATTGCCGCGGCCAACATCATCCGACTATGTGTGCAGTCAAAGGGCGATGATAACATGCCACGGCCGATATCGTCCAACCGTTTACGTTGTCCAAAGATGATGATGGATGCAACAACCGATGTTGTCCGACCATGTGTATCTTGTCCAAGGGTGACGATGGATAGCCACACCCGATGTCGCACGAGCGAGTGTGCTGTCCATGGGCGATGATAACATGCCATGATCGATGTCGTCCTACCGTGCATGCTGTCAAAAAGCGATGATGGCATGCCATGCGCGACATCGTCCGATAATGTGTATGCTATCCAAGGCCGACGATGGCATGTCATGCCCGACATCGTCACACCGGTGTGTTGTCCAAGGGCTAAAATGGCATGTCATGCCTGAAGTGGTCCAACTGCGTGTGCTGTCCAATGGCGATGATAGCATGCAACACCCGACGCTGTTTGACCGTGTGTGCTGCCTAATGTCCATGATGGCATGCCAAGCCTGGCATCATTTTACCGTGTATGCTGTCAAAGAGTGATGATGGCATGCCATGCCCAACATCGTCCGACCATGTATACTATCCAAGGGTGATGATGGCATGCCACGCCCAACATCGTCTGACCGTGTGTACTGCCCAAGGGGGATGATTTCATGTCAAACCCGACGTTTTTTGAACGTGTATTCTTCCCAAGAGCGATAATAGCATGCCACGCAAGACGTCATACGACTATGGGTAATGGCTAAGGTCCATGCAAGAATGCCAGGACCTACGTGGTCAAATCATATGTGTTTTTCAAGAGCGATGATAACATGCCACTCCCCACGTCGTCCGATCATGAATTCTTTCCAAGGGAGATTATGGTATGCCACGCCCGACGTTGTCCGATTGTGTGTGCTTCCCAAAACGATGATGGCTTCCATGCATGATGTCGTCCAACCGTGTGTGCTGCTCAAAGACAATGCTTGCATGCCACGCTTAACGTTGTCCGACTGCATGTGCTGTCCAAGGGCAATGATTTAATCTAATTCTCCATATCAATTGATCGTGTGTGCAGCACAATGGAGATGATAGCATGCCACGCCCGACATCATCCGTCTGTGTGTGCAGTCTAAATTTGATGATGGCATGCAACGATGACGTCGTCAGACTGTGTTTGCTGTCCAAAGGGCAATGATGGAATTTATTGCATGTAGTCGTCCGATCGTGTATGCTGCCTAAGGGCAATGATAGTATTGCCACGTCCAATGACGTACGGCCGTGTATGCAGTGTAAGGGCAATGATTACATGCCACCCCCGACGTCGTCCGATAGTGTATGTTTTCCAAGGGTGAAGATGGATGCCATGTTCGATGTTGTCTAACTGTGTGTATTATTTTTGAGGTCGATGATGGTGTGCCACGCCCGACGTCATACAAACGTGTGTGCTGGACAAGGGCTATAATGGCATGCCACTCCTGATATCTTTCCACTGTGTGTGCTATTCCAGGGCGAAGATGGGATGTCACAGCTGATGTAATCTGACCATGTGTGCTGTCCAATGGACATGAAGGAATGCCACACGCGATGTCATCCGACCGTTTGTATTGCCCAAGGGCCATGTTGATATGCCACGTCTGAGGTCAACCGACTGTGTGTGCTGTCAAAAGGCGATGATAACATGCCACACCCGACGTAGTCCGATGGTGTATGCTTTTCTAGGGAGATGATAACATGCCACACTTAACATATTCTGACCATGTAAGCTGTCTAATGGCAATGATGGCATTTAACATCCGACATTTTCAGAACGTATGTGCTATCGAAGGGAGATTATAACATTGTAACGCCTGACGTAGTACTATCATGTGCGCTGTCCAACGGCGATGATAATATGTCATGCTCAACGTTGCCCTATCGTGTATGCTGTCCAAGGGCGATTATGTCATGTCTTGCCCGACGTCGTCCGACCATGTGTATGCTGCCGAAGGGCGATGATAACCTGCCATGCCCGATGTAGTTTGATAGTGTGAGATGTCCAAGGGCTATGATGGAATGCCACGCTCGACGTCGTCCGACCGTGTTTGTTGTCCAAGGGAGATTATGGCATGTCACGCTCGACATCGTCCCATTATGTGTGTTGTCCAAGGGTGAAGATGGCATGTCACGCCGGATGACGTTCGACCGCGTGTGCTGCCCAATGGCGATTACGACATGCCACTCCCGACGTTATTTGTCAATCTTTGCATTCTAAAGGAGATGATGGCATGCCACGTCAACTTCGTCCAACCATGTGTGCTGTCCAAAATGCAATGATGGCATTTAATGCCAGACGTCGTCAAACAGTGTGTTCTGCCAAAGGGCGATGATAGCATTGCCACGCTAAACATTGTTCGACCATGTGTGCGGTCAAAGGGCAATGATAACACGCCACGCCCAAGGTCGTCCGATCGTATATGTGGTCTAAGGGCGATTATGGCATGGCACGCCCGACGTTGTCAGACCATATGTATGTTGTCCAAGGGCGATGATGGCCTGCAATGCTTGACATCGTCCGATGGTGTATGCTGTACAAAAGCGATGATTGCATGCCACGCCCAACGTCGTCACACAATGTGTGAATATGGCACGTCACGCCTGAATTAGTCCGACCGCGTTTGTTGTGCATTAGCGATGATGTCATGACATGCACTACATTGTCCGACCCTGTGTGCTGCTTAATTGCGATGATGGCATGCCACGCCTGATGTCGTCCGACTATGTGAGCAGTCCAAGGAACATTCGAGCGTGCAACGCCCGATGTCATTTGATTGTGTGTGCTCTGCAAGGGCGATGTTATAATATCACACCCGGCGTCATCCGATCTTGTATGCTTTGCAAGGGCGATGATAACATGCCACAGCTCACTTAGTCAGACCATGTATGGTGTCCAAGGTCACTTATGGCATTTTACACCCGACATCGTCAGACCGTGTGTGCTGCCCAAGGGGATGATAGCATTTCCATGCCCAACATCGTCCGACCATGTATGCAATCCAAGCGCGATTATGGAATGCCATGCCCTACGTCATCTGACCTTGTGAATGTTTTCCAAGGGCGATTATGGCCTGCCAAGCTTGATGTTGTTCGACCGTGTGTGCTGGCCAAGGGCCACGATGGCATGCCATGCCCGACGTAGTCCGACCATGTATTCTATAAAAGGGAGATGATGGAATGCCACGCTCGACGTTGTCCCACCATGTGCACTATCCAAGGGCGAAGTTTGCATGTCACATCCAATGTCATTCGATTACATGTTCTTCTGAATCGCGATGTTGTCATTGACACACAAGAGATCATCCGACCATGTGTGCAGTCCAAGGGCCACGCGGGCATGCCACATCCCAGGTCGTTCTATCGTGTGTGCTGTTTAAGGGCGATGTTAACATGACACGCTTGACTTCGCTTGACTGTGTGTGCTGGCCAAGGGAAATGATGGCATGCCACGCCTGACCTAGTCCGACCGTGTATGTTGTGCTACGGCGATGATGGAATGCCACACTCGACGTCCTCCCACCGTGAGTGCTCTCCAAGGGCAAAGATGGCATGTAACACCCGATGTCATCTAACTACATGTGCTGCCCAATGGCAATGATGTCATGCTATGCCTGACATCATGAAACCATGTGTGCTTCCCAAGGGCCATGCGTGCATGTGATGCCTGACGTCGTCCGTTCGTGTGTGCTATCCAAGGGTGATTATAACATGCCACACCTCACGTCGTCTCATCATTTATGCTTTTAAAGGGCAATAATAACATGCCACACCCGATGTAATTAGACCGTAAATGCTTTCCAAGGGCAATGATGGCATTTAACGCCCGATGTTGTTCAACCATGTGTGCTACCCAAGGGTAATTAAAGCATTTCCTAGCCCGACATAGTCCTATTATGTGTGTTGTCCATGGGAGATGATAACATGCTATTCCTAACGTCATCCGACTGTGTATGCTTTTTAAGGGCCATGATGGCATGCCACGCCCAACGTAGTCCGACCATGTATTGTGTCCAAGGGAAATGATTGATTGCCACGCCTTATGTCGTCACACCGTGTGTGTTGTCAAAAGGCAAAGATGTCATCTCACGCCTAACATCGCACGACCGTGTGTGCTACCCAATGGCGATGATGGCATGCCACGCCCAACAATGTTCGACCGCGTGTGCTACCTAATGCCGATGATAGTATGACTGACCCGATATCATCCGATCGTGCATGGTGTCCAAGGGAGATGATGGTATGACACAGACGACGTCGTTCGACCATGTATGTTGTCCAAGGGAGATGATGGCGTACCATGCCAGACATAGTCCGATCATATGTGCTACCCAAGGGCGATGATTGCATTTCATGCTTGACGTCATGAAACCGTGTATGCTGCCCATGGACCATGTGGGCATGCAATGCCCTACGTGTTCTAATCGTATGTCCTATTTTGGGGAGATGATAACATGCCACACCCGACGTTGTTCGATCATATTTGCTTTCCAAGGGTGATGATGAAATGTCATGCTTGACATTGTCCGACCGCGTGTGCTGCCCAAGGGCGATGATGGCATGCCATGCCTTACGTAGTCCGATCGTGTGTGCTGTCAAAGGGAAATGATGGCATTCCACGCTCGACATTGTCCAACCGTTTGTGCTGCCCAAAGACAATGCTGGCATGCCACGCCTATCATCGTCTGACCGCGTATGTTGTCCAAGGGAAATGATTGCATCTAATGCCCCATGTCGTTCGATCATGTGTTATGCACAAGAGAGATGATAGCATGCCACGCCCGACGTCATCCGTCTGTGTGTGCAGTCTAAATTTGATGATGGCATGCCACATTGACGTTGTCTGACCATGTTTGCTGACCAAAGGGAAATGATGGAATTTAATGCTTGATGTCGTCCAATCGTGTATGCTGCCCAAGGGCAATGATAGCATTGCCACGCCCAATGACGTCCAACTGTGTGTACAGTCCAAGGGCAATGAGAACATGCCACCCCCGACATCATCTGGTAGTGTATATTGTCCAACGGTGAAGATGGATGCCATGTTCGATGTTGTCTGACTGTGTGTATGATTTCTGAGGGCTATGATTGTGTGCCACGCTCGACATTGTACGAAGGTTTGTGCTGGACAAGGGCTATAGTGGTATGTCGCGCCTGACATCTTCCCACCCTGTGTGCTATCTAAGGGAAAAGATGGCATGTCACACCCGATGTCATCTACCACGTGTGCTGCCCAATGGCGATGATGACGTGCCACACACGACTTCATCCGACCATTTGTGCTGCCCTAGTTCCATGTGGATATGCCATGCCTGACGTCAACTGATTGTGTTTGCTGTCAAAGGGAGATGATAACATGCTACGCCTGACGTCGTCCGATCGTGTATGCTTTCCTATGGAGATGATAACATGCCACACTCAATGTAGTCCGACCGTGTAAGCTGTCCAATGGCAATGATGGTATTTAACACTTGACATTTTCATGCCGTGTGTGCTGTCGAAGGGCGATTATAGCATTGCATAGTCCGACGTAGTACTATTGTGTGTGCTTTCCAAGAGAGATGACAACATGCCATGCTCGACGTCACCCTACCGTGTGTGCTGCCTAAGCGTAATTATAGCATTTCCATGAGCGACGTAGTCGGAGCATGTGTGTTGTCCAAGGGAGATGATAACATGCCATTCCCGACGTTGTTTGACTATGTATGCTTTCTAAGGGCCATGAAGGCATGCCATGACCGATGTAGTTTGACCATGTATTTTGCCTAAGGGAAATGATGGCATGCCACGCCTGACGTTTTCCCACCGTGTGTACTGTCCAAAGGCAAAGATGGCATGTCATGCCTAATGTCGTACAACCGCGTTTGCTACCCAATAGCGATGATGACATGCCATGCCCGACGTTGTTCGACTGTGTGTGCTACCTAATGACAATAATGGCATGCCACACCCGATGTAATCCGACCGTGCATGTTGTCTAAGGGCGATGATGGCATGCCACACCTCACGTCTTCCGACCATGTATGTTGTCCAAGAGAGATGATGGCATACCACGCCCGACATTGTCCGAGTCACGTGTGCTACCCAAGGGAGATGATTGTATGTCAAGCCCGACGTCGTTCAATTATATTTGCTTCCCAAGGGTGATGATGGGATGACATGCTCGACGTTGTCCGACCGTATGTGCTGCCCAAGGGGCGAAGATGGCATGCCATGCCCAACATAGTCCGATCGTGTGTGTTGTCCAACAGCAATGAGTGCATGCCACGGTCCACATCGTTCGACTATGTGTGCTACCCAAGTACCATGCTTGCACGCCACGTATATCATTTTTTGACCGTGTGTGCTGTCCAAGGACAATAACTGCATCTAATGCCTAACGTCCTCCGACCGTGTGTGTTGTACAAGGGTGATGATGGCATGTAACACCTGACGTTGTTGGAATGTGTGTTCTGCCTAAGGGCGATAATAGCATGCCATGCAAGACGTCATACGACTATGTGTAATGCCTAAGGGCCATGCCGGAATGACAGGCACGAAGTGGTCGAATCATTTGTGCTTTTCAAAAGCGATGATAACATGCAATGCCGATGTCGTCCAATCGTGTATGCTTTCCAAGGGCAATGATGGGATGCCACGCCCGACGTTGTCTAAGTGCGTGCTGCCCAAGGGCGATGATGGAATGCCACACCCAACGTAGTCCGATCGTGTATGCTGTCCATGGAAGATGATGGAATGCCACGCTCAACGTCGTTCGACCGTGTGTGCTGCCCAAGGACCATGCTGGCATGCCACGCCTAACATCCTCTGACCGCGTGTGCTGTCCAAGGGCAATGATGGCATCTAATGCCCCATGTCTTTCGACCGTGTGTGCCGCACAATAGAGATTATAGTTTGCCACGCCCAACGTCATTCATCTGTGTCTGCAATGTAAATTTGATAATGGCATGCCACGTCAACATCGTCTAACTATATGTGCTGTACAAAGGGCAAATATAAAATTTAACGCTCGACGTCGTCCGATAGTGTATGTTGCCCAAGGGTGCTAATAACATTGCCACGCCCAATGACGTCCAACCATGTGTCAAGTCCAAGGGTAATGATAATATGCCACCCCCGACGTCGTCCAATCGTGTATGTTGTCCAAGGGTGATGATAGATGCCACGTTCGACTTTGTCTAATTATGTCTATTTATTCCTAAACTTTGTCTGATTATGTCGTACGAACGTGTGTGCTGAACAAGGTCCATAATGGCAGGCCACGCCTGACGTAGTCCGACGGTGTATGTTCTCAAAAGGGAAATCATGGAATGCCATACCTAACATCTTTCAACCGTGTGTGCTTTCCAAGGGCGAAGATGGCATGTCACACCTGATGTCATCTGACCTCGTGTGTCGTTCAATGGCGATGATGGAATGCCACACTCGACGCCATCTGACTGTTTGTGCTGCCTAAGGGCCATGTGGGCATGCCATGCCCGAATCAACCGAGTGTGTGTGCTATCAAACGGTGATTATAACATGCCAAGCCCGACGTCGTCTGATTGTCTATGCTTTCCTAGGCCGATGATAACATGCCACATCTGACATAGTTCGACCGTGTAAGCTGTGCACAAGGCAATGATGTCATTTAACATCCGACATTGTCCGATCGTGTGTGCTAGCGAAGGGCAATTGTAGCATTGCAACCCTCGACGATGTATGAACGTGTGTGCTATTCGATGGCGATGACAACATTCCATGCTCGACGTCGCCCTACCATGTATGTTGTCCAAGGGCGATAATGGCATGCCACGCTCGACGTCCTCCAACCCTGTGGATACTGCCGAAAGGAGATGATGCCCTGCCATGCCCAATGTAGTGTGATAGTATGTGCTGTCCAAGGGCTATAATGGCATGACACGCTCGACGTCTTCCGACCGTGTATGCTGTCCAAGGGCGATGATTGCATGTCACCCCCGACGTCCTCCCACTATGTATGCTGTCCAAGGGAGAAGATGGCATGTCACGCCTGATCTAGTCCGACTGCATGTGCTTCCAAATGGCGATGACGGCATGCCACTCCCGACATCATTTGTCCATATTTGCAGTCTAAAAGCGATGATGGCATGCCACGTCGACATCGTTCGGCCATGTGGTTGACCAAAAGGCAATGATTGCATTTAATGCCCGACGTCGTTCGACCGTGTGTGCTGACCAAGGGCGATGATTGCATTGCCATGCCAAACATTGTCTGACCGTGTATGCAGTCCAAGGGCAATGATAACACGCCACGCCTGACATCATTCGACTGTGTATGTTGCCTTAGGGCGATGATGTCCTGCCACGCCCGACGTAGTCCAACCGTGTATGTTATCCAGTGATCATGATGACATGCCATGATCGACATAGTCCAATGGTGTATGCTGTACAAGTTTGATGATTGCATTAAATGCCCGATGTCATCCCACCGTGTGTGCTGTCCTAGAGCGAAGATGGCACGTCACATCAGACGTTGTCCAACCGCGTGTGCTGCACAATAGAAATGATGTCATGCCAAGCACGACATTGTCCGACTGCGTGTACTGCCTAATTGTGATTATGGCATGCCAAGCCCGACGTCATTCAACTATGTGTGCTACCCAAGGGCCATTCGGACATGCCATGCCCGATGTCATTTGAATGTGTGTGCTGTTAAAGGGTGATGATATAATACCACACTCGACCGACCATGTGTGCAGTCTAAGAGCGATAATAAAATGCCACGCCCGACGTCTTCCGACCATGTATGATGTCCAAGGGAGATGATGGCATTCCATGCCCTACGTTGTGCGACCCTTTTTATGCTGTCCAAGCGCGATGATGGCCTGCCACGTCTGATGTTTTTCGATCGTGTGTGCTGGCTAAGGGTCATGGTGCCATACCATGCCCGAAGTAGTCTGACTGTGTATTTCTATCCAAGGGCGATGATTGCATGCCACGCTAGACGTCGTCCCACCATGTTTGCTGTCCAAAGGCGAAGATGACATGTCACACCCAACGTTGTTCGATCACGTGCGCTTCCTAATTGCAATGTTGTCATTGCGAAGCTACACGTCATTCGACTGTGTGTGTTGTCCAAGGGCCATGAGGGTATTCCATGCCCGAGGTTGTCTGATCGTTTATGTTGTCCAAGGGCGATGTTATCATGCCACGCTCGATGTCGTAGGATCGTGTATGCTTTCCAACAACAAAGATGGCATGCCACACCTGATGTCGCTCGATCGTGTATGCATTCCAAGGGCGATTATTGCATTGCCACAACCAACGTCGTCTGAACGTGTGTGTTTCATAAGGGCAATGATGGCATGCCACACACTACGTCGTCCGAATGTGTATGCAGTTCAAAGGCGATGATGGCATGCCACTTCCACGTCGTCCTACAGTGTGTGAAGTCCAAAGGGCAATGATAGCATATAACATCCTACGTCATATGACAGTGTCTTCATTCAAAGGTCTATGATAGCATTCCCACGCCCAATGTTGTCCGACCCGATGTGCAGTCCAAGGGTGCTGATAACATGCCACGCCCGATGTCGTCTGACCGTGTATGCTGTCCAAGGGAGATGATGGCATGCCGCGCGCCTGACGTTGTTAAAACCTATGTATGTTGTCCAAGGGGGATGATTGCTTGCCACGCCCGACGTCGTCTGACTGTGTCTGCTGGCCAAGGGCAATGATGGCATGCCGTGCCTGACCTAGTTCGAACGTGTATGCTGTCCAAGGGTGATGATGGCGTGGCACACCTGATGTCCTCCCACCATGAGTGCTCTCCAAGGGTGAAGATTGAATGTAACATCCGACGTTGTCTGACCCTGTGTGCTCCCCAATTGCAATGATTGCATGTCTTGCCCGACATCATCAAACTGTGTGTGCTTCCGAATGGCCATGCGTGCATGCCATGCTCGACGTTGTTTGTTCGTGTGTGTTGTCCAAGACTGATTATAACATGCCATGCCTGACGTCGTCCAATCATTTATGCTTCCAAAAGGGTGACGATAACATACCACACCAAGGTACTCCGACCCTAAATTCTTTTCAAGGTCAATGATAGCATTTAATGCCCAATGTTGTTCGATCTTGTGTCCTGCCCAAGGGGAATTATAGCATTTTCACGCCCGACATAGTTCAATCACGTGTGTTGTCCAACGGAAATAATAAAATTCCATGCCCGACATCGTCAAACTATGTATGCTTTCAAAGGGCCATGATGGCATGCCACGCCCGACATAGTTCGACCCTGTACTCTGTCCAAGGTAAATGATGGCATGCCACGCTCGACGTCGTCCCACCATGTGTGTTGTTCAAAGGCAAAGATAGCATGGCACGCATGACGTCGTACGACCATGTGTTCTACCCAATGGCGATGAAGGCATGCCATGCCTGACGTCATTCGACTGCGTGTGATACCTTATGCCAATGATGGCATACCACACCCGATGTCATCCGATCATGTATGCTTTACAAGGGCGATGATAGCATTCCATACGCGATGTCATTCGACAATGTGTGTTATCCTAGTGCGATAATTTCGTACCACACCCGACATCAGTCGACCATGTGTGTTTCCCAAGGGCGATGATTGCATGTCATTCCCAACGTCATCAAACCGTATATGCTACCCAAGGACTATGTGGGCATGCAACGCCTATGTGGGCATGCAACGCCTAACGTGGTCCAATCGTGTGTGATAATCAGGGGAGATGATAACATGCCACGCCCGATATTATTTAATAGTGTCTTCTTTCTAAGGGCGATGATGGTATGCCATGCCCGACATTGTCTGACCGTGTGTTGCCTAAGGGCGATGATTGTATGCCACTACCAACATAGTCCGATCGTGTGTGTTGTCCAAGGGCAATGATGGCATGCCACGTTCAACGTCATTCAACCATGTGTGCTGCCCAAGGACCATGCTGGCACGCCGCACATTATGTCATCCGACCGTGTGTGATGTCCAATGACAATGATGGCATTTCACGCCAGACGTCATCCAACCATGTGTGATGCACAAGGGCGATAATAGCATTGACACACCCAATGTAGTTTGACCATGTGTGTTGTACATGGGCGATGATAACATTCCATGCTAGACGTCATCCTACCGTGTCTGTTTTCATGGGCGATGACAGCATTCACATGCCCAACATTGTCCGACAATGTGTGCAGTCCAAGGGGAATGATATCATGCCACGACCGACGTCGTCCAACCGTGTATGCTGTCGAAGGGCGATGATGGCAGGCAACACCCAACGTTGTATGACCCTATCTATGTTGTCCAAGGGGGATGATGGCCTATCACTCATGATGTCGTATGATCGTATGTGTTGGCCAAGGGACGTGATGTCACACCATGCCTGACATAGTTCTATCGTGTAGGATGTCCTAGGGCGATGATGGCAGGTAATGCCCGACATCTTCCCAATGTGTGTGCTATCCAAGGGAAAAGATGACATGTCATGCTTGACATCGTCCAATCGCGTGTGCTTCACAATGGAGTTGATGGCATGCCATGCACGACATTGTTCGACAGTGTATGTTTTCTTATTGCGATGATGTCATGCCACGCCCGACGTCATCCGACCTTGTGTGCTGCCAAAGTTCCATGCGAGCATTCTACGCCCAACGTCATTATATCGTTTGTGCTGTCCAAGTGAAATAATATCATACCACACCAGAAGTTTTCCGATCTTGTATGCTTTCCAAGAGAGATGATAACATGCAAAACCTGAGGTAGTTCGAACGTCTATGCTATCCATGAGTAACGATGACATTTAACACCCGATATCATCTGAGCTTGTGTGCTGCCTAAAAGCGATGATAGCATTGTCATGCCTAATATCGTCCCACTGTGTGTTCAGTCCAAGGGAGATGATAACATGCCACGCCTAACGTCTTTAGACTGTGTATAATGTCCAATGGCGATGATGGCATGCCACATCCGAAGCCATCCGACCTTGTGTATGCTTTCCAAAGGCGAAGAGTGTGTGCCCGCCTGCTGTTGTCCGACCGTATGTGCTGGCTTAGGGTCATGATGGAATGCCATGCCCGACATAGTCCGACCGTGTTTTCAATCCTACGGCGATGATGGCATTCTACGCAGGACGTTGTCCCACCATATTTTCTGTCCATGAGAGAAGATGGCATGTAATGCCTGACGTCGTCCTACTACGTGTGTTGTCTAATCATGATGATGTCATTTCCACACCCGAAGTCATCTGACTATGTATGATGCCCAAGGGTCATGCGGGTATGCCACGCCCGAGGTCGTCCTATCATGTGTGCTGTCCAAGGGCAATGATAACATGCCATGCCCGATGTCGTCCGATCGTGTATGCTTTCCAATAACCTTTATGGCATGCCACACCTCACGTCGCCCTATCGTGTGTGCATTCCAAGGGTGATGATGACATTGCCACAATTGACACCGTCTGATCGTGTGGGTTTCACAAGGGCGATGATCGCATGCCACAATCGATGACGTCCATCCGTGTATGCTGTCTAAGGACAATAATGACATTTAATGCCTTACATCATTCGACCGTGTGTGCTGCCCAAGGGATATGATAGAATTCCCACGCCCAATGTCGTCCAAGTGTGTGTGCAGTCCAAGGGCAATGATAACATGCCACGCCCGATGTCGTATGATCTTTTATACTGTCCAAGGGAGATGATGGCATGCTACACGCGACGTCGTTCCACCATTTGTGCTGTCCAAGGGAGAAGTTTGCATTTCATACCTGACTTCGTCCTTCCACCTTTGCTTCCCAACGACGATTATGGCATGCCACTCCCAACGTCATCCTACCGTGTGTGCTGCCCAAGGGCCATGCGGTCATTTCACATTCGACTTCATCCAATCATGTATGTTGTCTAAGGGAGATTATAACATCCCACGCCCGACATCTTCTTATTGTGATTGATTCCGAATGGCGATGATAACATGTCTAACCTGACATAGTCCAACCGTGTATGTTGTCCACGAGCAATGATGACATTTAACAGCTGACGTTGTGCAATCGTATGTGCTGGCCAAGGGCGATTATAGAATTTTCATCCCCGATGTAGTACGATCGTGTGTGCTTTCCAAGAGAAATTATATCATGCCATGCTCAACGTCGTCCTACCATGTATGCTGTCTTAGGGCGATGATGGATGCCACGCCCGACGTCGTCCCACTATATGTGCTGTCTAATGGCAAAAATTGCATGTCATGCCTGATGTCATTCGACCGCGTGTGCTTCCTAATGGAAATGATGGCATGCCACTAACGATGTCATTCGACCGCTTGTGTTGCCTAATGGCGATGTTGGCATGCCACGCCCGACTTCATCCGACCGTGTATGCTGTCCACGGGTGATGATGGCATGCCACGCCCAATGTCGTTTGACCGTGTATGCTTTCCAAGGGCGGTGATGGCATTCCATAACCAACATCATTCGACCATGTAGCTTATCCAAGGGCCATGCGGGCATGCCATGCCCGATGTCATTAGATAGTGTGTGCTCTCTAAGGGCAATGATAACATACGACACCTGCCGTCATCTTATCTTGTATTCTTTCAAACAGTGATAATAATATGCCACACCTGATGTAGTCCGATAGTGTTTGCTGTACAATGGCAATGATGTAATTTAATGCCAGATGTCATCCGACCTTATGTACAGCCCAAGGGCGATGATAGCATTGCCATGCCTAACATTGTCCAACCGTGTGTGCATTCCAAGGGCAATGATACCATGTTACTCTCGACGTGTAGCGACCATGTATGCTGAGATGATGGCATGCCACGCCCGACGTTGTCCTACTTTTTGTATGTTGTCCATGGGCAATGATGGCCTGCAACACCCAATGTCGTCTGACCATGTGTGCAGGCGAAGTGCCATGATGGCATGCTAGGCCAGATTTAGTCCGATTGTGTTTTCTCTCCAAGGGAGATGACGGCATGCCACAGCAGACGTCATCGTACCTATTCCGCAGTCCAAGTGCAAAGATGGCATGTCACGCTCAATGTCTTTTAACCGGTATGCTGCAAAATGACAATGATGGCATTCCACTCCCGACTTCATCCGACCGTGCATGCTTCCCAAGGGACAGGCGGGAAAAATACGCCATAGGTCATCCGATCGTGTGTGTTGTCCAAGGGCGATGATAACATGTGAAGCCTAATATCCTCTTATCGTTTGTCCATTCCAAGGGCGTTGAAGTTATAATCACGGCCGATGGCATTCGATCGTGTGTGCTGCACAAGTGCAATTATGGCTTGCCACTCCTGATGTCATCCGTCCGTATGTGCAGTCCAAAGGCGATAATGGCATGCAACGCCCCATGTTGTTCGACCCTATGTATGTTGTCCAAGTGGGATGATGGCCTTTCACGCCCGAAGTCGTCTAACCGTGTGTGTTGGCCAAGGGCCATGATTCTTGACATAGTCCTATCGTGTATGATGTCCAAGGGTGACGATGAAAGCCCATGGACGACATCTTCCCACTATGTGTCCTATCCAAGGGCAAAGATGACACGTCATGCCTGACGTTGTCCGACCACATGTGCTGCGCAATGGCGATGATGGAATGCCATGCGCGACATCGTTCGACCATTTGTGCTTCCTAATGGCGATGATGGCTTGCCACACCCGACGTCATCCGACCGTTCGTAATTCCCAAGGGCAATGCGGGCATGCAACGCCCAACGTCATTTGACCGTGTATACTGTCTTAGGGAAATAATATCATTCCACACCCGAAGTCGTCTGATCTTGTATGCTTTTTAAGGTAGATAATAACTTGAAACACCAGATGTAGTCCGACCATGTATGCTATCCAAGGGTAATGATGACATTTAACACCTGAAATCCTCCAGCCATGTGAGTTTCCCAAAAGCGATGATAGTATTGTCATGCCCAACATCATCCCACTGTGTGTTTAGTCCAAAGGCGATGATAACATGCCACGCCCGACGTTTTTCGACTATGTGTAATGTCCAACGGCGATGATGGCATGCCACATCCAACGCTATCCGACCTTGTGTATGTTTTCCAAAGGCGATGATGGCGTGCCACGCCAGATGTTGTCCGACCGTATCTCCTGGCTTAGGGTTCTGATAGAATGCAATGCCCTACATAGCTTGACTATGTTTTCAATCCTAGGGCGATGATGGCATGCCACGCTCGACGTTGTCCCACCATATTTGCTGTCAAAAGGAGAAACTGGCATGTAACGCCTGATGTCTTCCTACTGCGTGTGCTCTCTAATCACGTTGATGTCATTTTCACACCCGACGTTATCCGACCGTGTGTGATGCCCAAGGGACATGCGGGCATGCCACGCCTGAGGTCATCCTATTGTGTGTGCTGTCTAAGGGTAATGATAACATGCCACGCCCGATGTCGTCAGATCGTTTATGCTTTTCAATATCCATGATGGCATTCCACGCCTCAGGTCGCCCAATCATGTGTGCATTCCAAGGGCGATGATAACATTGTCACAACTGACATTGTATGGACATGTGTGTTGCATAAGGGCGATGATGTCATGCCACACCCGACGTCGTCCGTCCGTCTATGGTGTCTAAGGACAATAATGACAACGCCCTACGTCATTCAACCGTGTTTTCTTTCCAAGGGATATGATAGAATTCCCACGCCCTATGTCGTCCGATTGTGTGTGCAGTCTAATGGCGATGATAATATGCCACGCTCGATGTCTTCTGATCGTTTATTCTGTCCAAGGGCGATGATTTCATGCTACGCCCGACGTCGTCCCACCATTTGTGCTGTCAAAGGGAGAAGATGACATTTCATGCCCGACGTCTTCCAACCGTCTATGCTGCCCAATGGCGATGATGGCATTCCACGCCCGACGTGATCCTACCATGTTTGCTACCCAAAGTCCATGTCGGCATTTCACGTACGACTTCATCCGATCATGTGTGCTGTCTAAGGGCGATGATTACATCCCGTGCTCGACATTTTTCTGATTCTTGTTCATTTCGAAGGGCGATGATAACATGTCACACCCGACGTAGTCCAACCGTGTATGTTGTCCACGGGCAATGTTGGCATTTAACCCCCACGTGTTCCAATTGTGCCTGCTTTCCAAGGGTGATTGTAGAATTGCCACACCCGTTGTAGTACAATCATATGTTCTTTCCAAAGGAAATAGTAAAATGCCATGCTGGACATTGTCCTACCATTTATGCTGTGTAAGGGCGATAATGGCATGCCACGCCCGATGTCGTCTCACTATATGTGTTGTATAAGGGCGAAGATTGCATGTCACGCCTCACGTCGTTCGACCGTGTGTGCTTCCCAATGGTGATGATAACATGCCACTCACAACATCATTCGACCGCTTGTGTTGCCTAATGGCGATGATAGAAGTCCACGCCCGACGTCATTCAACCGTGTATGCTGTCCAAGGGTGATGATGGCATGCCACGCCCAACGTCGTTCGACTGTGCATGCTTTCCAAGGGCGGTGATGGCATTCAACTCCCGACATCATTTGACTGTGTAGTTTAACAAGGGCTATGCGGGCATGCCACGCCCTATGTCATTTGATTGTGTGTTCCCTGTAAGGGAAATGATAAGATATGACACCTGCCGTCATCTTATCTTGTATTCTTTCAAACAGTGATAATAATATGCCACACCTGATGTAGTCCGGTAGTGTTTGCTGTACAATGGCAATGATGTAATTTAATGCCAGATGTCAGCCGACCTTATGTACAGCCCAAGGGCGATGATAGCATTGCCATGCCTAACATTGTCCAACCGTGTGTGCATTCCAAGGGCAATGATACCATGCTACTCTCGACGTGTAGCGACCATGTATGCTGAGATGATGGCATGCCACGCCCGACGTTGTCCTACTTTTTGTATGTTGTCCATGGGCAATGATGGCCTGCAACACCCAATGTCGTCTGACCATGTGTGCAGGCGAAATGCCATGATGGCATGCTAGGCCAGATTTAGTCCGATTGTGTTTTCTCTCCAAGGGAGATGACGGCATGCCACAGCAGACGTCATCGTACCTATTCCGCAGTCCAAGTGCAAAGATGGCATGTCACGCTCAATGTCTTTTAACCGGTATGCTGCAAAATGACAATGATGGCATTCCACTCCCGACTTCATGCGACCGTGCATGCTTCCCAAGGGACAGGCGGGAAAAATACGCCATAGGTCGTCCGATCGTGTGTGTTGTCCAAGGGCGATGATAACATGTGAAGCCTAATATCCTCTTATCGTTTGTCCATTCCAAGGGCGTTGAAGTTATAATCACGGCCGATGTCATTCGATCGTGTGTGCTGCACAAGTGCAATTATGGCTTGCCACTCCTGATGTCATCCGTCCGTATGTGCAGTCCAAAGGCGATAATGGCATGCAACGCCCCATGTTGTCCGACCCTATGTATGTTGTCCAAGTGGGATGATGGCCTTTCACGCCCGAAGTCGTCTAACCGTGTGTGTTGGCCAAGGGCCATGATGCTTGACATAGTCCTATCGTGTATGATGTCCAAGGGTGACGATGAAAGCCCATGGACGACATCTTCCCACTATGTGTCCTATCCAAGGGCAAAGATGACACGTCATGCCTGACGCTGTCCGACCACATGTGCTGCGCAATGGCGATGATGGAATGCCATGCGCGACATCGTTCGACCATTTGTGCTTCCTAATGGCGATGATGGCTTGCCACACCCGACGTCATCTGACCGTTCGTAATTCCCAAGAGCAATGCGGGCATGCAACGCCCAACGTCATTTGACCGTGTATACTGTCTTAGGGAAATAATATCATTCCACACCCGAAGTCGTCTGATCTTGTATGCTTTTTAAGGTAGATAATAACTTGAAACACCAGATGTAGTCCGACCATGTATGCTATCCAAGGGTAATGATGACATTTAACACCTGACATCCTCCAGCCATGTGAGTTTCCCAAAAGCGATGATAGTATTGTCATGCGCAACATCATCCCACTGTGTGTTTAGTCCAAAGGCAATGATAACATGCCACGCCCGACGTTTTTCGACTATGTGTAATGTCCAACGACGATGATGGCATGCCACATCCAACGCTATCCGACCTTGTGTATGTTTTCCAAAGGCGATGATGGCGTGCCACGCCAGATGTTGTCCGACCGTATCTCCTGGCTTATGGTTCTGATAGAATGCAATGCCCTACATAGCTTGACTATGTTTTCAATCCTAGGGCGATGATGGCATACCACGCTCGACGTTGTCCCACCATATTTGCTGTCAAAAGGAGAAAATGGCATGTAACGCCTGATGTCTTCCTACTGCATGTGCTCTCTAATCACATTGATGTCATTTTCACACCCGACGTTATCCGACCGTGTGTGATGCCCAAGGGCCATGCGGGCATGCCACGCCTGAGGTCATCCTATTGTGTGTGCTGTCTAAGGGTAATGATAACATGCCACGCCCAATGTCGTCAGATTGTTTATGCTTTTCAATATCCATGATGGCATTCCACGCCTCAGGTCGCCCAATCATGTGTGCATTCCAAGGGCGATGATAACATTGTCACAACTGACATTGTATGGACATGTGTGTTGCATAAGGGCGATGATGTCATGCCACACCCGACGTCGTCCGTCCGTCTATGGTGTCTAAGGACAAAAATGACAACGCCCTACGTCATTCAACCGTGTGTTCTTTCCAAGGGATATGATAGAATTCCCACGCCCTATGTCGTCCGATTGTGTGTGCAGTCTAATGGCGATGATAATATGCCACGCTCAATGTCTTCTGATCGTTTATTCTGTCCAAGGGCGATGATTTCATGCTACGCCCGACGTCGTCCCACCATTTGTGCTGTCAAAGGGAGAAGATGACATTTCATGCCCGACGTCTTCCAACCGTCTATGCTGCCCAATGGCGATGATGGCATTCCACGCCCGACGTGATCCTACCATGTTTGCTACCCAAAGGCCATGTGGGCATTTCACGTACGACTTCATCCGATCATGTGTGCTGTCTAAGGGCGATGATTACATCCCGTGCTCGACATTTTTCTGATTCTTGTTCATTTCGAAGGGCGATGATAACATGTCACACCCGACGTAGTCCAACCGTGTATGTTGTCCACGGGCAATGTTGGCATTTAACCCCCACGTGTTCCAATTGTGCGTGCTTTCCAAGGGTGATTGTAGAATTGCCACACCCGTTGTAGTACAATCATATGTTCTTTCCAAAGGAAATAGTAAAATGCCATGCTGGACATTGTCCTACCATTTATGCTGTGTAAGGGCGATAATGGCATGCCACGCCCGATGTCGTCTCACTATATGTGTTTTATAAGGGCGAAGATTGCATGTCACGCCTCACGTCGTTCGACCGTGTGTGCTTCCCAATGGTGATGATAACATGCCACTCACGACATCATTCGACCGCTTGTGTTGCCTAATGGCGATGATAGAAGTCCACGCCCGACGTCATTCAACCGTGTATGCTGTCCAAGGGTGATGATTGCATGCCACGCCCAACGTCGTTCGACTGTGCATGCTTTCCAAGGGCGGTGATGGCATTCAACTCCCGACATCATTTGACTGTGTAGTTTAACAAGGGCAATGCGGGCATGCCACGCCCTATGTCATTTGATTGTGTGTTCCCTGTAAGGGAAATGATAAGATATGACACCCGACGTCGTCTTATCTTGTATGCTTTCCAAGGGTGATAATAATATGCCACACCTGACGTAGTCCGATAGTGTATGCTTTCCAATGGAAATGATGGCATTTCACGCCTGACGTCATACAACCTTATGTACAGCCCAAGGCCGATGATAGCATTGCCACGCCCAACGTGTCCAACCGTGTGTGCACTCCAAGGGCAATGATACCATGCTACGCTCGACGTCCTACAACCATGTATGCTAAGATGATGGTATGCCACGCCCGATGATGTCCGACCCTGTGTATGCTATCCATAGGCAATGATGGCCTTCCACGCCCAATGTCGTCCGACCGCGTGTGTAGGCGCAATGCCATGATAGCATGCTAGGCTAGATGTTGTCTTACTGTGTTTTCTCTCTAAAGGCGATGATGACATGCCACACCCGACGTCATCCTACCTTGTCTATAGTCCAAGTAGAAAGATGGCATGTCATGCTCGATGTGTTCTGACCGGTGTGCTGCCCAATGAAAATGATGGAATTCCACTCCCGACTTCATCCGACCATGCCTGCTGCCCAAGGGACATGCGGGCAAACCACGCCCAAGGTCGTCCAATCGTGTGAGTTGTCCAAGGGCGATGATAACATGTAACGCCTAATATCCTTCTATCTTGTGTGCATTCCAAGGGCAATAAGTTATAACTACGACCGACGCTGGTTGATCGTGTGTGCTGCACAAATGCGATGGTGGCATGCCACTCCCGACGTCGTCCGTCAGTATGTGCAGTCCAAAGGCGATGATTGCATGCCACTTTGACGTCATTTGACCATGTGTGTTGTGCAAAGGGCAATGATGGAATTTAATGCCTTACGTCATCCGACTATCTGTGTTGTCCAAGGGAGATGATAGCTTTTCAATGAACAACGTTGTCCGACTGTGTGTGTAGTCAAAGGGCGATATAATATTCAATGTCAGACGTCGTCCTATCATGTATGTTGTCCAAGAGAGATGTTAGCATGCCACGCCTGACGTTTTTTGACCCATTGTATGCTGTCCAAGGGAGATGATGGCGTGCCTTGCCTGACGTCATCCGACCGTGTGTGCTGGCCAAGGGCTATGACGGCATACCGCGCCTCACATAGTCCGACCGTGTATTTTTTCCAAGAGCGATGAAGGCGTGCCACGCCCGACGTTGTTCCAGCGTGTGTGTTTTCCAAGGGCAAACATGGCATGTCACTCCCAACGTCGTCCGATCACGTGTGCTGCCCAAAGGCGATGATGGCATTCCACTCTCGACTTTATTCGACCGTGCGTGCTCCGGAAAAGCCATGCAGGCATTTCATGGATGACATCATCATATTGTGTGTGTTTTCTAAAAGCGATGATAACATACCACGCTAGACTTCGTCCTATCATGTATGACTTCCAATGTCGATGATTACATGCCAAGCCCGACGTCATCCGTGTGTGTGCGCAGTCCAAAGGCGATGATTGCATGCCACGTCGACTTCGTTCAACCATGTGTGCTATCAAAAGTGCAATGATGGAATTTAACGCCCAATGTCGTCCGACCGTATGTGCTGCCGAAGGGCGATGATATCATTCCCACGCCCAACATCATTCGAACGTGTGTGCAGTCCAAGGGCGATGATAACATGCCACTCTCGACTTCGTCCGGCTGTGTATGTTGACCAAGGAAAATGATGGATGCCACACCCGACGTTGTCCAACCATGTGTATGTTATCCAAAGGCGACAATTGCATGCCACGCCCAACGTCGTCCGACCTCGTCTGTTGTCCAAGGGTAATAATAACATGCCATGCTCAACGTCGTCATGTGTATGATGTCCAGGGGTGCTGATTGCATTTCACACCCGACATCATCCGACCTTGTGTATGATGTCCAAGAGTGATGATGGCATGCCATGCCAGACGTTTTCCCACTAGTGTGTTGTCCAAGAGCGATGATGGCATGTCACGCCTAACATCGTCCGACCACGAGTGCTGCCCAATAGAGATAAGGCATGCAACGGCCACCGCTGTCCTACCGTATGTGCTGCCTAATGGCGATGATGGCATGCCACGCCCGACATCATCCGACCGTGTATGCTGTCCAAGGGCGATAATGGCATGCCGCGCCCAACGTCGTCTGATTATGTAGGCTTTCCAAGGACGGGTATGGGATGCCACGCCCGACATCGACCGACCATGTGTGCTTTCTAAGGGTGAAGATGTCATGTCACGATCAACATCATTTGACCTTGTGTGCTGCACAATAGCAATGATGGCATGCCACGCCCGACGTCATCCAACCGTGTGTGCTGCCCAAGGGCCATGCGTGGATGCCATGCCCGACGTCGTCCGTTCATGTGTGCTTTCCAAGCGCGATGATAACATGCTATGGTCGACGTCTTCCGATTGTGTATGCTTTTATAGGGCAATGATAACATGCCACTCCCGACGTAGTTCGGCCATAAATGTTGTCCAACTTAAATTATGGCATTTAACGTCCGACGTGTTCGACCGTATGTTCTACCCAAGGGCAAATATAGCATTTCCGTGCCCGACGTAGTACAATCATGTGTGCTTTCCAGGAGCAATGATAACATACCATGCTCGATGTCGGTCCTACCGTGTATGCTGTCCAGGAGCGACGATGACCTGCAACTCCCGAAGTTGTTAGACCTTGTGTATGCTACAAAGGGCGATGATGGACTGCCATGCCCGACGTAGTCTTATCGTGTGTGCTGTCGAAGGGACATGATGTCATGGCACGCTTGACGTCGTCCGACCATGTATTCTGTCCAAGGGAGATGACGGCATGCCATGCCCGAGGTTGTCTCACTATTTGTGTCATCAAATGAAAAAAACGGCATGTCACGCCTGACATTTTCCGACTGCATGTGCTCCCCAATGGCGATGATGGCATGCCACGCCCGATGCCGTTCGACAGCGTGTGCTGCCTAAATGGCAATGATGGCATGCGACACCCAACATTATCCGATTGTGTATGCTTTAAAAAATCGATGAAGAGATGCCACACCGGATGTTGTCCAACCGTGTATGCTGTCCGAGGGTGATGATGGCATGCCACGCCCGACTTCATCCTACCGTGTGTGCTTCCTAAAGTCCATGCAAGCATGCCTTGCTCGAAGTCTTCCAATTGTGTGTGTTGTCCAAGGGCGATGATAAAATTCCACGGGCTATGTCGTTCGATAGTATATGCTCTACAAGAACGATAATGGCATGTCATGCCTTACGTCACCCAATTGTGTGTGCATTCCAAGGGCGCTGATGGCATTGCCACCACCGACGTTGTCCGACCGTGTGTGTTGCACAAGGGAGATGATGGCATTGCCAAGACCGAAGTCGTCTGTCCATGAATGTAGTCAAAAGGCAATGATTGCGTGCCATGTTGACATTATTCGACTGTGTGTGCAGTATAAAGGGAAATGATGGCATTTAACTCCTGTAATAGTTCGACTGTGTGTGCTGCCCAAAGGCGATGACAACATTCACATGCCCAACGTCGTCCGACCCTGTGTGCAGTCCAATGGGAATGATAACATGCCATGCCCGACATCTTCCCATTGTGTGTGCTATCCAAGGGCGAAGATTACATCTCACACCCAAAGTCGTTCGACCGCGTGTGCTACCCAATGGCGATGATGGCATACCACACCCGACAACATTCGACTGTGTGTGCTACCAAAGGGCCATGGCGGCATGCCATGCTCGTCGTATGTTTTTGTGTGCTATCCAAGGGAGATGATAACATGCCACGCCTGAGTTTGCTTTCAAAAGTCGATAATAACATCCAACACCCGACGTAGTCCGACCGGAAATGCTGTCCTACGGCGATGATGGCACGACGACGTCCGATCGTGTGTTCTCCTGAAGGGCTATTATAGCATTTCCATAACCTATGTAGTCCGATCGAGTGTGTTGTCTATGGGAAACGATAACATGCCATGCCCAACGTTGTCCGACCGTGTATGTTGTCTAAGGGTCATAATTTCATGCCACGCATGAAGTAGTTCGACCATGTATTCTTTCCAAAAGCGATGATGGCATGGCACAACCGACATCTTCTCACTGTGTGTGTTCTCCAAGTGAGAAGATGGCATGTCATGCTTGACGTCGTCCGGCCGCATTTGCTGCCCCATGGCGACAATGGCATGCCACGCCTGACACTGTTCAACCGCATGTGCTACCCAAGGGCCATGCGGGAATGCAACGCCCTATGTGGTCAAATCATGTGTGTTGTTCAGAGGTAATGATAACATGCCATTCCTGACGTCGTCTGATCGTGTATGATTTTGAAGGGTGATTATGGGATACCATGCCCGACTTTGTCCAATCCTGTATGATGTCCAAGGGCGATGATGGCATGCCACACCCGACGTCATCCGACCATGTATCCTGTCCAAAGGGGGATAATGGCATGCCACGCCCGACATTGTCCAATCGTGTGTGCTACCCAGGGGCGATGGGATGTCGTTTGAACTTTTGTGCTACACAAGGGCAATAATGGCATGCCTCGCATCATGTCATCCAACCGTATGTGCTGCCCAAGGGCCATGCAAGCATGCAACGCCCTACATGGTCCAATCGTGTGTGCTGTTCAGGGGCAATGATAACATGTCACGGCCGACGTTGTACGATCGTGTATGCTTTCCAAGGGCGATGATGGGATGCCACACTGGACTTTATCCAATCGTGTATGATGTGCAAGGGCGATAATTGCATGCCACGCTAGACGTTATCTGAACCTACGTATGTTGTTGAAGGACGATGATGTCCTGCCACGCCGATGTTGTCCGACCGTGTGTGCTGTCCTAATCATGATGATGTCATTTCTATGCCCAATGTCATCCGACCGTGTGTGATGCCCGAGGTCATTTGATCTTGTGTGCTGTCGAAGGGAGATGATAACATACCATGCCCGATGTTGTCCGATCGTGTATGCTTTCCAAGAACCATGATGGCATGCAAAGCCTGACGTTGCCTGATCGTGTGTGCAATCCAAGGGCGATGATGGCATTGTCACGGCCGACGTCCTCCGACCGTGTGTGTTACGCAAGATAAATGAAGGCATTGTCATGCCCAATGTCGTATGTCCGTATATGAAGTCAAAAGGTGACGATTGCATGTAACGTCAACGTTGTTCGACTGTGTGTGTAGTCCATAGGGCAATGATGATATTTAGCTCCCGACGTCGTTCGACCATGTGTTCTACCCAAAGGCGATAATAGGATTCACATGCCCAACGTCGTATGACCGTGTGTGCAGACCAAGGGCAAAGATAACATCCCACGCCTGGCGTCGTCCTAGTTTGTATGCTGTCCAAGGGCGATGATGGCATTCCACGCCCGACATTTTCCGACCCTATGTATGTCATCAAAGTTGATAATGGCATTCCACGCGCGACGTCCTCCCATCGTATGTGCTGTTCAAGGTAAAAAATAACATGTCACGCCTAACGTCGTCCGACCATGTGTGCATCCTTGTAGCGATGAGGGCATGCAACGCTTGTCGTCATCCGAACGTGTGTGCTGTCCAAGAGAGATTATGGCAAGCCACGCACGACGTCGTCTATCCTTGCGTGAAAGTCCAAAGGCGATGATGGAATGACACAATGATATTGTTAGATCGTCTGTGCTGACCAAGGGTGATAATAGTATTGGCACGCCCAACGTAGTCCAATCGTAGGTGCCGTGCTAGGGCGATGATAACATGCACTGCCCGACGTCTTACAACCTTCTATGTTATCGAAGGGCGATGTTAGATGCAACGCCTAATGTTGTCCGACCGTGTATATGCTGTCCATGGGCGATGATTGCGTGCCACGCTTGACTTTGTGTGCAGGCCAAGAGCCATGATTGCATGCCACGCCAGACGTAGTTCGATCGTGTATGCTGTCCAAGGGCGATGATGGCATGCCACACCCGACATCGTCCCACCGTGTGTGTTGTCCAAGTGAGAAGATGGAATGTCATGCCCGACGTTGTCCGACCGCCTGTGCTGCCAAATGGTGATGATGGCATGCCACTCCCGACATCAACTACCCGTGTGGTGCTGCCCAAGGGCCATGCGGTCATTTCACGCCCGACGTCATCCGATCGTGTGTGCTTTCTAAGGGCGATAAGAAAATGCCACGCCTGACGTTGTCTAATTGTGGTTGCTTTCCAAGGGCGATGATAACTTGCCACACCTGACGTAGTCCGACAATGTATTTTTTCCAAGGGCAATGTTTTCATTTAACACCCTTCGTCGTCCGATCGCGTGTGCTTCCCAAGAATGATTATAACCTTGCCGCGCCCGATATAGTATGATCGTGTGTTTTGTCCAAGAGCGATGATAACATGTCATGCTCGATGTCATCCTACAATGTATGATGTGCAAGGGCGAAGATAGAATTCCACACCCGATGTAGTTCGACCCGGTGTCTGCTGCCCAAGGGTAATGATGGCTTGCCATGCCCGGCGTAGTTCGATCGTGTGTGCTGTCCAAGGGCAATGATGGCGTACCATGCTCAACGTTATTCGACCGTGTATGCTGTCTTATGGCAAAGATGGCATGCCATGCCCGACGTCGTCCCACTATGTGTGCTATCTAAGGGCAAAGATTACCTGTCACGCCTGATTTCATTCGACCGCGTGTGCTGCCAAATGGCCATGCCAGACATCATCTGACTGTGTGTGCTTCCCAAGGGCCATGCGGGCATGCCATACCAATTTTAGTCGATCGTGTGTACTGTCCAAGGGAGATGATAACATATGACACAAGACTTCGTTCTATCTTGTATTGTTTACAAGGGTGATAATAACATGCCACACTTGACGTAGTCCGACCCTGTATGCTGTCCAAGGACAATGATGGCATTTAATGCCCGAATTCAGTACTGCCCAAGGGATATGATAGCATTGTTATGCCCAAGGTCGTCCAACCGTGTGTGCAAACCAAGGGCAATGTTAAAATGCCACGCTCGACGTCTTCCGACCGTGTATGCTATCTAAGGGAGATGATGGTATGCCACGCCCGACGTCGTTCGACCCTATGTATGTTATCTATGGGAGAGGATGGCTTGCCACGCCCGATAACTTCTGACCGTGTGTGCACGCCCAGTGCCATGATGGCATGCCAAGCCAGATGTAGACCGACCGTGTATTCTGTAAATGGGAGATGATGGCATGCCACACTCGACGTCATCCCACCATGTGTATAGTCCAAGGGAGAATATGCCATCTCATGCCCGATGTCGTCCTTCCTAATGTGCTGCCAATGGCGATGATGGAATTCCATGCCCGGTGTCATCCGATCGTGTGTGCGACCCAAAGGTCATGTGGTCATCCCACGCCCGAGGTCGTTTGATCGTGTCTCCTATCCAAGATTGATGATAACATTTCAAGCCTAACGTCGTCGGATCATGTTAACATTCTAAGGGCGATGATTGCATAACCACAGCAGATGTCATCTGATCGTGTGTGCTACACAAGTTCGATGATATCATGCCATTCCTTATGTCATACGTCTGTGTGTGCAGTCCTAAGCGATGATCACATGTCACATCGACATCATTTGACCATGTCTGCTTTCCAAAGGGCAATAATGGAGTTTAAAAAACCTGACGTCGTCCGAATGTGTATGTTGCTCAAGGGTGATGATAGCATTGTAAAGCACAATGTTGTCTCATCGCGTGTGCGGTCCAAGGGCGATGATAATATGCCACGCCCGACGTCGTTCGATCGTGTAATTTGTCCAAGGGAAATGATGATATGCCACACCCGATGTTGTCTTACCCTGTGTATGGTGTCCAAAAGCGATGACGGCATGCTATGCCCAACGTCGTTCAACTGTGTGTGCTGGCCATGGTTCATGACAGCATGCCACACCTAACGTTGTCCAACCGTGTATGCTGTCCAAGGGAGAAGAAGGCATGTCACGCCCGACGTAATCCTTCCACTTGTGCTTCCGAATGGAAATGATGGCATGCCACACCCAATGTCATCTGACCCTTTGTACTGCCCTAGGTCCATGCAAGCATTCCATCCCTGACGTATTCCGACCATTTATATTGTCTAAGGGTGATGATAACATGCAACGCTTTACGTCGTTCAATCGTGTGTGGTTAACAAGGGCGATGATGATATGCCACACCCGACATATCCCAACCATGTATGTTGTCTAAGGGCGATGATAAGATGTCATGCCTAACATCGTCTGATCATGTACGAATAACAAGGGCGATGATGGCATGCTAGGCCCAACATCGTCCGTCTGTGTGAGCTTTCCAAAGGCGATGATGGCATGCCACGTCGACTTCGTTTGACAATTCGTGCTGTAAAAAGGGTAATGGTTGAATTTATCTGCCCGATGTCATCCAACCATATGTGCTGCCCAAGGGCAATTATAGCATTGCCACGGCCAACATCGTTCGACTATGTGTGCAGTCCATGGGCAATGATAACATGCCAAGCCCGACGTCGTCCAACCGTGTATGTTGTCCAGGGACGATGATTGATGCTACGCCCGATGTTGTCCTACCATGTGTATCTTGTCCAAGGGTGACGATGGATAGCCACGCCCGATGTCGCACGACCGTGTGTGCTGTCCAAGGGTGATGATAAAATGCCATGATCGACGTCGTCCTACCATGCATGCTCTCAAAGGGCGATGATAGCATGCCGCACCTGACATCGTCCCACCATGTGTATGCTATCTAACGCCGATGATGGCATGCCTTGCCCGACATCGTCACACAGGTGTGTTGTCAATGGGAGAAAATGGCATGTCACGCCTAAAGTCGTCCGACTGCGTTCGCTCTCCAATGGCGATAATGGCATGCAACGCCCTACGCTGTTTGACCGTGTGTGCTTTCTAATGTCGATGATGGCATGCAAAGCCTGGCGTCATTTTATTGTGTATGCTGTCAAAGAGTGATGATGGTATGCCATGCCCCACATCGTCCGACCGTGTGTGCTGCCCAAGGGCGATGATGTCATGTAACACCCGATGTTTTTCTAACGTGTATTCTTTCCAAGAGTGATAATAGCATGCCATGCAAGATGTAATACGACTATGTGTAATGCCTAAGGTCCATGCAGGAATGCCAGGCTCTACGTGGTCAAATCATATATGTTTTTCAAGAGGGATGATAACATGCCACGCCCGACGTCGTCCGATCGTGAATACTTTCCAAGGGAGATGATGGTATGCCACGCCCGACGTTGTCCGACTGTGTGTGTTTCCCAAAACAATGATGGCTGCCATGCAAGATGTCGTCCAACCGTGTGTGCTGCCCAAAGACAATGCTTGCATGCTACGCTTAACGTCGTCCGACCGCGTGTGCTGTCCAAGGGCAATGATTTCATCTAATGCTCCATATCGATTTATCGTGTGTGCTGCACAAGGGAGATGATAGCATGCCACGCCCGATATCATCCGTCTGTGTGTGCAGTCTAAATTTGATGATGGCATGCAACGATGACGTCGTCTGACCGTGTTTGCTGTCCAAAGGGCAATGATGGAATTTAATGCATGTAGTCGTCCGATCGTGTATGCTGCCCAAGGACAATGATAGTATTGCAACGTCCAATGATGTCCGGCCGTGTATGCAGTCTAAGGGCAATGATTACATGCCACCCCGACGTCGTCCGATAGTGTATCATTTCCAAGGGTGAAGATAGATGTCATGTTCGATGTTGTCTGACTGTGTGCATGCTTTTTGAGGCCGATGATGGCGTGCCACGCCCGACGTCGTACAAACGTGTGTGTTGGACAAGGGCTATAATGGCATGCCACTCCTAACATCTTTCCACCGTGTGTGCTATCGAAGGGCGAAGATGGGATGTCACAGCTGATGTAATCTGACCATGTGTGCTGCCCAATGGAGATGAAGGAATGCCACACGCGATGTCATCCGACCGTTTGTGTTGCCCAAGGGCCATGTTGATATGCTACGTCCGAGGTCAACCGACTGTGTGTGCTGTCAAAAGGCGATGATAACATGCCACACCCGACGTAGTCTGATGGTATATAATTTCCTAGGGAGATGATAACATGCCACACTCTACATATTTCGACCATGTAAGCTGTCCAATGGCAATGATGGCATTTAACATCCGACATTTTCAGGACGTATGTGCTATCGAACGGAGATTATAATATTGTAACGCCTGACGTAGTACTATTGTGTGTGCTGTGCAACGGCGATGATGATATGTCATGCTCAACGTCGCCCTACCATGTGTGCTGTCAAAGGGCGATTATGGCATGTCTTGCCCGACGTTGTCCAACCATGTGTATGCTGCCGAAGGGCGATGATAACCTGCCATGCCCGATTTAGTTTGATAGTGTGTGTTGTCCAAGGGCTATGATGGAATGCCACGCTCGACATCGCCTGACCGTGTTTGTTGTCCAAGGGCGATTATGGCATGTCACGCTCGACATTGTCCCACCATGTGTGCTGTCCAAGGGTGATGATGGCATGTCACGCCGGATGTCGTTTGACCGTGTATGCTGCCCAATGGTGATTACGACATGCCACTCCCGACGTTATCTGTCCATGTTTGCAGTCTAAAAGAGATGATGCATGCCACGTCAACTTCGTCCAACCATGTGTGCTGTCCAAAAGGCAATGATGGCATTTAATGCCAGACGTCGTCAAAAAGTTTATTCTACCAACGATGATAGCATTGCCACGCTAAACATTGTTCGACCGTGTGTGCAGTCAAAGGGCAATGATAACACGCCACGCCCAATGTCGTCCGACCGTATATGTTGTCTAAGGGCGATTATGGTATGCCACGCCCGACGTTGTCAGACCATATGTATGTTGTCCAAGGGCGATGATGGCCTGCAACGCCTGACATCGTCCGATGGTGTATGCTATACAAAAGCGATGATTACATTCCACGCTCGACGTCGTCCCACAATGTGTGTTTTCCAATGGCAAAGATGGCACATCACGCCTGACTTAGTCCGACCGCGTTTGCTGTGCATTAGCGATGATGTCATGACATGCACGACATTGTCCGACCCTGTGTGCTGCCTAATTGCAATGATGGCATGCCACGCCTGACGTCATCCCACTATGTGTGCAGTCCAAGGGACATTCGAGCGTGCAATGCCCGATGACATTTGATTGTGTGTGCTTTCCAAGGGCGATGTTATAATATCACACCCGGCTTCATCCGATCTTGTATGCTTTGCAAGGGTGATGATAACATGCCACAGCTCACATAGTCAGACCGTGTATGGTGTCCAAGGTCAATTGTGGCATTTTACACCCGACATCGTCAGACCGTGTGCGCTGCCCAAGGGGGATGATAGCATTGCAATGCCCAACATCGTCCGACCATGTATGCAGTTTAAGAGCGATAATGGCATGCCACGCCCTACGTCGTCTAACCTTGTGTATGTTTTCCAAGGGCAATTATGGCTTTCCAAGCCTGATGTTGTTCGACCGTGTGTGCTGGCCAAGGGCTATGAGGGCATGCCATGCCCGACGTAGTCCGACAGTGTATTCTATAAAAGGGAGATGATGGCATGCCACGCTCGACATTGTCCCACCATGTGCGCTATCCAAGGACAAAGTTTGCATGTCATATCCAATGTCGTTCGATTACATGTGCTTCCTAATCGCGATGTTGTCATTGACACACAAGACATCATCCGACCATGTGTTCTATCGAAGGGCCACGCGGGCATACCACACCCCAGGTCATTTTATCGTGTGTGCTGGTTAAGGGCGAGGTTAACATGACACGCTTGACTTCGCCTGACCGTGTGTGCTGGCCAAGGGAAATGATGGCATGCCACGCCTGAGATAGTCCGACTGTGTATGTTGTCCTAGGGCGATGATGGAATGCCACACTCGAAGTTCTCCCTTCGTGAGTGCTCTCCAAGGGTGAAGATGGCATGTAACACCCGATGTCATCTGACTACATGTGCTGCCCAATGGCAATGATGTCATGCTACGCCTGACATCATTAAACCATGTGTGCTTCCCAAAAGCCATGCGTGCATGAGATGCCTGACGTCGTCCGTTCGTGTGTGCTATCCAAGGGTTATTATAACATGCCACGCCTCACGTCTTCCCATCATTTATGCTTTCAAAGGGCCACAATAACATGCCACACCCGACGTAATAAGACCGTAAATGTTTTCTAAGGGCAATGATGACATTTAAGGCCCGATGTTGTTCAACCATGTGTGCTACCCAAGGGTAATTATAGCATTTCCAAGCCCGACATAGTCCTATTGTGTGTGTTGTCCAAGGGAGAAGATAACATGCTATTCCTGACGTCGTCCAACTGTGTATGCTTTCTAAGGGCCATGATGGCATGCCACGCCCAACGTAGTCCGACCATGTATTATGTCCAAGGGTAATGATGGACTATCACGCCTTATGTCATCACACCGTGTGTGTTGTCAAAAGGCACAGATGTCATGTCAAGCCTAACATCGTACAACATCATGTGCTACCCAATGGAGATGATGGCATGCCACGCCCGATAATGTTCGATCATGTGTGCTACCTAATGCTGATGATGGCATGCCACACCCGACATAGTCCGACCATGTGTGCTACCCAAGGGAAATAATTGGTTGTCATGCCTGACGTCATAAAACTGTGTATGCTGCCCAAGGACCATGTGAAAATGCAACGCCCTACGTGGTCCAATCGTGTGTGCTATTTAGGGGAGATGATAACATGCCACACCCGACATTGTTCAATCATATCTGCATTCCAAGGGTAATGATGGGATGCCATGCTCGATATTGTCCAACCGTGTGTGCTTCCCAAAGACAATGCTGGCATGCCACGCCTAACAATGTACGATCGCGTGTGCTGTCCAAGGGCAATGATTGCATCAAATACCCATGTTGTTCGACTGTCTGTGCTGCAGAAGGGAGATCATAGAATGCAACGCCCGATGCGACCGTTTGTTTGTGCAGTCTAAATTTAATGATGTCATGCCACGTTGATGTTGTCTGACCATGTTTGCTGACCTAAGGGCAATGATGGAATTTAATGCCCGAAGTCGTGCAATCGTGTTTGCTTCACAAGGGCAATGATAGCATTGCCAAGCCCAATCACGTCCAACCGTGTGTGCAGTCCAAGGGAATTGATAACATGCCACCCCCGACGTCGTCTGATAGTGTATGTTGTCCAAGGGTGAAGATGGATGCCATGTTCGACAATGTTTGACTATGTGTATGCTTTCCGAGGGCGATGATGGTGTGCCATGCCCGACATAGTATGAACGTGTGTGATTCACAATGGCCATAATTGTATGCCACGCCTGACATCTTTCCACAGTGTGTGCTATCAAAGGGCAATGATGGAATGTTACACCCAAGGTCATCTAACCACGTGTTCTGCCAAATGGCGATGATGGCATGCCACACACGACGTTATCCAACCATTTGTGCTGCCTAACGGCAATGTGGATATACCACGCTCGACGTCAACTGACTCTATTTACTATCAAAGGGAGATGATAATATGCCACGCCCGACGTCGTCTGATCGTGTATGCTTTCCTAGCGAGATGATAACATGCCACAGTCAACGTAGTCCGATCGTCTAAGTTGTCCAATGGTAATGATGGCATTTAACACCTGATATTTTTATGTCGTGTGTGGTATCGAAGGGGGATTATAGCTTTGCATAGACCAACGTATTACTATTGTGTGTGCTGTCCAAGGGACATGATAACATGCCATGTTTTTCATCACCCTACCGTGCATGTTGTCCAAGAGCGATAATGGCATGTCATGCCTGACGTCGTCCGACCATGTGTATGGTGTCGAAGGGCGATGATGGCCTACCATGCCTGATGTAGTGTGATTGTGTTTGTTGTCCAAGGGCTATGATGGGATGCGACACTCGATGTCATCCCACAATGTGTGCAGTCTAAGGGCGAAGATGGCATGTCACGCCCCATGTCTTCCAACCGTGTGTGCTTGTTAATGGCGATTACGACATGCCACTCCCGAGTTCATCTATCCATGTTTGCAGTCTAAAGGGGATGATGGCATCACACGTCGACATCGTCTGACAATGTGTTGTCCAAAAGTCAATGATGACATTTCAGGCCAAACGTCGTCAGACCGTGTGTGCTGTGCAAGGGCGATGATAACATTGCCACGCCAAACATTTATTGACTGTGTGTGCAATCCAAGGACAATGATAACATGCCACACCCAACGTCATCCGATCGTGTATGTTGTCTAAGGGCGATGATGGCATGCCACGCCCGATGTTGTCCGACCATTTGTATGCAATCCAAGGGCGATGATGGCCTGCCACACCCGACGTAGTCCAACCATGTGTGCTATCCAAGGGTCATTATGGCATGCCACGCTCGACATCGTACGACGGTGTATTATGTACAAAAGTGATGATTGCATGTAAGGCCAAAAATCGTCCAACCATGTGTGTTATCCAAGGGTCAAGGTGGCATGTCACGCCTTACTTAGTCTTACAGCGTGTGCTGTGCATTAGCGATGATGTCTTGCCATGCACAACATAGTCCAACTGCATGTGCTGCCTAATATGGATGATGGCATGCCACCCCTGATGTCATCCACTATATGTGCTGTCCAAGGGCCATTCAATCATGCTACAACCGATGTTATTTGATTGTGTGTTCTTTCCAAGGGCGATGATATAATACCACACCCGACGTCATCCGATCTTGTATGATTTCCAAGGGCTATGATAACTTGCAACACCTGACTTAGTCGGATCGTGTATGTTGTCCAAGGTCAATGATGGCATTTTACACCCGACATCGTCCGACCATATGCGATGCCCAAGAGCGATGATAGCATTGCCATGATCAACGTAGTCCGACAATGTGTGCAGTCCAAGAGCAATGATGTCATGCCACGCTCTACGTCGTCTGGCCCTATGTGTTATCCAAGGGCGATGATGGCCTGCCAAGCCCGATGTTGTTCGACCATGTTTGCTGGCAAAGGTCCATGATTGCATGCCACGCCTAACGTAGTCGGACCGCGTATTCTATCCAAGGGCGATGAGGGCATGTTACACTCAACATTTCCAGCATGTGTGCTATCCAAGGGTTAAGATGGCATGTCACACCTGATGTCGTCCGATTAGGTGTGATTTCTAATCGCGGGGCATGCCACACCCCAGGTCATCCGATCGTGTGTGCTGTCCAAGGTCGATGTTAACATGCCACGCTCGACGTTATCCGATAATGTATGCTTTCCAAGAACCATAATGGCATTCCACGCTTGACGTTGTCCGATCGTGTGTGTATTCCAAAGGCAATAATTGCATCAACACGGCCGACGTTATCAGAACGTGTTTGTTTCACAAGGGCTATGATGACATGCCACACCCAACGTCGCTAGTCTGTGTATGCATTTCAAAGGTGATAATGGCATGCCACAACGACATCATCCTAGCGTGTGTGATGTCCAATGGGCAATGATGGCATTTAACACGCAACATCCTTCGACCGTGTGTGCTTATTAAGGTCAATGATAGCATTCCCATGACCAATGTCGTTCGAACATGTGTGCAGTCCAAGGGCGATGATAACATGCCACGTTCGATATCGTCCGACCGTGTATGCTGTCCAAAAGCAATGATGGCATGCCATGTGCCCGACGTAATTCGACCCTATGTATTCTTTCCAACGTGGATAATATCCTGCCACACCCGACATCATCTAACCGTGTTTGCTTGACAAGGGCAATGATGGCATACCATGCCATACGTAGTCCAACCGTGTATGCTGTGCAAGGGCGATGATGGCATGCCACACCCGAAGTCCTCCCATTGTGAGTGCTCTCCAAGCTCAAAGATGGCATGTAACACCCGATGTCATCTGACTACGTGTGCTTCCTAATGGAAATGATGTCATGCCATGCCTGACGTCATTAAACCGTGTGTGTTTCCCAAGGGCCATGCGTGCATGCCATGCTCGAAGTCGTAGTTCGTGTGTGATGTCCAAGGGTGATCATAAGATGTCACGCCTGACATAGTCCGATTATTTATGCTTTCAAAGGGTGATAATAACATGTCACACCCGACGTAGTCCGACCATAAATGCTTTCCAAGGGCAGTGAAGGCATTTAGTGCCCCACATCTTTGGACCTTGTGTGCTGCCTAGGGAAATTATACCATTTCCACGCCCGACGTAGTTTGATCATGTGTGTTGTCCAAGGGAGATGATAAGATGTCACGCCTGACGTAGTCCGATAATTTATGCTTTCAAAGGGTGATAATAACATGTCACACCCGACGTAGTCCGACCATAAATGCTTTCCAAGTGCAATGAAGGCATTTAGTGCCCCACATCTTTGGACCGTGTGTACTGCCTAGGGAAATTATACCATTTCCTCGCCCGACGTAGTTCGATCATGTGTGTTGTCCAAGGGAGATGATAACATTTCATTCCCGACTTCATCCGACTATGTATGCTTTCTTAGGGCCATGATGGTATGCAAGGCCAAACGTAGTTTGACCATGTATTGTGTCAAAGGTCAATGATGGCATACCACGCCTGACGTCGTCCCACCGTGTGTGTTTTCCAAAGGCTAAGATGGCATGTCACGCCTACTGTCGTACAACCCTGTTTGCTACACAATGGCGATGATGGCATGCCACGCCCGATGTTGTTCGACCGCGTGTGCTGCCTTATGCAAATAATGGAATGCCACGCCAGATACTATCCGACCATGCATGCTATCCAAGGGCGATACTTACATGCCCCACCTGACGTCGTCCGACCATGTATGCTGTCTAACAGAGATGATGGTGCTCCACGCCCGACATTGTCCGAGCCATGTATGCTACCCAAGGGCGATGATTGAATGTCATGATCGACATCATCAAACTATGTATGCTTACCAATGACCATGTGGGCATGCAACGCCCTATGTTGTCCAATCGTGTGTGCTGTTTAGGGGAGATGATAACATGCCATGCCCGATGTCGTTCGATCATATCTACTTTCCATGGGCGATGATGGGATGACATTCTTGACATTGTCCGACAGTGTATGCTGTCGAAGGGCGATGATGGAATTACATGCCCAACGTACTCAGATCGTGTGTGCCTTCCAACGGCAATGAGTGCATGCCACTATCCACGTCGTTCAACCATGTATGCTTCCCAAGTACCATGCTTGCATGCCACGCATAACATTATCTAACCGTATGTGTTGTTCAAGGACAATGATTGCATCTAATGCCTAACGTCCTCCGACCATGTGTGCTGCACAAGGGCGATGATTGTATGTCACGGCCGACATCGTTGGAACGTGTGTTCTGCCCAAGGGCGATAATAGCATGCCATGCAAGAAGTTATACGACTATGTGTAATGATGAAGGGCCATGCGGGAATGATAGGCACAAAGTGGTGGAATCATTTGTACTCTTCAAGAGCGATGATAACATGCAACGCCCGATATCATCCGATCGTGTATGCTTTCCAAGGGTGATGATGGGATGCCACGCCCGACTTTGTCTGAGTGTGTGCTACCCAAGGGCGATGAAGGCATGCCACGCTCGACGTTGTCCTACCGTGTGTGCTGCACAAGGGAGATGATAGCATGCCACACCCGATGTCATCCGTCTGTGTGTTAGTCTAAATTTTATGATGGAATGCCATGTTGACGTTGTGTCACCGTGTTTGCCGACCAAAGGGCAACGATGGAATTGAATGTCCGACATCATCCAATCATGTATGCTGCCCATGGGCAATGATAGCGTTGCCACGCCTAACGACGTCCAACAGTCTGTGTAGTCCGAGGGCAATGATAAAATACCATGCTCGACGTCTTCTGACCGTGTATGCTGTCCAAGGGAGATGATGGCATGCCACGCCCGACGAAGTTCGACACTTTGTATGTTGTCCATGGACGAGGATGGCTTGCCATGCCCGATATCGTCTGATCGTGTGTGCATGCTCAGTGCAATGATGGCATGCTAGGCCAGATGTAGTCCGACCGTCTAATTTTTAAATTGGAGATGATGTCATGCCATGCCCGACGTCGTCCAATCACGTGTACAGTCCAAGGGCGAATATGGCATCTCACACCCGATATCATCTTTCCTAATGTGCTGCCAATGGCGATGATGGCATTCCATGTCTACCTTCATCCGACCATGTGTGCGATCTAAAGGAAATGTGGTCATCCCACGCCCGAGGTCGTCTAATCGTGTCTCCTGTCAAAATTTTATGATAATATTTCAAGCCTAACGTCGTCGGATCATGTGTACATTCCAAGGGCGATGATGGAATAACCACAAGTGATGTCATCCGATAGTATGTGCTACACAAGGGCAATGATTTATGCCATTCCCGATGTCATACGTCCGTGTGTGCAGTCCAAAGCGATGATCGCATGCCACATAAACTTCATTTGACCTTGTGTGATTTCCAAAGGTCAATAATGGAATTGAACACCTGACTTAGTCCGACCGTTGTATGTTTCCCAAGGGCGATGATAGCATTGTAAATCACAACGTTGTCTCATCGCGTGTGCATTCCAAGGGCAATGTTAATATGCCACGCCCGACGTCATTTGATCGTGTAAGTTGTCCAAGGGAGATGATGACATGCCACATCCGTCGTTGTCTGACCTTGTGTATGGTGTCCAAGGGAGATGACGGCGTGCCACGCCCGACATCGTTCGACCGTGTGTGTTAACCAAGGGCCATGACAGCATGCCACACCTAACGTTATCCAACAAAGTATGCTGTCCAAGGGAGAATTAGGCATGTCACACTCGACGTCATTCGACCACTTGTGCTTTCCGATGGCAATGATGGCATGCTACACCCAACGTCATCTGACCGTGTGTACTGTGCAAGGGCCATGCAAGCATTCCATCCCATACATATTACGACTATGTATGTTGTCTAATGGCAATGATAACATGCCACTCTTGACGTCGTTTGATCATGTGTTGATAACAAGGGTGATGATGGCATGCTAGGCCTGACAACGTCTGTCCGTGTGAGCTTTCCAAAGGCAATGATAGCATGCCATATCGACTTCGTTCGACCATTCGTGCAGTCAAAAGGGCAAGGGAGATGATAGCATGCCACGCCCGATGTAATTCATTTGTGTGTGCAGTCTAAATTTGATGATGGCATGCCACTACGACGTCGTCTAACCGTGTTTGCTGTCGAAAAGGCAATGATGGAATTTAATGCATGACGACGTCCGATCGTGTATGCTGCCCAAGGGCAATGATAGCATTGCCACACCCAATGACGTCTAACTGTGTGTGCAGTCTAAAAGCAATTATAACATGCCACCCCTGACGTCGTCCGATAGTGTATGTTGTCCAATGTGAAGATGGATGCCATGTTCGATGTTGTCTTACTGTGTGTATGCTTTCCGAGGGAGATGATATCGTTCCATGCCCGATGTCGTACGAACGTGAGTGCTAGACAAGGTCTATAATGGCATGCCAAGCATGACATCTTCCCACCGTATGTGCTATCTAAGGGAGAAGATGGCATGTCACACCCAATGTAATCTTATAACGTGTGCTGCCCAATGGCGATGATGGCATGCCACACACGACGTCATCCGACTGTTTGTGTTACCCAAGGGCCATGTGGATATGCCACACCCGACGTCAACCGACTGTTTGTGCTGTCAAAGGGCGATGATAACATGCCACACCAGATGTCGTCTGATGGTGTGTGCTTTTCTAGGGAGATGATAACATGCCACACTCAACATATTCAGACCGTATAAGATGTCCAATGGCAATGATGGCATTTAACATCTGACATTTGCAAGATGTATGTGCTATCGAAGGGAGATTATAACATTGCAATGCCCGACTTAGTACTATCGTGTGTGCTGTCCATGGACGATGATAATATGCCATGCTCGATGTCGCCCTACGGTGTATACTTTCCAAGGGCGATAATGGCATGCCATGCCCGACGTCGTTCGACCATGTGTAAGCTGCCGAAGGGCGATGATGGTCTGCCATGCCCGATGTAGTGTTATAATGTGTGCTGTCCAAGGGCTATGATGGAATGCCACGCTCGACGTCGTCCGGCCGTGTATGTTGTCCAAGGGCGATGATGGCATTTCAGGCTCGACGTCGTCCTACCATGTGTGCTGTCTAACGATGAATATGGCATGTTACGCCAGATGTCGTCCGACCGCATGTGCTGCCCAATGGCGTTTACGACATGACACTCCCGATGTTATCTATCCATGTTTGCAGTCTAAAGGAGTTGATGGCATGCCACGTCGACATCGTCCAACCATGTGTGCTGTACAAAAGGCAATAATGGCATTTAATGCCAGACATCGTAAAACTGTGTGCGCTACCCTAGGGAGATGGTAGCATTGCCACGCCAAATATTGTTCCACCGTGTGTGCAGTCCAAGGGCAATGATAAAACGCCACGCCCAATGTCGTACGACTGTGTATGTTGTCTAAGAGCGATGATGTCATGCCACACCTGACGTTGTTCGACCATGTGTATGTTGTCCAAGGGCGATGATGGTCTGCCACGCCCGACATCGTTCGACGGTGTATGCTGTACAAAAGCGTTGATTGCATGTCATTCTCTACATCTTCCCACCATGTGTGTTGTCCAACGGCGAAGATGGCATGTCACGCCTGACTTAGTCCGACCGCGTGTGCTGTGCATTAGCGTTGATGTCATACCATGCACGACATTGTCCGACCCCGTGTGCTACCTAATTGCGATGATGGCATGCCACGCATGACGTCATCCGACTATGTGTGCTGTCCAAGGGACATTCCGTCATGCCATGCCAGATGTCATTCGATTGTGTGTGCTTTCCAAGGGCCATGATATAATTCATACTTGACGTCATTCGATCTTGTATGCTTTCCAAAAGCGATGATTACTTGCCACACCTCACTTAGTCAGACCATATATGCTGTCCAAGGTTAATGATTACATTTTACACCCGACATCTTCCGACCATGTGTGCGGCCCAAGGGCGATGATAGCATTGCCATGCCCAACATCGTCCAACCATGTATGTAGTCCAAGAGTGATGATGGCATGCCACACCCTACATAGTACGAACCTGTGTATGTTGTCCAACGGCGATGAAGTCCTGACACGCCCAATGTTGTTCGACCGTGTATGCTTGCTTAAGTCCATGAAGGCATGCCATGCCCGACGTAGTCCAACTGTGTATTAAATAAAATGGCAATGGTGACGTGCCACGCTCTACGTCGTCCAACCATGTGTGCTACCCCAGGGCGAAGTTTGTATGTCATACCCTATGTCGTTCGATTACATGTGCTTCCTTATCACGATTTTGTCATTGCCACACAATACATCATCCGAACATGAGTGTTGTCGAAGGGCCATGGGGGCATGCCACGCCCAAGGTCGTTCGATCGTGTGTGTTGTGCAAGGGCGATATAAACATGACATGCTTGAGGTTGCCTGATCGTGTGTGCATTCCAAGGGCGATGATTGCATTGTCACAGCCGACGTGATCCGTATGTGTGTGTTTCACAAGGTCTATGATGGCATGCCACGCACGACGTCAAATGTCTGTGTATGCATTTAAAAGGCGATGATGGCATGCCATGTCGACATCATCCTACCTTGTATGAAGTTCAATGTTCAATGATGGCATTTAACACCCAACGTCGTTTGACTGTGTATGCTTACAAAGGTCTTTGATAGCATTCACACGCCCAATGTTATCCGTTCGTGTGTGCTGTCAAAGGGTGATTATAACATGCCAGGTCTGACGTTGTCCGATCATTTATGCTTTCAAAGGGACATAATAACATGTCATACCCAACGTAATCCGATCGTAAATGCTTTCCAAGGTCGATGATGGTATTTAATGCTCGACGTTGTTTTATCGTGTGTGCTGTGCAAGGGTAATTATTGCATTTCGAAGCCCGACGTAGTACGATCATGCGTGTTGTCCAAGGGACTTGATAACACGCTATTCCTGAAGTCGTCCAATTGTGTATGCTTTTTAAGGGCCATGATGGCTTGCCACGCTCGACGTAGTCCGACCATGTGTTGTATCCAAGGGAAATGATGGCATGCCACGCCTGATTTCGTCTAACCGTGTGTGTTGTCCAAAGGCAAAGATGGCATGTCATGCCTAACATTGTACAACTGCGTGTGCTACTCAATTCAAATGAAGGCATGCCACACCCGACAATGTTTTACCGCGTGCGCTACCTAATGCCGATGATGGCATGCCACACTCCATGTCATCCAACCGTGCATGGTGTCCAGGGGCGATGATGGCATGCCACACTCGACGTCGTCCGACCATGTATGTTGTCCAAGGGAGATGATGGCGTACCCCGCCCGACATAGTCTGACCATGTGTGCTACCAAAGGGCGATTATTGCATGTCATGCCTGACGTCATAAAACCGTGTATGCTGCCCAAGGACCATGTGGTCATGCAACGCCCTACGTGGTCCAATTGTGTGTGCTGTTTAGGAGAGATGATAACATGCATCACCCGACGTTGTTCAATCATATATGCTTTCCAAGGGCGATGATGGGATGCCATGCTTGACATTGTCCGACCCCATATGCTTCCCAAGGGCAATGATGGCATGCCATTCCTTACATAGTCCGATCGTGTGTGTTGTCCAAGGGAGATGATGGAATTCCTCGCTCGACATTGCCCAACCGTGTGTGCTGCCCAAAGACAATATTGGCATGCCACGACTAACATCGTCCGACCGCGTGTGTTTTCCAAGGGCAATGATTTCATCTAATGCCCCATGTCATTTATTTGTGTGTGCTGCACAAGGAATATGATAGCATGCCACGCCTGTTGTCATCCGTTTGTGTGTGCAGTCTAAATTTGATGATGGCATGCCACATTGACGTTGTCTGACCATGTTTGCTGACCAAAGGGCACTGATGGAGTTTAATGCCCAAGGTCGTCCAATCGTGTATGCTGCCCAAGGGCAAAGATAGCATTGCCACGCCCAATGATGTTCAACCGGGTGTGCAGTCCAAGGGTAATGATTACATGCCACCCTCCACTTCGTTCGATAGTGTATGTTGTCCAACGGTGAAGATGGATGCCATGTTCAACTTTGTCTGACTGTGTGTATACTTTTCGAGAACGATGATGGCGTGCGACGCCCGACATCGTACAAGCCTGTGTGCTGGACAAGGGCTATAATGGCATGCCACGTTTGACATTTTTTCACCGTGTGTGCTATAAAAGCGCAAAGATGTCATGTCACACCCGATGTCATCTGACCACGTGTGCTTCCCAATCGCGATGATGTCATGCAACACACGACTTCATCCGTCCGTTTGTGCTGCCTAAGGGCCATGTGGATATGCCACGCCCGACGTCAACCGACTGTGTTTGCTGTCAAAGGGAGATGATAACATGCCTTGCCTGACGTCTCCTGATCGTGTATGCTTTCATAGGGAGATGATAACATGCCACACTCAACGTAGTCCGACCGTGTAAGATGTCCAATGGCAATGATTGCATTAAACACCTTACATTTTCATGCCGTGTGTGTTGTCGAAGGGAGATTATAGCATTGCATAGCCCGATGTAGTACTATTGTGTGTGCTGTCATAGGGAGATCATAACATGCCATGGTCGACGTCACCCTACAATGTATGCTATCCATGGATGTCGTTCGACCATGTGTATGCTGCCGAAGGGCGATGATGTCCTTCCATGCCCGATGTAGTGTGATTGTGTGTGCTGTCCAAGGGCGATGATAATATGACACACTCGATATCGTTCAACCATGTATGCTGTCCAAAAGCAATGATGGCTTGCTATGTTCCCCGCTTCGTCTGACCGTGTTTGCTTGACAAGGACAATGATGGCATGCCACGCCTGACGTAGTCCGACCATGTATTCGGTCCAAGGGCAATGATGGAAAGCCACACCCGACGTCCTCCCATCGTGAGAGGTCTCCAAGGGCGAAGATGTCATGTAACACCCGACGTCATCTTAGTACATGTGCTATCAAATGGAAATGATGTCAATCCCTGCCTGATGTCATTAAACCTTGTGTGTTTCCCAAGGGCCATGCGTGCATGCCATACCTACGTTGTCTGTTCATTTGTGATGTCCAAGGGTCATTAAAACATGCGACGTGTGATGTCGTGCAATCATTTCTGCTTTCAAAGGGCTATAATTACATGCCACAACCGACGTAGTCCGACCATAAATTCTTTACAAGGGCAATGATGGCATTAAACGCCCGACGTCATTCGACTATGTGTTTTGCCGAAGGGTTATTATAGCATTTCCATGCCTGACGTAGTGCGTTCATGTGTGTTATCCAAGTGAGATGATAACATGCCATTCCCGACGTCATCCCACTATGTGTGCTTTGTAAGGGCCATGATGGCATGCCAGGCCTGACGTAGTTTGACCATGTATTCTGTCCAAGGGCAATGATGTCATGTCACGCCTGACATTGTCCCACCGTGTGTGTTGTCCAAAGGCAAAGATGGCATGTAATGCCTAATGTCGTATAACCGCATTTGCTTCCCAATAGAGATCATGGCATGCCACGCTCGACGTTGTTCGACCGCATGTGCTACCTAATGCCAAAGATGGCATGCCACACCCGACTTAGACCAAGGGCGATGAAGGCCTGCCACACCTGACTTCGTCAGACAATGTATGTTGTCCAAGAGAGATGATGGCGTACCACGCCCGACATTGTCCGAGCCATGTGTGCTACCTAAGGGCGATGATTGCATGTCATGTCTGACGTCATCAAATAGTTTAGGCTTCCCAATGACCATGTGGGCATGAAACTCCCTACGTTGTCCAATCGTGTGTGCTGTTAAGGGGAGATGATAACATGCCACGCCCAATGTCGTTCAATCATATCTGCTTTCCAAGGGCGGTGATGGGATGACATGCTCAATATTTTCCGACCGTCTGTGCTGCCCAAGGGGCAATGGTGGCATGCCATGCCCAATGTAGTCCGATCATTTGTGCTGTCCAACAACAATGAGCGCACTCCACGGTCCACGTCATTCAACCGTGTGTGCTGCCCAAGTAACATGCTTGCACGCCGCGCATAACATTGTCCGACCGTGTGTGCTGTCCAAGGACAATGATTGCATCTTATGTGTGCTGCACAAGGGCAATGATGGCATGTCACGCCCGATGTCGTGGGAACGTGTGTTCTTCCTAAGGGAAATAATAGCATGCCATGCAAGACGTCATACGACTATGTGTAATGCCTAAGGACCAAGCAAGAATGACATGCACTTAGGGGTCGAATCATTTGTGCTCTTCAAGAGCGATGATAACATGCAATGCCTGATATTGTTCGATCGTGTATGCTTTCCAAGGGCGATGATGAGATGCCACGCCCGACGTTGTCTGAGTTTGTGCTGCCCAAGCGCGATGATGGCATGCCATACCCAACGTAGTCCGATTGTTTGTTTTGTTCATCAAAGATGATTGCATGCCACGCTCGATGTCGTACAATCGTGTGTGCTGCCGAAAGACCATGCTAGCATGCCACGCCTAACGTTGTTCGTCCGCTGTGTTGTCCAAGGGAAATGATGGCATCTAATGCCCCATGTCTTTCGACCGTGTATGCTGCACAACAGAGATGTTACCTTCTTACGCCTAACGTCATCGGTCTGTGTGTGCAATCTAAATTTTATGATGGCATGCCACATCGACATCGTCTAACTATGTGTGTTGTCCGAAAGGCAATGATTAATTTAACGCCTGACACCGTTCGATCGTGTATGCTGCCCAAGGGCGCTAATAGCATTGTCACTCCTAATGACGTTCAGCCGTGTGTGAAGTCCAACGGCAATGATAACATGCCAGCCCTTACGTTATCCGATCGTATATGTTGTCCAAGGATGATGATGGATGTCATGTTCGATGTTGACTGACTATGTGTATTCTTTCCAAGGGCGATGATGGTGTGCAACGCTCCACGTCGTCTGAACGTGTGTGCTACACAAGGTCCATAATGGCGTGCCATGCCTAAAATAGTCCGATCGTATATGCTGTCAAAGGGAAATGACGGCATGCAATGCCAGACATATTTCAACCGTGTATGCTGTAAGGGAGAAGATGGCATATCACACCCGATGTTATCTGACCGCGTGTGCCGCCCAATGGAGATGATGGCATGCCACGCTAGACGTCATCTGATTGTTTGTGCGGCCCAAGGTCTATGTGGGCATGCCATGCCCCACATCAACCGAGTGTGTGTGCTATCAAAGGGTGCAGATAAAATGCCACGCCCGACATCATCTTGTCGTGTATGCTTTCTCAGGGAGATGATAACATTCCACACAAAATATAGTCCGACCGTGTTAGTTGTGCAATGGGAATGATGGCATTTAACATCCGACATTGTCCGATCATGTGTGCTATCGAACGGCTATTATAGCATTGCAACGCCCAATGATGTACGAATATGTGTGTTGTCTGAGGGCAATGATAACATTCCATGCTAGACGTCACCCTACCATGTATGATGTCAAAGGGCGATAATGGCATGCCACACTCGACGTCGTCCGACCCTGTGTATGCTGCAGAAAGGCGATGATGCCCTGCCATACCTGATGTTGTGTGACCGTGTGTGCTGTCCAAGGGACATGATGGCATGGCACGCTCGACTTCCTCCGACCATGTATGCTGTCCAAGGGCGATGATTGCATGTCATTCGTAATGTCGTACAACCGCGTTTGCTACCCAATGGAGATGATGTCATGCCACGCCCGACGTTGTTCGACTGCCTGTGCTACCTAATGCCAAAGATGGCATGCCACACCTGATGTCATCCGACCATGCATGTTGTCCAAGGGCGATGAAGGCATGCCACACCTGACTTCATCCGACAATCTATGATGTCCAAGAGAGATGATGGCGTACCACATCCAACATTGTCCGAGCCATGTGTGCTACCCAAGGGCGATGATTGCATGTCATGTCCGACCTCATCAAATAGTTTAGGTTTCCCAATGACCATGTGGGCATGAAACTCCCTACGTTGTCCAATCGTGTGTGCTATTCAGGGGAGATGATAACATGCCACTCCCGATGTCGTTTAATCATATCTGCTTTCTAAGGGCGAAGATGGGATGACATGAACGATATTTTACTACCGTGTGTGCTGCCCAAGGGGCGATGATGGCATGACATGCCCAACATAGTCCGATCGTATGTGCTGTCCAACAACAATGAGTGCATGCCATGGTCCACGTCGTTCGACCATGTGTGTAGACCAAGTAACATGCTTGCACGCCACGAATAACATTGTCCGACCGTGTGTGCTTTCCAAGGACAATGATTGCATCTAATGTGTACTGCACAAGGGCGATGATGGCATGTCAAGCCCGACGTCGTTGGAACGTGTGTTTTGCCCAAGGGAAATAATAGCATGCCATGCAAGGCGTCATGCGAGTATGTGTGATGCCTAAGGACCATGCGGGAATGACATGCACTTAGTGGTCGAATCATTTGTGCTCTTCAAGAGCGATGATAACATACAACGCCTGATATTGTTCGATCGTGTAGGTTTTTCAAAGGCGATGATGGGATGCCATGCCTAACATTGTCTGTGTGTGTGCTGCCCAAGGGCGATGATGGCATGCCACGCCCAATGAAATCTGATTGTGTGTTCTTTCCAACGAAGATGATGGCATGCCACACTCGACATCGTACAATCGTGTGTGCTGCACAAAGACCATGTTGGCATGCCACACCTAACGTCGTTCGACCGCGTGTGTTGTCCAAGGGAAATGATGGCATCTAATGCCCCATGTCTTTCGACCGTGTATGCTGAACAACAAAGATGTTAGCTTGCCACGCCTAACGTCATCTGTCTTTGTGTGCAATCTAAATTTGATGATGGCATGCCACGTCGACATCGTCTAACTATGTATGCTATTCAAAGGGCAATGATGGAATTTAACGCCTGACGTCGTCTTATTGTGTATGCTGCCCAAGGGCGCTGATAGCATTGTCAAGCCAAATGACGTTCAATGGTTTATGAAGACCAAGGGCAATGATAACATGCCATCCCCTACATCGTCCGATCGTGTATGTTTTCCAAGGGTGATGATGGATGTCATGTTCGACGTTGACTGACTATCTGTATTCTTTCCAAGGGCGATGATGGTGTTCAACGCTCCACGTTGTATGAACGTGTGTGCTGAAAAAGGTCCATAATGGCATGCCACGTCTAATGTCGTCCGACCGTGTATGCTGTCAAAGGTAAATGATGGCATACCACGCTTGACATATTTCCACCGTGTATGCTATCCAAGGGCGAAGATGGCATGTCAAACCCGATGTTATCTTACCGCGTGTGTCGCCCAATGGCGATGATGGCATGCAACGCTAGACGTCATCTGATTATTTGTGCTGCCCAACGGATATGTAGGCATGCCATGTCCAACATTAACCGAGTGTGTGTGCTATCAAAGGGTGATGATAACATGTCATGTTCGACGTCCTCTTATCGTGTATGCTTTCTTAGGGCGATTATAACATGCCACACCCAATATAGTCCGACCGTGTTAGTTCTGCAATGGAAATGATGGCATTTAACATCCAACATTGTATGATCATGTGTGCTATTGAAGGGCGATGATAGCATTGCAACGCCCAACGATGTACGAACGTATGTGTTGTCCAAGGGAGATGATAACATTCCATGGTCGACATCACCCTACCATGTATGATGTCCAAGGGCGATGATGGCATTCCACGCTCGACGTTATCCAACCCTGTGTATGTTGCAGACAGGCGATGATGCCCTGCCATGCCCGATATAATGTGACACTGTGTGCTGTCTAAGGGCCATGATTGCATGGCACACTCAACGTCCTCTGACAGTGTATGTTGTCCAAGGGTGATTGCATATCACCCCTGACGTCCTCCTACCATGTATGTTTTCAAAGGGAGAAGACGACATGTCACGCCCGATATCGTTCAACCACGTGCCCAATGGAAATGACGGCATGCCACTCCCTACATCATTTGTCCATGTTTGCAGTCTAAAGGCGATGATGTGATTCCACATCGATGTCTTCCGACCATGTGGTTCTCCGAAAGACAATGATTGTATTTAACGCCCGACGTCGTCTGACCGTGTGTGTTGCCCAAGGGCAATGATTGCGTTGCCACGCCAAACATTATCCGACCGTGTGTGCAGTCCAAGGGTAATGATAACATGCCACGCCCAACATCATCCGACCATGTATGTTGTCTAAGGGCGATGATGTCCTGCCATGCTCGACGAAATCCAACCGTGTGTGTTGTCCAAGGATCATGATGGCATGCCACGCTCGACGTAGTATGACAGTGTATGCTTTACAAGTTTGATGATTGCAAGACACGCCCGACGTTGTCCTACTGTTTGTGTTGTCTTAGAGCGATTATGGCACGTCACACCTGACGTTGTCCAACCGCGTGTGCTTCACAATACAAATGATATCATACAAATCACGACATTGTCCGACCGCATGTGTTTCCTAATTGCGATGATGGCGTGCCAGGCCCGACGTCATCCAACTATGTGTACTACCCAAGGGCCATTCAAGCATGCCACGCCCGATGTCATTTTATTGTGTCTACTTTCGAAGGGTAAATATAGTCGGATCATGTATGCTCTCCAAGGACGATGATAACTTGACACACCTGACATAGTCGGAATGTGTATGCTGTCCAAGGTCAATGATTGCATCTTTCACTCAACATCGTCCGACCGTGTGTACTGCCCAAGGGAGATGATAGCATTGCCATTCCCAACATCGTCTGCCATGTTTGCAGTGTAAGAACGATAATAAAATGCCACGCCCGACGTCTACCGACCATGTATGATGTCCAAGGGAGATGATGACATGCCACTCCCTACTTCGTCCAACCGTGTGTATGTTGTCCAAGCGCGATGATGGCCTACCACGCCCGATGTTCGACCGTCTGTGCTGGCCAAGGGCCATGATGGAATACCATGCCTGAAGTAGTCTGACCTTGTATTTCTATCCAAGGGCGATATTGACAGTCCATGCTCGACGTCGTCCCACCATGTGTGTTGTCCAAGGGTGAAGATGGCATGTCACACCCAACGTCGTTGGATTACGTGTTCTTTCTAATCTGTTGTCATTTCCACGGCAGACGTCATTGGACCGTGTGTGCTGTCCAAGGGCCATGTGGGTATGCCACGCCCGAGGTCGTCTGATCGTATGTGTTGTCCAAGGGCGATGTTAACATGCCACGTTGGATGTCGTCCGATCGTGTATGCTTTCAAAGAACAACGATGGTATGCAACTCCTGATGTCGCTCGATCGTGTATGTATTCCAAGGGCAATGATTGCATTGCCACGACCGACGTCGTCTGAACGTGTGTGTTTTACAAGGGCGATGATGGCATGCCACGCCCTACGTCATCCGAATGTGTATGCAGTTCAAAGGAAATGATGGCATGCCTCTTCCACATCGTCCTACCGTGTGTGAAGTCCAAAGGGCAATGATAGCATTTAACATCCTACGTCATTGGACAGTGTCTTCATACAAAGTTCTATGATAGCATTCCCATGCCCAATGTCGTTAGACCGTGTGTGCAGTCCAAGGGCGTTGATAACATGCCACGCCCGATGTCGTCTGACCGTGTATGCTGTCTAAGGGAGATGATGGCATGCCATGCGCCCGACGTTGTTCGACCCTATGTATATTGATCAAGGGGGATGATGGTCTTCCACGCCCGACGTCGTTTGACTGTGTGTACTGGCCAAAGGCAATGATGGCTTCCACGCCTCACCTAGTTCTAATGTGTATGCTGTCCTAGGGTGATGATGGCATGGCACACTCAATGTCCTCCCACTGTGAGTGCTCTGCAAGGGCAAAGATGGAATGTAGCAACCGATGTTGTCTGACCATGTTTGCTCCCCAATGGCAACGATGACATGCTACACATGATATCATTAAACCATTTGTGCTGCCAAAGGACCATGCGTTCATGCCATGCCAAACGTCGTTTGTTTGTGTGTGCTTTCCAAGGGTGAGTATAATATGCCACGCCTCACATCATCCGAACATTTATGCTTCCAAAGGACGACGATAATATACCACACCCAACATCGTCCGACCGTAAATGCTTTCCAAGGTCACTGGTCAAATTTATTGCCCGATGTCGTTCGACCGTGTGTGTTCCCCAAGTGAAATTAAAGCATTTTCACGCCCGACGTAGTCCGATTGTGTGTCTTGTTCAAGGGGGATGATAAAATTCCATGCCTGACATCGTTAAATTGTGTATGCTTTCTAAGGGCCATGATGGCATGCCACCCCCGACGTATTCCGACCTTATATTGTGTCCAAGGGAAATGATGGCATGCCACGCTCGACGTCGTCCCACAATTTGTGTTGTCCAAAGGCAAAGATGGCATGGCACGCATGACGTCGTACGACTGCTTGTGCTACCAAATGGCGATGATAGCGTGCCATGCTTGACGTCGTTCGACCGCATGCGATAACTAATGTTGATGATGGCATGCTACACCCGATGTTATCTGATTGTGTATGCTTTAAAAGGACGATTATGTCATGCCACACCCGACGTCATCCGACCATGTATGCGGTCCTAGTGAGATGATGGCATACCACACCCAACATCATTCGACCATCTGTGTTGCCCAAGGGAGATGATTGGATGTCATGCTCAACGTCATCAAACCATTTATGCTACCAAGGACTATGTGGGTATGCAACGCCCAACGTGGTCCAATCGTGTGTGCTAATCTGGGAAGACGATAACATGCCACGCCCGACATTATTTGATCGTGTCTACTTTCTAAAGGAAATGATGGTTTGCCATGCCCGTTATTTTCTTACCGTGTGTGCTTCCCAAGGGCGATGATGTCATTCCATGCCCGACGTAGTCCGATCGTGTGTGTTGTCCAAGGGAAATGATGGCATGCCATGTTCCATGTTGTTCGACCGTGTGTGCTACCCAAGGACCATGCTGGCACCCCATGCATTACGCAGTCCGACCGTGTGTGATGTCCAATGACAATGATGGTATTTAACGCCCGACGCCATCCAACCATGTGTGCTGCACAAGGGCGATAATAGCATTGATACACCCAATGTAGTTCGACCGTCTGTGATGCACATGGGCGATGATAACATGCCATGCTCGACGTCATACTACCTTGTATGTTGTACAATGGCGATGACAACATTCACATGCCCAACGTCATCGGACCATGTGTGCAGTCCAAGGGGATTGATAGCATGCCACGACCGACGTCGTCCAATCGTGTATGTTGTCCAAGGGCGATGATGCCTTGCAACGCCTAACGTTGTCTAACCCTATGTATGCTGTCCAAGGGGGATGATGGCTTGTCAAGCATGAAGTCGTTTGACCGTGTGTTCTAGCCAAGGGACATGATTGCAGGTAATGCCCGACATCTTCCCACTGTGTGTGCTATGCAAGGGCAACGATGACATATCACGCTTGACATTGTCCAAATGTGTGTGCTTGGCAATGGCGATGATGGAATTCCATGTACCACATCGTTCGACCGCATGTGGTGTCAAATGGAAAAGATGGCATGCCACACCCGATGTCATGCGACCGTGTGTGCTTCCCAAGGGTCGTGCGAGCATGCTACGCCCGACATCATTAGATCGTGTGTGTTGTCCAAGGAAAATAAAATCATTCCTTACCCGAAGTCGTACGATCTTGTATGATTTCCAAGGGAGATGCTAACATGCAACACCTGATTTAGTCCGACCGTGTATGCTATCCAAGGGTAATGATGGCATTTAACACTCGACATCGTCCGACCATGTGTGCTTCCTAAAAGCGATGATAGCATTGTCATTCCTAACATCGTCCCACTGTGTGTTCAGTCCAAGGGCGATGATAAAATGCCACGCCCAACGTCTTCTGACTGTGTATAACGTCCAAGGGTGATGAGTGCATGCCAAATCAGGCGCCATCTGACCCTATGTGTGCTGTCCAAAGGCGATGATGGCCTGCCACACAAAATTTTGTCCGACCGTATGTTCTGGCTTAGGGGCATGATAGAATGCCACGCCCGACATAGTCCGACCGTGTTTTCAATCCTAGGGTGATGATGGCATTCTACACACGATGTTGTCCCACCATATTTGTTTTCCACGGGAGAAGATGGCATGTAATGCCCGACTTCGTCCTACTGCGTGTGATGTCTAATCACGATGATGTCATTTAGACATCCGACGTCATCCGATTGTGTGTGATGCCTAAGGGCCATGCCGGTATGCCACGCCCAAGGTAGTCCTATCGTGTGTGTTGTCCAAGGGCGATGATAACATGCCATTCCTGATGTCGTTCGATCGTGTATGTTTTCCAATAACCATTATGGCATGCCACACCTCACGTCTCCCGATCGTGTGTGCATTCCAAGGGCGATGATGACATTGCCACAACTGACATCGTCTGATCGTGTGGGTTGCACAAGGGTGATGATGGCATGCCACAACCGATGTCATCCGTCCGTGCATGGTGTCTAAGGACACTAATGACATTTAACGCCCTACGTAGTTCGACCCTGTGTGCTGCCTAGGGATATGATAGAATTCCCATGCCCAATGTTGTCCAACTGTATGTGCACTCCCAGGGCGATGATAACATGCCACGCCTGATGTCGTCCGATCGTTTATATTGTCTAAGGGCGATGTTTGCATGCTACGCCCGACGTTGTCCCACCATTTTTGCTGTCCAAGGGAGAAGATGGCATTTCATGCCCGACGCCGTCCATCCGCCTATGCTTCCCAATGGCGATTATGGCATGCCACACACTTACGTCATCCGACTCTGTGTGTTGCCCAAGGGCCATGTGGGCATCTCACTTTCGACTTCAACCGATCATGTGTGTTGTCTAAGGGAGATGATAACATCCCACGCCTGATATTTTTTTATTGTTATTGATTCTGAAGGGCGATGATAACTTATTTACAACTGACGTAGTCCAACCGTGTATGTTGTCCACGTGCAATGATGGCATTTAACACCTGACGTCGTCCTATCGTATGTGCTGGCCAAGGGCAATTATAGAATTTTCATCCCCGATGTAGTAAGATCGTGTGTGATTTCCAAGAGAAATGATAACATGCAATGCTCGACATTGTCCTACCATGTATGCTGTCTAAGGGCGATGATGGCATGCCACGCCCGACGTCGTACTACTATATGTGTTGTCTAAGGAAAAAGATGGCATGTCACGCCTCACGTCGTTCGACCGCGTGTGATTCCCAATAGCGATGATGGCATGCCGCTCACGACGTCATTCAACCGCTTGTGTTTCCTAAAAGCGATGTTGGCATGCCACGCCCGACTTCATCCGACCGTGTATGCTGTCCACGGGTGATGATGGCATGCCACGCCCAATGGCGTTTGACCATGTATGCTTTCTAAGGGCGGTGATGGCATTCCACGCCCGACATCATTCGAACGTGTAGATTAACCAAGGGCCATGTGGGAATGCCATGCCCGATGTCATTCGATAGGGTGTGCTCTCTAAGGGCAATGATAACATACGACACTCGACGTTGTCTTATCTTGTATGCTTCCCAACCGTGATAATAATTTGCAACACCTGATGTAGTGCAATAGTATATGCAATCCAATGGCAATGATGTCATTTAACGCATGATGTCATCCAACCTTATGTACAGGCCAAGGTCGATGATAGCATTGCAACACCCAACGTCGTCCTACCTTGTGTGCACTCCAAGGGCAATGATACCATACTACGCTCGACGTCTGGGGACAATGTATTCTGAGATGATGGCATGCCACGCCCGAAGCTGTCCGACCCTGTGTATGTTGTCCATGGGCAATGATGGCCTGCCAAGCCCAAAGTCCTCAGACCTTGTGTTCAAGCGCAGTGCCATGATGGCATGCCTGGCCAGATGTAGTCCGATTGTGTTTTCTCTCCAAGGGCGATGATGGCATGCAACGACCGACGTTATTCTTCCTTGTCTGCAGTCCAAGTGCAAAGATGACATGTCATGCTCAATGTCTTCTAACCTGTGTGCTGCCCAGTGACAATGATGGCATTCCACTCCTAACTTCATCCGACCATGCCTGCTACCTAAGGGACATGCGGGAAAAACACGCCCAAGGTTGTCCGATCGTGCGTGTTGTCTAAGGGCGATGATAACATGTCACACCTAATATCCTCCTATCGTTTGTGCATTCCAAGGGTGACGTAGATATAATCACGGTGACGTTGTTCGATTGTATCTGTTGCACAAGTGCGATGAAGTCATACCACTTCCGACGTCATCCGTCTGTATGTGCAGTCCAAAGGCAATGATTGCATGCAACGCCCAACGTTGTCCGACCCTATGTATGCTTTCCAAGTGGGATGATGACATTTCACACCCGAAGTCGTCTGACCGTGTGTGCTGGCCAAGGGCCATGATATCATGTCATTCCTGACGTAGTCCTATCGTGTATAATGTCCAAGGGTGATAATGGCAGTCCATGGATGACATCTTCCCAATGTGTGTACTATCCAAGGGAAAAGATGACATGTCAAGCTAGACGTTGTCCGACCACGTGCTGCGCAATGGCGATGATGGCATGCCATGCGAGACATCGTTCGACCGCGTGTGCTGCCTAATGGCGATGATGGCATGCAATGCTCGACGTCATTCGACTGTGTGTGCTACCTAAGGGCCATGCAAGTTTGATACTCCCCACGTTATTTTATCGTGTATACAATCCAAGGGCAATAATATCATACCATACCCGAAGTTTTCCGATCTTGTATGCTTTTCAAGGGAGATGATAACATGCAACACCTGATGTAGTCCGATCGTGTATGTTATCCATGTGAGATGCCCAAAAGCGATGATAGTATTGTCATGCCCAACATCATCCCACTAAATGTTATGTCCAAGGGCGATGATAACATGCCACGCCCAACGTCTTCTGACTGTGTATAATGTCCAAGGGCTATAATGGAATGCCACATCCGATGCCATCCTACCCTGTGTATGTTGTCCTAATGTGATGATGGCCTGGCAAGCCAGATGTTGTCCGACCGTATGTGCTGGCTTAGGGTCATGATGGAATGCCACTCACGACATAGTACAACTATGCTTTCAATCATAGGGCCATGATGGCATGCCACGCTCGACGTTGTCCCACCATGTTTTGTGTCAAAGGGAGAAGATGGCATGTAACGCCTGACATCGTCCTACAATGTGTGCTGTCTAATAACGATGATGTCATTCCCACGCCCGATGTAAGCCAACCGTGTGTGATGCCCAAGGGCCATGCGGGCATGCCACGCCCGAGGTCGTCCTATTGTGTGTGATGTCCATGGCGATGAAAACATGCCATGCCCATTGTCGTCGAATCGTGTATGCTTTCCAAAAACCATGACGGCATGCGATGCCTCACGTCGCCCAATCGTGTGTGTACTCTAAGGGAGATGATGAAATTGCCAAAACTGACATCATCTGACCGTGTGTGTTGCACAAGGGCGATGATGGCATGCCACACCCAACATCGTCCATACGTGTATGTTATCTAAGGACAATAATGATTTTTAATGCCCTACGCCATTCGGCCATGTGTGCTGCTCGAGGGATATGATAGAATTCCTACGCCCTATGTTGTACGACTGTTTGTGCAGTCTAAGGGCGGTGATAACATGCCATGTCTGATGTCGTCTGATCGTTTATGTGTCCCAAGGGCGATGATGTCATGCTACGCCGACGTCGTTCCACCATTTGTGTTGTCCAAGGGAGAAGATGGAATTTCATACGGGAGGTCGTCCAACCGCCTATGCTGCCTAATTGCAATTATGGCATTCCAAGCCCGACGTTATCCTACCGTGTGCGCTGCGCAAGGGCCATGTGGGCATTTCACGTACAACTTCACCTTATCAAGTTTTCTATCTAAGGGCAATGATTACATCCCACGCCCAAAATTTTCTGATTGTGATTGATTTCGAAGGGCGATGATAATATGTAACACTCGACGTAGTCCAACCGTGTATGTTGTCCAAGGGAAATGATGGCCTTTAACACCCGACGTCTTCCGATCGTATGTGCTGGCCAAGCGCGATTATAGAATTCCCACACCCGCTGTAGTACGATCATGTGTGCTTTCTAATGGAAATGATAAAATACCATGCTCGACGTTGTCCTACCATGTATGCTATGAAAGGGCAATGACAGCATGCCACGTCAGACGTCGTCCCACTTTATGTGCTATCTAAGGGCGAAGATTGCATGTCATGCCTCACATCGTTCGATCGCGTGTGCTTCCCAATGGCGATGATAACATGCCACTCACGACGTCATTCGACCGCTTGTGTTGCCTAATGGTGATGATGTCATGCCACGCCCGATGTCATCCGACCGTTTATGCTGTCCAAGGGTGATGATTGCATGCCACGCCCAAAGTCGTTCAACTGTGTATGATTTCCAAGGGCGGTGATGGCATTCCACGCCCGACATCATTCGACTGTGTATCTTAACAAGGGCTATACGGGCATGCCACGCCCGATGTCATTTCATTCTGTTTGCTCTCTAAGGTAAATGATAAGATACGACACCCGACGTCATCTTATCTTGTATGCTTTCCAAGGGTGATAATAATATGCCACACCTAACATAGTCCGATAGTATATGCTATCCAATGGCATTGATGGCATTTAACACCCGACGTCATCCGACGTTGCGTACAGCCCAAGGCCGATGATAGCATTGCAGCACCCAACGTCGTCCAACTGTGTGTGCAGTCCAAGGACAAGGATACCATCCTATGCTCAACGTCATGAGACCATGTATGCTGAGATGATGGCATGCGACGCCCGACGTTGTCCGACTCCTGTGTTTGTTGTCCATTTGGCAATGATGTCCTTCCACGCCTGACGTAGTCCAACCGTGTGTTTTGTCTAACGATCATGATGGCATGCCATGCTCGACGTAGTTTGACGGTGTATGCTTTACAAGTTTGATAATTGCACGACACGCCTGACGTCGTCCCACCGTGTGTGTTGTCCTAGAGCGAAGATGTTACGTCACACCTGACATTGTCCAATCGCGTGTGCTGCATAATAAAAATGATGTCATGCCAAGCACGACATTGTCCGACCGCGTGTGCTTCCTCATTGCAATGATTGCGTGCCACGCCTCACGTCATCCGACTATGTGTGCTACCCAAGGGCCATTCGGCATGCCACGCCCGACGTCATTTGATTGTGTCTGCTTTCCAAGGGTTAAGATATAATACCACACCTGACATCGTCGGATCTTGTATGCTCTTCAATGTCGATGATAACTTGCCACACCTGACATAGTCTGACTGTGTATGCTATCCAAGGTCAATGATGGCATTTTTAACTCGACATCGTCCGACCGTATGTGCTGCCCAAGGGCGATGATAGCATTGCCATGCTCAACGTCGTCTGACCATGTGTGCAATCTAAGACGATAATAAAATGCCACACTCGACGTCTTTCGAATGTGTATGATGTCCATGGGAGATGATGGCATGCCACTCCCTACATCGTCCATTCGTGTGTATGCTCTCCAAGCGCGATGATGGCCTGCCACGCCTGATGTTCGACCATGAGTGCTAGGCAAGGGCCATGATGGAATAACATGCCTGAAGTAGTCCGACCTTGTATTTCTATCCAAGGGAAATGATGGCATGCCATGCTCGACGCCGTCCCACCATGTGTGTTGTCTAATGCTGAAGATGGCATATCACACCCGACGTCGTTCAATTACGTGTGCTTCCTAATCGCAATGTCGTCATTGCCAAGCGAGACGTCATTTGACCGTGTGTGCTGTCCAAGGGTCATGTGGGTATGCCACGCCCAAGGTCGTCCGATTGTATGTGTTGTCCAAGAGTGATGTTAACATGCCACGCTTGATGTCGTCCGATCATGTATGCTTTCAAAGAACAACGATGGCATGCCAGGCCTGATGTCGCTCAATCGAGTATGTATTCCAAGAGCGATGATTGCATTGCCACGACCGACTTCATCTGAACGTGTGTGTTTCACAAGGGCGATGATGGCATGCCATGCCCTACGTGGTCCGAATGTGTATGCAGTTCAAAGGCGATGACCGCATGCCAATTCCACGTCGTCCTACCCTGTGTGAAGTAACATCCTCTGTCATTTGACAGTGTATTCATACAAAGGTCTATGATAGCATTCCCATGCCCAATGTCATTAGACCGTGTGTGCAGTCTAAGGGTGCTGATAACATGCAACGCCCGATGTTGTCCGACCATGTATGCTGTCAAAGGGAGATGATGTCATGCCGCACGCCCGACGTTGTTCGACCCTCTGTATGTTGATCAAGGGGTATGATGGCCTTCCACGCCCGACGTCGTCCGACTGTGTTGTGCTGGCCAAGGGAAATGATGGCATGCCACGCATGACCTAGTTTGAATGTGTATGCTATCCAAGGGTGATGATGGCATGGAATACTCGATGTCCTCCCACCATAAATGGGCTCCAAGGGCGAAGATAGAATGTAACACCCGACGTTGTCTAACCATGTGTGCTCCCCAATGGCAATGATGGCATGCCACACATGATATCATCAAACTGTTTGTGCTGCCGAGGGCCATGTGTGCATGCCATGCCCAATTTTGTTTGTTTGTGTGTGCTTTCCAAGGGTGAGTATAACATGCCACGCCTCACGTCGTCTGAACATTTATGCTTCCAAAGGGCGCCGATAACATACCACACCCGACGTAGTCTGACCCTAAATGATTTCCAAGGGCAATGATGGCATTTAATGCCCGATATCGTTCTACCATGTGTCTTGCCCAAGGGAAATTATAGCACTTTCACGCCCGACGTAGTCCGATCGTGTGTATTGTCCAAGGGAAATAATAAAATTCCATGCCCGACATCGTCAAACTATTAATGCTTTCTAAGGGCCATGAGGGCATGCCACGCCTGACGTTGTCCAACCCTGTATTGTGTCAAAGGGAAATGATGGCATGTCACGCTCGACGTCGTCCCCCCATGTGTGTTGTTCAAAGGCAAATATGGCATGGCACGTATGACGTCGTACGACCATGTGTGCTACCCAATGGCGATGATGGCATGCCATGCCTGACGTTGGTCGACCACGTGTGATACCTAACGCCGATGATGGCATGCCACAAAAGATGTCATCTGACCGTGTATGATTTACAAGGGCGATGATGTCATGCAAAAACTGACGTCATCCGACCATGTGTGTTGCCCAAGGGCAATGATTGCATGTCATGCTCAATGTCATCAAACCATTTATGCTGCCAAGGACTATGTGGGCATGCAACGCCCTACGTGATCCAATCGTGTAGGCTAATCAGGGGAGATGATAACATGCCACGCCCGAAATTATTTGATCGTGTCTATTTACTAAGGGCGATGATGGTATGCCATGCCCTTTATTGTCTGACCGTGTGTGCTACCCAAGGGCGATGATTTCATTCCATGTCCGACGTAGTCCGATCGTGTGTGTTGTCCAAGGAAAATGATGGCATGCCACATTCCACGGTGTTCGACCGTGTGTGCTGCCCAAGGACCATGCTGGCACCACATGCATTATGTCGTCCGACTATGTGTGATGTCCAATGACAATGATGACATTTAACGCTCGACGTCATCCGACCATGTGTGCTGCAGAAGGGCGATAATAGCATTGACACACCCAATGTAGTTCGACCGTCTCTGATGTACATGGACGATAATAACATGCCATGCTTGACGTTATCCTACAGTGTATGTTGTCCAATGGCGATGACAACATTCACATGCCCAACATCGTCCGACCATGTGTGCAGTCCAAGGGGAATGACATCATGCCACGTCCGACATCGTCCGAACATGTATGTTGTCCAAGGACGATGATGTCATGCAACACCCTACATTGTCCAACCCGATGTATGCTGTCCAAGGGGGATGATGGCCTGTCACGCATGAAGTCGTTTGATCGTGTGTGCTGGACAAGGGACATGATGTCATTCCATGCATGACGTAGTCCTATCGTGTATGATTTCCAAGGGCGATAATGGCAGGTAATGCCCAACATCTTCCCACTGTGTGTGCTATCCAAGGGCAAAGATGGAATTTCACGCTTGACATTGTCCAACCGCGCGTGCTTCGCAATGTCGATGATGGCATGCCATGCACGACATTGTTCGACCGTGTGTGCTATCTAATAGCGATGATGGCATGCCACGGCGACGTCATCCGACCGTGTGTGCTTCCTAAGGGCTGTGCAAGCATGCTACGCCCTACGCCATTAGATCGTGTGCGCTCTCCAAGGGAAATAATATCATACCACACCTGATATAGTCCGACTGTGTCTGCTATCCAAGGGTAATGATGGAATTTAAAAATTGACATCGTCCGACCATGTGTGCTACCTAAAAGCGATGATAGCATTGTCATGCCAAACCGAGGTTGTCCTACCATTTGTGCTGCCCAAGGGCCATGCAAGCATGCCTTTCTCGAGGTCGTCCAATTGTTTGTGATGTCCAAGGACGACGATTACATGCCACGCTCAATGTCGTCCGATCGTATATGATCTACAAGAACGATTATGGCATTCCATGCCTTAGGTCGCCCAATAATGTGTGCATTCCAAGGGTGCTGATGGAATTGCCACCACCGACGTCGTCCGACCGTGTGTGTTGCACAAGATAGATGATGGCATTTCCAATCCTTAAGTCGTCCGTCAATAAATGTAGTCGAAAGGTGATGATTGCATGCCACGTCAACCTCATTTTACCTTGTGTGCAGTATAAAGGGAAATCATGGCATTTAACTCTCAACATCGTTCGACTGTGTGTGCTGCCCAAAGGTGATGAAAGCATTAACATGCCCAACGTCATCCGACCCTATGTGCAGTCCAAGGGGAATGATAACATTCCACAACCGACGTCGTTTGACTGTGTATGTTGTCCAAGGGCGATGATTGCATGCCACACCAAACTTTGTGTCACCCTATGTATGTTGTCCAAGGGGGATAATGGCCTGCCACGACCGAAGTCGTCTGACCATGTTTTCTGGCAAAGGGCCATGATGTCATGCCATGCCTGACGTGTTCCTATCGTGTATGATGTGCAATGGCAATGATGGCAGGCCATGCCCGACATCTTCCCACTGTGTGTTATCCAAGGGCGAAGATTACATGTCATGCCTAAAGTCGTCCGACCGCGTGTGCTACCCAATAACGATGATGGCATGCGATTTTCGTCGTCTGTTTGCGTAAGCTATCCAAGGGCGATGATAACATGCAACACCTGATGTAGTCCGACCTTAAATGTTGTCAAACGGCGTTGATGGCATTTAACGCACGACGTTGTCCGACCGTGTGTTCTTCCCAAGGGCGATTATAGCATTTCCAAAACCTATGCAGTATGATCTTATGAGTTGTCTAAGGGAATTGATAACATGCCATGCCCGACATTTTACGACCGTGTATATTGTCTAAGGGTTATTATGCAAAGCCACGCCCGAAGTAGTTTGACCATATATTCTATTCAAGGGCGATGATGGCTTGCGATGATGGCTTGCGACGACTGACATCTTCTCACTGTGTGTTGTCCAAAGGAGAAGATGGCATGTCATGCCTGACGTCGTTCGACCGTGTTTGCTGCCCCATGACGAGGAGTGCATACCACGCCTAACGCCGTTCGACCGCGTGTGCTGCCCAAGGGTCATGCGGGATTGCAACGCCCTATGTGGTCAAATCATATGTGTTGTTTAGTGGTGATGATAACATGCCATTCCTGACGTCGTCTGATCGTGTATGATTTCCAAGGATGATGATGGGATGCCATGCCCAACTTTTTCAAAATGTGTATGATGTCCAAGGGCGATGATGGCATGCCACACCCGATGTCGTCCAACTGTGTATCTTGTCCAAGGGTGATAATGGCATGCGACGCCCGACATTGTCTGATCGTGTGTGCTACCCAGGGGCGTTGGGATGTCGTTTGAACTTGTTTGCAGCACAAGGGAGATAATGGCATGCCTCACATGACGTCATCAAACCGTGTATGCTTCCCAACGGCAATGCGAGCATTCAACGCGCTACATGGTCCAATCGAGTGTGCTATTCAGGGGCAATGATAACATGTCACGGACGATGTCGTACGATCATATTTTCTTTCCAAGGGCAATGATGGGATGCCAGGCCCGACTTTGTCCAATCTTGTATGATGTATAAGGGCGATGACTGCATACCACACCCGACGTTGTCCGACCGTGCGTATGCTGTCCAAGGACGATGATGGCCAGCCACGCTGATGTCGTCTGACTGTGTGTTCTGGCCTAATATGATGATGGAAATTTTACGCCCGATGTCATACGACCATGTGTGATGCCTGAGGTCGTTTGATCTTGTGTGCTGTCCAAGGGCAATGATAACATACCATTCCCGACGTCGTCCGATCGTGTATGCTTTCAAAGATCAATGATGGCATGCCATGCCTAACGTCTCCTGATTGTGTGTGCAATCCAAGTGCGATGATGGCATTGTCACGACCGACGTCGTCCGACCTTGTGTGTTGCCGAAGAGAAATGATGGCATTGCCATGCCCAACGTCGTATGTCCGTGTATGCAGTCAAAAGACAATGATTGCATGCCATGTCGACGTTCTTCGACCGTGTGTGTAGTTCAAACGAAATGATGGAATTTAAATCCCAATGTAGTTCGACCATCTGTGCTGCACAAAGGAGATAATAGCATTCACATGCCAAACGTCGTTTGACCGTGTGTGCAGACCAAGGGTAAAGATAACATGCCACGCCTGACGTCATCCTACTTTGTATGTTCGTCCAAGGGCGATGATGGTATGCCACGCTCGACATTGTCCGACACTATGTATGTCATCCAAGTCGATGCTGTCATGCAACACGCGACGTCCTTCCACCGTGTGTGCTATCTAAGGTCAAAAATAACATGTAATGCCTAACGTGGTCCGACCACTTGGGCAGCCTAATAGCGATGATGGCATGCCACGCTCGTCGATATCCAAACGTGTGTGCTTCCCAAGAGCCATGGAGGCATGCCATGTCTGATTTCGTTCGTTTGTGTGCTAGACAAGGGCGGTGATAACATGCCACTTCCTACATCCTCCAATCGTGTATTTTTTCAAAGGGCGATGATAACATGCCACACCTGAAGTGGTTTGACCGTAAATGTTGTGCAAGGGCAATGATGGCATTTAACGCCCGACGTCGTCCAACTGTGTGTACTGCCCTAGGGCGATTATAGCATTTCCACGCAAGATGTAGTGTTATTGTGTGTCTTTTCCAAGGGAGATGATAATATTCAATGCCCGACGTTGTTTGATCGTGTATGCTATCTTAGGGCCATGATTACATGCCACACGCAATGTAGTTCGACCGTGTATTCTATCCAAGGGATATGATGACATGCCATACCCGATATCGTCCCAATGTGTGTGTTATGCCAGGGTGAAAATGGCATGTCACGCCTGACGTCGTCTTACCATGTGTGCAGCCCAATGGCGATGATGACATGAGACACCCGACGCTATTCGACAGCATGTGCTGCCTAATGGCGATGATGGCATACCACACCTGACGTCATCCGACCGTGTATGTTGTCCAAGGGCGATGATGGCATGCCACACCCGACGTCGTCTTATGGTGTATGCTATCCAAGGAAGATGATGGCATGTGACGCCTGACATCGTTTGACAGTGTGTGCTACCCAAGGGCGATGATTATATGTCACACCCGACATTGTCTTAACGTATGTTGTTCAAAATGGCGATAATGGCATGCCACGCCCAACGTCATCCAACCATGTGTTCTGCCCAAGGGCCATGCAGGTATGCAATGCCCTACGTGGTTCGATCTTTTGTGCTATTCAGGGGCGATGATAACATGCCATGCCCGACGTTGTCCGACCTTGTATGCTTTCCAAGGGCGATGATGGTATGACATGCTCGACTTTCTCCAACCGTGTGTTTTACACTAGGGCGATGATGGCATCCCACGCCCAACGTAGTTCGATCGTGTGTGCTATCCAAGGGCAATGATGCCATGCCACGCCCAACGTAGTTTGATCGTGCATGCTGTGCAAGGGCAATGATTGCATGCCACGCCTAACATCGTAAAACTGTGTGGTCTATCCAAGGGCAAGGATGGCATCTAATGCCTGACGTCGTCCTATCATGTCTGATGCACAAGGCCGATGATGGCATGCCACGCCCGACGTCGCCTATCCATGTGCAATCCAAATGCGATGATGGCATGCCACATCGACTTCCTACGACCATGTGTCCACTATAAAGGGCAATGATGGCCTTTAACGCCTTACGTAGTCCGACCGTGTGTGCTGCCCAAGTACGATGATAGTTTTGCCCCGTTAAATGTAGTCCAACTGTGTGTACAGTCAAAGGGCGATGTATAATATGCTAAACCCGATGTAGTCCGATTTTGTATGCTAATCAAGGGTGATGATGATATGCCACACTCGACATTGTCCGAACCTATGTATGTTGTCCAAGGCCGACGATGGCTCTCCATGCCCGACATCGTTTGACTGTGTGTGCTAGCCAAGGGCCATGATGGCATGCCGAGCTCATCGTAGTTTGACCGTATATTTTGTCAATTGGTGATGTTGTCATGCCATACCCAACATTGTCCCACCATGTGTACTTTCTAGTGTAGAAGACGACATGTAACGCCTAACATAGTCCGACTGCGTGTGTTGCCTAATGACGATGATGGCATGCCAAGCCGAACATCATTCGATCGTGTGTGTTATACAAGGGCCATGATTGCATGCTACGCCTAACGTAGTCCAACCGTGTATATTGTCCAAGGGCGATGATATCATACCATGCTCTTCATCATCCGACCGTGTGTGCTGCCTAATGGCGATGATGGCATGCCATACCCCACTTCATCCGATGATGTAAACATCCCATGGGCCATGTAGGCATGCTACGCCTGATGTCATCTAATCATTTTTGTTGTCCAAGGATGATGACAACATACCCTGGCCGATGTTGTCCGATCGTATATGCTTTCCAAAGGCAATGATTACATGTTACACCCGGCGTAGTCCGACTGTGGATGTTATCCAACGGAAATGAATGCATTTATTTCTCGATGTCGTCCGACTGTATGTGCTTCCCAAGGGCAATTATCTCATTTCCGCACCCGACGTAATCCAATCGTATGTGTAGTCCAAGGGCGATAATAACATGCCAGTCTTGACATCATCCTACCATGTATGATATCCAATAGCGATGATGGCATTCCACTCCCTTCATCATCCGAACCGGTGTATGTTATCCAAGGGCGATGATGGCATGCTATGCCCGACGTTGTTCCACTGTGTGTGCTGTCCAAGGGCAAAGATGGCATGTCATACCTAATGTCGTCCGACACTGTGTATTACCCATTGGAGATGATGGCATGCCACGACCATTGTCGTCCTACCACGCATGCTGCCTAATGGCTATGATGGCATGCCATGCTCGATGTCGTCCGACCGTGTATGATGTCCAAACGCGATGATGACATGACACGCTCAAAGCCATCCCAACGTGTGTGGTTTTAAAGGGCTATAATGTCATGCAACACCCTTTGTTTTCCTATCTTGTGTGCTATTCAAGGGAGATGACAACATGCCACGCACAACATTTTCCGATCCTGTATCCTTTCCAAGAGCGATGATGGGATGCCACCCTTGACGTTGTTCGACCGTGTGTGCTACCCAAGGGGATGATGGCATTCCACGCCCGACAAAGTCCGATCGTGTGTGCTGTCTAAGGGCGATAATGGCATGACATGCTCGTCGTCATCAAACTGTGTGTACTGCCCTAGGACAATGTTGGCATGTCACGCCTAACGTCATCCCATCGTGTGTGCTATACAAGGCAATGATAGAATCAAATTCCCGACATCATCGAACCATTTTTGCTTTACAAGAGCGATGATGGCATGCCACGCCCGACGTTGTCCGTTCGTACGTGCACTCCAAAGGTGATGATTGCAAGACACGTCGATGTCGTTCGATTGTGGGTGCTTCCCAAGGGCAATGATAGTTTTGCCCCGTTCAATGTAGTCCAATCGTTTGTATAGTCAAAGGTCGATGGATAATATGCTAAACCCGATGTAGTCCGATTGTTTATGCTAATCAAGGGTGATGATGGCATGCCACGCTCGACGTCGTCCGAACCTGTGTATGTTGTCAAAGGGCGACGATGGCCTTCCATGCCCGACATCGTTTGACTGTGTGCTAGCAAAGGGCCATGATGGCATGCCGAGCCCGCCGTAGTTCAACCATGTATTCTGTCAATTGGCAATGATTTCATGCCATTCCCAACATTGTCCCACTATGTTTACTGTCTAAAGGTGAAGACGACATGTAACACCCAAAATCGTCCGAATGCGTGTGTTGCCTAATGGCGATGATGGCATGCCAAGCCGAACATCATTTGACCGTGTGTGCTGTACAAGGTCCATGATTGCATTCCACGCCTGACGCAGTCCATCCGTGTATAGTCTAAGGGCGATGATGTCATGCCACGCTCGTCGTCGTCCGACTGTGTGTGATGCCTAATGGCGATGATGGCATGCCATGCCCGACTTCATCCGACGATGTTAACTTCCCATGGGCAATGCAGGCATGCTACACCTGACATCATCTAATCGTTTTTAATGTCCAAGGATGATGATAACATACCACGCCCGATGTTGTTCGATTGTGTATGCTTTGCAAGGGCGATGATAACATGTTACACTTGGCGTAGTCCAACTGTGTATGCTATCCAACGGCAATGAAGGCATTTATTGCCCGACGTAGTCCGGCTGTATGTGCTTCTCAAGGGCAATTATAGCATTGCCACGCCCGACGTAGTCCAATCGTGTGTGCAGTCCAAGGGCGATAATAACATGCCAGTCTTGACGTCATCCTACCGTGTATGCTTTCCAAGAGCGATGATGGCATGCCACTCCCGACATTGTCCGAACCTATGTATGCTGTCCAAGGGCAATGATGGCATGCCATGCCCGACGTCGTCCCAGTGTTTGTGCTGTCCAAGGGAAAAGATGGCATTTTACATTTAATGTCGTCCGACACCGTGTATTACCCAATGGAGATGATGGCATGCCACGCCCATTGTCCTCCAACCATGCATGCTGCCTAATGGCCATTATGGCTTGGCATGCTCGATGTTGTCCGACAGTATATGATGTCCAAGGGCAATGAATACATGACACACTCAAATCCATCCCAACGAGTGTGGTTCCAATGGGCTATAATGGCATGCAACGCCTTATGTTGTCCTTTGTGTGTGCTGTTCAAGGGCGATGATAACATTCCATGCACAACATTGTCTGATCCTTTATGCTTTCGAAGAGTGATGATGGGATTCCACCCTTGACGTTGTTCGACCGTGTGTGCTACCCAAGGGGATGATGGCATGCCACGCCTAACGTAGTCCGATCGTGTGTGCTGTCTAAGGGCTATAATTGCATGACGCGCTCGTCATTGTCCAACTGTGTGTACTGCCCTAGGACAATGTTGGCATGTCACGCCTAACGTCATCTAACCGTGTGTGCTGTCCAAGGGAATTGATAGCATCAAATTCTAGACATGGTCGAACCATGTGTGCTTTACAAGGGCAATGATGGCATGCCACGCCCGACATTGTACGTTCGTGCATGCACTCCAACGGCAATGATTGCAAGACACATCGATGTCGTTCGATCGTGGGTGCTGCCCAAGGGCGATGATAGTATTGACACGCCCTACATCGTCCGACCGTGTGTGCAGTCCAACGGCGATAATAACTTGCCCTGCCTGGCGTTTTCCGACCTTCTATTTTGTCGAAGGGCGATGTTGGATGCAACGCCTAATGTTGTCCGACCGTGTGTGCAGGCCAAGAGCCACAATGACATGCCACGCCTGACTTCGTGTATGTTGTCCAAGGGCGATGATGGCAGGCCACGCCTGACATCGTCCCACTGTGTGTGTTGTCTAAGTGAGAAGATGGCATGTCGTGCCTGACGTCCTCCGACCGCTTGTGCATCCCAATGGTGATAATGGCATGCCACACCCGATGTAATCTGCCCGTGTGGTGCTGCCCAAGGGCCATGGGGTCATTTCACGCTCGATTTCATCTGATCATGTGTTCTTTTTATGAGCGATGATAACATGCAACACCCGACGTCGTCTGATTGTGATTGCTTTCCAAGGGCGATGATACCTTGCAACACCTGACGTAGTGCGACCATGTATTTTTTCCAAGGACAAGGTTTTAATTAAACACCTAACGTCGTCCAATCGTGTGTGCTTCCCAAGAGAGATTATAGTATTGCCAAGCCTGATATAATATGATCGTGTGTTCGGTCCAAGGGCGATGATAACATGCCATGCTCGACGTAATCTTACCGTGTATGATGTGCAAGGGAAAAAATTGAATGTCACGCTCACGTAGTTCGACCCTGTGTATGCTGCCCAAGAGCAATGATGGCTTGCCATGCCCGACATAGTTCGACTGTGTGTGCTGTCCATGGGCAATGATAGCATACGTCATCCCACAATGTGTGCTGTCCAAGAGCGAAGATCTTGTCTAGCCTGGTTTCAGTCGACAGCGTGTACTGCCTAATGGCGATGATGGCATACCACGCACATCGTTGTTCGACTACATGTTTTGCCTAATTGCAATGTTGGCATGCCTCGCAAAACGTCATCTGACCGTGTGTTCTTCCCAAGCGCCATGCGGGCATGCCATGCCAATATCAGTCGATCGTGTGTACTGTCCGAGGGCGATGATAACATAAGACACTCGACTTCGTCCGATCTGAAATCATTTCTAAGAGTGATTATAACATGCCACACCTGATGTAGTCAGACCCTGTATGTTGTCCAAGGGCAATAATGGCATTTCACTTTCGACGTAAGTACTTCCCAAGAGGGATGATAGCATTGCTACGCCCAACGTCGTCCAATCATGTGTGCACTCCAAGGGTCATGATAACTTGCGACGCTCGATGTCTTTCGGCTGTGTACGTTGTCCGGGATATGATGGCATGCCACGCCCGACATCATTCGACCATATGAATGTTGTCGATGGGCGAGGATGGCTTGCCATGCCCGATATTGTCCGACCATTTGTGCAGGCCCAGTGCCATGATGGCATGCCAGGCCAGATATAGTACGACGGTGTATTTTGTAAATGGGAGTTGATGGAATGACACGCCTGACGTCGTCCCACCATATGTATAGTCAAAGGAAAAAGATGGCATCTCACGCCCAATGTCGTTCTTCCACATGTGCTTCAAATGGCGATGACAGCATTCCACGCCCGGAGTCATCCGATTGTGTGTGCGACCCAAATGCCATGAGGTCATCCCACGCCCGAGGTCGTCTAATCATATCTCCTGTCCAAGGTAGATGATAACATTTCAAGCCTAACATCGTCGGATCATGTGTAAATTCAAGGGAGATGATGGCAGAACCAAAGCAGACGTCATCCGATTGTGTGTGCTACGCAAGTTCGATTATTTCATGCCACTCGCGATGTCATACGTTCGTGTGTTAAGTCCAAAGCGATGATAGCATGCCACATCGACGTCATTCGACCATGTGTTTTATCCAAAGGGCAATAACGGAATTTAACACCTGACATCATCCGACCGTGTATGTTGCCAAAGGCCGATGATAGCATTTCAAAGACCAAAGTTGACTGATCGTGTGAGCAGTCTAAGGGCGATGATAATATGCCACGCCCGACGTCATCAGAGAGTGTAAGTTTTCCAAGGGACATGATGACATGCCACACCCGACGTTATCTGACACGGTGTATGGTGTCCAAGGGCGATGACGGCGTGCCACGCCCAATGTCGTTCGACCGGGAGTGCTTGCAAAGGGCCATGACAGCATGCCACGCCTAACGTAGTCTGACCGTGTATGTTTTCCAAGGGAGGGGATGGCATGTCACTACCGACATCATCCGACCACTTGTGCTTCGCAATAGCAATGATGGCATGCCACACCCAACGTCATCTGACTGTGTGTACTGCCCAAAGCCATGCAAGCATTACATCTCCGACGTATTTTAACCAAGTATATTGTTTGAGGGTGATGATAACATGCCACAGCTGACGTCGTTTGATCATGTGTGGTAACAAGGGCAATAATGATATGCGAGGCCCGATGACGTCCGTCCGTGTGAGCTTTACAAAGGCGATGATGGCATGCCACACCCGACATATACCGACCATGTATGTTATCTAAGGGCGATGATAACATGCCACGCCTAACATCGTCCGATCGTGTGTGGATAAAAACGGCGATGATGACATGCCATGACCTGCGTTGTTCGTCTGTCAAAGCTTTCCAAAGGCGATGATGGCATGCCACGTCGACTTTGTTCGACCATTCGTGCTATCAAAAGGGCAATGATGGAATTTATCTGCCCGATGTAGTCCGACCGTATGTGTTGCCCAAGGGCGATTATAGAATTTCCACGCTCAACATCGTTTGACCGTGTGTGAAGTCCAAGGGCGATGGTAACATGCCATTCCTAACTACGTCCGACTGTGTATGTTGACCAAGGACAATTATGAATGCCACGCCCGACGTTGTCCAACAATGTGTATGCTATCCAAAAGCGACAATGGCGCGCCACGCCCAACGTCGTCCGACAATGTTTGTTGTCCAAGGTTAATGGTAACATGCCATGATCGATATCGTCCTACTGTGTATGCTATCCAGGGGTGATGATGGCATGCCAAGCCGGACATCGTCTGACCCTGTGTATGATGTACAAGTTTGATGATGGCATTCCATGTCCGTCATTGTCCCACAGGTGTGTTGTCCAAGGGCTATGATGGCATGTCACGCCTGGCGTCATTCGACCACAATTGCTGCCCAATGGAGATGAGGCTTGCAACGGCAAAAACCATCCTACCGTATGTGTTGCCTAATGGCGATGATGGCATGCCACCCTCGACGTCATTTGACCGTGTATGATGTAAAGGGCGATGATGGCATGCCACGCCCAACATCGTCTGATTGTGTAGGCATTCCCAATGCGGTGATGGGATTCCACGACTGACATCGACGGACAGTGTGTCTTCCCTAGGGCGATAAAGGCATATCATGCCTGACATAGTCCAAAGGTTTGTGCTTCCCAAGGGAGATATTGCATTTCCACGCCTGACGTCATCCGACTGTGTGTAATACCCAAGGGCCATGCGGTACGCCATTCCCTATGTTGTCCAATAGTGTGTGCTGTTCAAGATCGATACTAACATACCACGCCCGAGGTGGTCCGATCGTGTATGCATTCCAAGGGCGATGACAGGATGCTACGCCTGATATCGTCCGAGCGTTTGTGTTTCCCAAGGGAGACGATGGCATGCCTTGTATGATGTAGTCTTATCGTGTGTGATGTCTAAGGGTGATGATAACATGTCATGGTCGATGTCGTCTGATCGTGTACGATTTTGAAAGGCGATGATAACATGACACATCCGACATAGTCCGGCCATAAATGTTGTCCACGGGAAATGGTGGCATTTAACGTCGAACGTGTTTGACCGTTTATGCTGCCCAAGGGTAATTACAACATTTCCATGCCCGACGTAGTACAATCATTTGTGCTTTACAAGGTCAATGATAACATGCCATTCTCGACATCACCCTACCATGTGTGTTGGCCAACGGCCATGATGTCATGCCATGCCTGACGTAGACCAATCGTGTATGATGTCCAAGGGCGATTATGGCAGGCCATGCCCAACATCTTCCCACTGTGTATGCTATCCAAGGGAGAAGATTACATGTCACGCCTGAAGTCATCTCACCGCATGTGCTACCCAATGGATATTATGGCATGCCACACCCGGCGTCATCTGACCGTGTGTGCTTCCCAAGGGACATCCCGGCATGCCATGCTTGTTGTCTGTTCGTGTGTGCTATCCAACGGCGATGATAAAATGCCACGCCTAACGCCGTCCGATCGTGTTTGCTTTGAAAGGGCGATGATATCATGCAACACCCGGCGTAGTCTAATAGTAAATTTTGTCCAATGGCGATGATGGAATTTAACTCATGACATTGTCCGATCGTGTGTTCTTCCAAAGGTCGATTATAGAATTTCTATGACATATGTATTCCGATCTTGTGTGTTGTCTAAGGGAAATTATAACATTACATGCCCGACATTATCTGACTATGTATGTAGTCTAAGGATCATAATGGCATGCCATGCCCGAAGTAGTTCGACCATGTATTATGTCCAAGGGGGATGATGGCATGCCAAGACCGACATCTTCTCACCGTGTGTGTTGTCCAAGGGAGAAGATGACATGAAATGCCTGACGTCGTGCGTCCGCATTTGCTGGCCAATGGCCATGATGGCATGCCACGCCTGTTGCTTTTCTACCGCGTGTGCTTCGCAAGGGTCATGCGGGTATGCAAGGCCCTATGTGGTCAAATCATGTGTGCTGTTCAGCGGTGATTATAACACGCCATGCCTGACGTCGTCTAATCATGTATGATTTCCAAGGTTGATGATGGGATGTCATGCCGTACTTCGTCCAACCGTGTATGATGTGCAAGGGCGATGATGGCATGCCACACTCGACGTCTTCCGACCGTGTATCATGTCTAAGGGCGATGATAGCATGCCACGCCCGACATTGTCCGATGGTGTGTGCTACCCAAGGGAGATGATTGCATGTCACGCTAGATGTCGTTCGAACGTGTGTGCTGCACAAGGGCGACAATGGCATGCTTGCCTGACGTCATCCAGTCGTGTGGGGTGCACAAGGGCCATGCGAGCATGCAACGCCCTACGTTGTTCAATCATGTGTGCTTTTCCGGGGCAACGATAACATGCCATGGACGATTCCATCCGATCGTGTATGCTTTCAAAAGGCGATAATTGGATGCCACGCCCAACTTTGTCCAACCGTGTATGATGTCCAAGGGCGATTATTGCATGCCATGCCCGACGTTGTCCAACCCTGCATATGCTGTCCAAGGGCGATGATGGCCTGCCACATCGATGTCGTTTGACCGTGTGTGCTTGCCTAATCACGATGATGTCATTGCCACATCCGATGTTATCCGACCGTGTGTGATGCCTGAGGTAGTTTTATCTTGTGTGCTTTCTAAGGTCGATGATAACATACCATGCCCAACATTATCCGACCGTGTATGTTTTCCAAGAACCATGATGGAATGCCACACCTTACATCGCTTGATCGTGTGTGCAATCTAAGGGCAATGATGGCATTGTCATGACCGATGCCGTCCAACCATGTGTGTTGCACAAGAGAAATGATGGCATTGACATGCCCAACGTCGTTCCTCCGTGTATGATGTCAAAATGCGATTATTGCATGCCACGTCAACGTTGTTCGACCGTGTGTGAATTCCACAGGGTAATGAAGGCATTTTACTCCCGACGTCGTTTGATCTTGTGTGCTGCCCAAAGGCAATAATAGAATTCACATGCCCAACGTCGTCTGACCGTGTGTGCATTCCATGGGGAAAGATAATATGCAACGCCCAACGTCGTCCTACTGTGTATGATGTTCAAGGGCGATGATGGCATGCCACGCCCGACATTATCCGACCCTATGTATGTCATCCAAGGGCGATGATGGCATGCAACGGCCAAAACCATCCTACCGTATGTGTTGCCTAATGGCGATGATGGCATGCCACGCTCGACGTCATTCGACCGTGTATGATGTAAAGGGCGATGATGGCATGCCACGCGCAACATCATTCGATTGTGTAGGCATTCCCAATGTGGTGATGGGATTTCACGCTTGACATCGACGGACAGTGTGTCTTCCCTAGGGCGATGAAGGCATGTCATGCCCGACATAGTCCAAAGGTTTGTGCTTCCCAAGTGAGATAATGCATGTCCACGCCTGACGTCATCCGACTGTGTGTAATACCCAAGGGCCATGCTGTACGCCATTCCCTACGTTGTCCAATAGTGTGTGCTGTTCAAGATCGATACTAACATACTACGCCCGAGGTGGTCCGATCGTGTATGCATTCCAAGGGCGATGACAGGATGCTACGCCTGATATTGTCCAACCGTGTGTGTTACCCAAGGGAGACGATGGCATGCCTTGTACGATATAGTCTGATCGTGTGTGATGTCTAAGGGCGATGATAACATGCCATGGTCGACGTCGTCCGATCGTGTGTGATTTCGAAAGGCGATGATAACATGCCACACCCGACATAGTTCGGCCATAAATGTTGTCCACGGGAAATGGTGGCATTTTACGTCGAACGTGTTTGACCATTTATGCTGCCCAAGGGTAATTACAACATTTCCACTCCCAACGTAGTTCAATCATCTGTGCTTTCCAAGGGCAATGATAACATGCCATTCTCGACATCACCCTACCATGTGTGTTGACCAACGGCCATGATGTAATGCCATGCCTGACGTAGTCCAATCATGTATGATGTCCAAGGGCGATTATGGCAGGCCATGCCCAACATCTTCCCACTGTGTATGCTATCCAAGGGAGAAGATTAAATGTCACGCCTGAAGTCATCTCACCACATGTGCTACCCAATGGATATGATGGCATGCCACACCCGACGTCATCTGACCGTGTGTGCTTCCCAAGGGACATCCCAGCATGCCATGCTTGTTGTCTGTTCGTGTGTGCTATCCAATGGCGATGATAACATGCCATGCCTGACGCTGTCCGATCCTGTTTGCTTTGAAAGGGCGATGATATCATGAAACACCTGACGTAGTCCGATAGTAAATTTTGTCCAATGGCGATGATGGAATTTAACTCACGACATTGTCCGATCGTGTGTTCTTCCAAAGGTCGATTATAGAATTTCCATGACGTATCTATTCTGATCGTGTGTGTTGTCTAAGGGAAATGATAACATTACATGCCCGACGTTGTCCGACTATGTATGTAGTCTAAGGGTCATAATGGCATGCCATGCCCGAAGTAGTTTGACCATGTATTATGTCCAAGTGGGATGATGGCATGCCAAGACCGACATCTTCTCACCATATGTGTTGTCCAAGGGAGAAGTTGACATGAAATGCCTGACGTCGTGCGTCCGCATTTGCTAGCCAATGGCCATGATGGCATGCCACGCCTGTTGCTATTTTACCGCGTGTGCTTCGCAAGGGTCATGCGGGTATGCATGGCCCTATGTGGTCAAATCATGTGTGCTATTCAGCGGTGATTATAACAAGCCATGCATGACGTCGTCTTATCATGTATGATTTCCAAGGTTGATGATGGGATGTCATGCCGTACATTGTCCAACCGTGTATGATGTGCAAGGGCGATGATGGCATGCCACACTCGACGTTGTCAGATCGTGTATCATGTCTAAGGGCGATGATAGCATGCCACCCCTGACATTCTCCGATGGTGTGTGCTACCCAAGGGAGATGATTCCATGTCACGCCAGATGTCGTATGAACGTGTGTGCTGCACAAGGGTGACAATGGCATGCCTCGCCTGACGTCATCCATTCGTGTGGGGTGCACAATGGCCATGCGAGCATGCAACGCCCTACGTGGTTCAATCATGTGTGCTTTTCAGGGGCAATGATAACATGCCATGGATGATGTCATCTGATCGTGTATGCTTTCAAAAGGAGATGATTGGATGCCACACCCAACTTTGTCCAACCGTGTATGATGTCCAAGGGCGATTATTGCATACTGCGCCCGACGTTGTCCGACCCTGCATATGTTGTCCAAGGGCGATGATGGCGTACCAAATCGATGTCATCTGACCGTGTGTGCTTGCCTAATCACGATGATGACATTGCCACGTCCGATGTTATCTGACCGTGTGTGATGCCTGAGGTAGTTTTATCTTGTGTTCTTTCTAAGGTCGATGATAACATACCATGCCCAACATTATCCGATCATGTATGTTTTCCAAGAACCATGATGGAATGCAACGCCTGACATCGCCTGATCATGTGTGCAATCCAAGGGCAATGATGGCATTGTCACGGACGATGCCGTCCAACCATGCGTGTTGCACAAGAGAAATGATGGCATTGCCATGCCCGACGTCATTCGTCCGTATATGATGTCAAAATGCGATTATTGCATGCCACGTCAACGTTGTTCGACCGTGTGTGAAGTCCACAGGGTAATGAAAGCATTTAACTCCCGACGTCGTTTGACCTTGTGTGCTTCCCAAAGGCAATAAAAGAATTCACATGCCCAATGTCGTTTGACCGTGTGTGCATTCCATGGGGAAAGATAACATGCAACGCCCAACGTTGTCCTACTGTGTATGATGTCCAAGGGCGATGATGGCATGCCACGCCCGACATTATCCGACCCTATGTATGTCATCCAAGGGCGATGATGGCATGCCACACGCAACGTCCTCCCACCGTGTATACTGTCAAAGGGCGAAAATAACTTGTCAGGCCTAATGTCATCCAACCACGTATGCTTCCTAATGGCGATGATGGCATGCCACGCCCGACGTCATCTGAACGTGTGTGCTGCCCAAGAGCCATGTGGGCATGCCATGCATGACGTCGTTCATTTGTGTTCTAGACAAAGGCGATGATAACATTCCACTTCCTACGTCCTGTGATCATGTATTCTTTCAATGGGCAATGATAACATGCCACACCTAACGTGGTTTGACCATAATCATTGTCCAAGGGCAATGATGGTATTTAACACCCGACGTCATCTGACAGTGTGTGCTGCCCAAGGGAGATTATAGCATTTCCACGCCAGACGTAGTGTGATTGTGTGTGTTGTCCAAGAAAGATGATAACATGCCATGCCTGACATTGTCTCACCGTGTATGCTATCTAAGAACCATGATGGCATGCCACGCCAAACATAGTCTGACCGTGTATTCTATACAGGGAGATGTTGGCATGCCATGCCCGATGTCATCCCAACGTGTGTGTTATCCAAGGGCGAAAATGGCATGTCACGCCTGACGTTGTCTTACCACGTGAGCAGCCCAATGGCGATGATGGCATGAGAAACCCGACGCCATTTGACCGTGTGTGCTGCCTAATGGAGATGATGGCATACCACACCCGACATCATCCAATCGTGAATGCTGTCCAAGGGCGATGATGGCATGCCATAATCGACGTCGTCTAACCGTGTAAGTCGTCCAAGAGAGATGTTGGCATACCACGACTGAAATCGTTCGACCGTGTGTGCTGCCCAAGGGCGATAAATGTATTTCACGCCTGACGTCGTCTCAACGTATGTGCTTAACAATGGTGATAATTGAATTACACGCCCAACTTCATCCAACCGTGTGTTCTACCCAAGCGCCATGCAGGCATGCAACACCATACGTGGTTCAATCGTGTGTGCTATTCCGGGGCGATGATACCATGCCATGCCAGACGTTGTCCGACCATGTATGCTTTCCAAGGGCGATGATGGTATGCCATTCCCGACTTTGTCCAACTTTGTGTGCTGCACAAGGGCGATGATGGCATCCCATGCCCAACGTAGTTTGATCATTTGTGTTGTCCAAGGGAAATGATGATATGCCACGCCCAATATAGTCCGATCGTGTGTGTTGTCCAAGGGAAATGATGGTATGCAACACCTAATGTCGTCCAACAGTCTGGGCTATCAAAAGGAAATAATGGAATCTAATTCCTTACGTCGTACTATCGTGTCTGATGCACAAGGGTAATCATGGCATGCCTCGCCCGATGTCATTTATCCATCTGCTGTCCAAATGCGTTGATGGCATGCCACATCGACTTTGTACAACCATGTGTCCAGTATAAAGGGCAATGAAGACATTTAATGCCCAACGTAGTCCGACCATGTGTGATGCCCAAGGGCGATGATAATTTTGCCACGTTCAATGTAGTCAGACCATGTGTGCAGTCAAAGGGCGAAGATAATATGGTAAACGCGATGTAGTCAGACAGTGTATGCTATCCAAGGGCGATGATAGCATGCGACGCTCGACGTCGTCCGATCCTTTGTATGCTGTCCAAGGGCGACGATGGACTTCCATGCTCGACATTATTCGAGTGTGTGTGCTAGCAAAGGGCCTTGATGGCATGCCGATATTGATGTTGTTCAATCGTGTATTTTTTCAATGGGTGATAAGGTCATGCTATACCCAACATCGTCCCGCCATGTGTAATGTCCAAGTCGAAGACGGCATGTCACGCCCAACGTCGTCCGACTGCGTGTGTTGCCTAATGGCGATGATGGCATTCCACCCCAACATCCTCCGACTGTGTGTGCATTCCAAGGTCCATGAAGGCATGATATGTCTGACGTTGTTCGATCGCGTGTATTGTCCAAGGGAGATGATGTCGTGCGATGTTGGACTTCAGCCGACTGTGTGTGTTGGTTAAGGGACATGATGGCATGCCACGCCTGACGTAGTCCAACCGTGTAACTAGTCCTAGGGCGATGATGGCATGCCACACTCTTCGTCGACTGACAGTGTGTGCTACCCAATGGTGATGATGGAATGCCACACTCGACATCATCCGATGGTGTTAACTGCCCAGGGGCCATGCAGGTATGCCACACCCGACATCATCCGATCGTTTTTGCTGTCCAAGGATGATGATAACATGTCATGTCCGACGCAGTCTGATCTTGTATGCTTTCCAAGGGTTATGATAACATGTTACACCGGTCGTAGTCCGACTGTCTATGATATCAAAGGGAAATGAAGGCATTTATTGCTCAACATCGTCTGACAGTTTGTGCTGCCCAAGGGCAATTATAGCATTCCCACGCCCGACGTAGTCTAATCGTGTGAGCAGTCCAAGGGCGATAATAACAGTCTAGTCCTGACGTCATCTTGCAGTTTATGTTGTCCAAGAGCGATGATGGCATGCCACTCCCGACATCGTTCAAACATGTGGATGTTGTCCAAGGGCGAGGATTGCATGTCATGCCCAACGTCGTCCCATTGTGTGTGCGGTCCAAGGGCGAAGATGTCATGTCACACCTAATGTCCTCTGACATCGTCTACTACCCAATGGAGATTATGGTATGCCACGCCCAATGCCGTCCTACCACGCATGCTGCCTAATGGGGATTATGGGATGCCACGCTCGATGTCGTCCGAACGTGTATGATGTGCAAGGGCGATGATGACATGCCAAAGCTCAAAATCATCACAACCAGTGTGTTGCCAAAAGCTATAATGGCATGCCACGCTCTATGCTTGTTCTATTGTGTGTGTTGTTCAAGGGCGATGATAACATGCCATGCACAACATTGTCCGGTCGTGTATTCTTTCCAAGAGCGATGATGGATTGCCACCCCCAACGTTGTTTGACCGTGTGTGCTGTCCAAGGGCCATGTGGGGATGCTACGCTCGACGTCATTTGATCGTGTGTGCTGTCCAAGATCAATAATATCATACCACACCTGCAGTCATCCGATATTGTATGCTTTCAAAGGGAGATGATAACATGCAACCCCTGATGTAGTCCGACCGTGTATGCTATCCAAGGGAAATGATGGCATTTAACACCCGATATCATTTGAACATGTGTGTTCTCCAAAAGCGATGATAGCATTGTCATGCCCCATATTGTTCGTCTGTGTGTTTAGTCCAAGGGTTATGATATCATGCCACGCCCGACGTCTTTCGACTATATATAATGTCCAAAGGGCGATGATGGCATGCCATATCCGATGCCATCTGACCCTCTGTATGTTGTCCAAAGGCAATGCTGGCCTTTCATGCTAGATGTTGACCGATCGTATATGCTAGCTTTGGGTCATGATCGAATGCCACACGCGACATAGTCCGACCATGTTTTCAATCCTAGGGGGATGATGGCATAACATGCTCGACGTTGACCCACCATTTTTGTTGTCCAAGGGAGAAAATGGCCTATAACACCCATCTTCGCCCTACTACGTGTGCTGTCTAATCACGATGATGTCATTTCCATGCTGGACGTCATCCGACTGTGTGTGATGCCCAAGGACCATACATGCATGCCACGCTTGAGGTCTTCCTATCGTGTGTGCTGTTTAGGTACGATGACAACATTCCACTCCCAATGTCGTCCAATCGTGTATGCTTTCCAATAACCATGATGGCATGCCATGCCTCATGTCACCCGATCGTGTGTTCATTCCAAGGGCGATGATGACATTTCCACAACTGAGGTCGTCTGATCATGTGTGTTGCACAAGGGCAATGATGGAATGCCACACCCTACGTCATTCGTCGTTTGACTGTGTGTGCTGCCCAAGGGATATGATAGAATTCCCACGCCCAATATCATCCCACTGTGTGTACAGTCCAAGGGCGATGATAACATGCCACGCCCGATGTAGTCCGATCGTTTATGCTGTCCAAGGGAGATGATGGCATGCTACGCCCGACGTCGTCCCACCATTAGTGCTATCCTAGGGAGAAGATGGCATTTCATTCCTGACGTCTTATGACCGCCTGTGCTGCCCAATTGTGATGATGGCATGCCACACCCCACGTCATCCTACTGTGTGTGCTGCCCAAGGGCCATGTGGGTATTTCATATTCAACTTCATCCGATCATGTGTGCTATCTAAGGGTGATGATAACATCCCACGCCTGGCATTTTCTAATTGTGATTGATTTCAAAGGGGATGATAAAATGTAACACCTGACGTAGTCCAACCGTGTATGTTTTCCACGGGCAATGATGGCATTAAACACCAGACGTCGTCCGATCGTATTTGCTGGCCAAGGGGGATTATAAAATTGTCCCTCCCTATGTAGTACGATCGTTTGTGCTTCCCAAGAGAAATGATTGCCTGCCTTGCTCGACGTCGTCCTACCATGTATGCTGTGTAAGGGCGATGATGGCATGTCAAGCCCCGTGTCGTTCCACTGTATGTTTTGATCGCATGTCATGCCTCACTTCGTTTGATCGTGTGTGCTTCCTAATGGCGATGATGGCATGCCCTTCACGACGTCATTAGACCGCTTATGTTGCATGATAGCGATGATGAATGCCATACCCGATGTCATCCGACCGTGTATGCTTTCCATGGGTGATGAGGCATTCCATGTCCAATGTCGTTCGACATGGCGATGATAACATACGACACCTGATGTTGTCTTATCTTGTATGCTTTCCAAGGGTGATAATAATATGCCACACCTTAATTAGTCCAATAATGTATGCTTTCCAATTTAAATGAAGGCATTTAACGCCCATTGTCATCCGACCATCAGTACAGCCCAAGGCCGATGATAGCATTGCCACACCCAATGTCGTCCAACCGTGTGTGAAGTCCAAGGGCAATGATACCATTCTACGCTCGACGTCTTGCGACCATGTATGCTGAGATGATGGCATGTCACGCCCGATGCTATCCGACCCTATGTATGCTTACAAAGGTCTATGATAGCATTCCAACACCCAATGTCTTTTGATCGTGTGTGCAGTCTAAGGGCGATAAGAATATGTCACGCTCGATATCGTTCGACCGTGTATGCCGTCCAAAGGCGATGATGGCATGCCATGTGCCCGACGTTGTTCGACCCTATGTATGCTGTCCAAGGGGGATGATGGCCTGCCATGCCTGACGTCATCTAACCATGTATGCTGGCCAAGGGAAATGATGGCATTCCACGCTTGACGTAGTAGGACCGTGTATGTTGTCCAATAGAGATGATGGCATGTAACACCCAACGTCATCTGACTACCTTTGCTTCCCAATGGAAATGATGTCATGCTACGCCTGACGTCATTAAACTCTGTGTGATTCCCAAGAACCATTCATGCATGCGATGCCTGACGTCGTCCTTTCGTGTGTGCTGTCCAAGGGTGAATATAGCATGCCACGCCTGACATTGTCCCATCATTTATTCTTTCAAAGAGAAATAATAACATGCCACACCCGACATAGTCCGACCATTAATGCTACCCATGGGCAATGATGGCATTTAATGCCCGACATCGTTCGACCGTGTGTGCTGCCCAAGGGTAATTATGGCATTTCCAAGCCTGACGTAGTCCGATCATGTGTGTTGCCCAAGGGAGATGATAACATGCTATTCTCGATGTCGTCCGACTTTGTATGATTTCTAAGGGCCATGATGGCATGCCACGCTCGACGTCGTCCGACCATGTTAGTTGTCCAAGGGCGATGATGGCATGTCACGCTCGACGTCATCTCACCACGTGTGCTGTCGAAGGGTGATGATGGCATGTCATGCCCGATTATGTCCGACCGCGTGTGTTGCCGAATGGCGATTATGGCATGACACTCCCGGCGTCATCTATCCATGTTTGCAGTGTAAAAGCGATGATGGTATACCATGTCAACGTCGTCCGACCATGTGGGTTGTACAAAAGGCAATGATGGAATTTAATGCCAGACGTCGTCAGATGGTGTGTGCTGCCCAATGGCAATGATAGCATTGCCACGCCAAATATAGTTAATCAATGTGTGCAGTCCAAGGACAATGATAACACGACACGCCCAACGTCATCCGACCATGTGTATTGTCTAAGGGAGATGATGGCATGCCACGCCCGACGTTGTCTGACCATGTGTATGTTGTCCAAAGTAGATGATGGCCTTCCACGCCCGACGTAGTCCAACCATATGTGCTATCCAAGGGTTATGATGGAATATAATGCCCGACGTCGTCCTATGATGTGGTGCACAAGGCTGATGATGACATACAACATCCGACGTCGTCTATCTATGTGTTGTGCAAATGCGATGATGGCATGGCACGTCGACTTCGTACGACCATTTGTCCAGTATAAAGGAGAATGGTGGCCTTTAACGCCTAACGTAGTCTGACCGTGTGTGCTGCCCAAGGGCGATGATTGTATTTCCATGTTCAATATAGCCCGATCGTGTGTGCAGTCAAAGGGAGATGATAATATGCCAAACCTGATGTAGTCTGACCGTGTATGCTATCGAAGGGCGATTATGGCATGCAACGCTCGACTTTGTCCGACCCTGTGTATGCTATCCAAGGGAGACGATGGCCTTCCATGCCCGACATTGTCCGATTGTGTGTGCTAGACAAGGGCAATGATGGCATGTCGAGCCCGACATAGTTCGACCATGTATTCTGTTAATGGGCGATGATTTCCTGGCACACTCAACATCGTCCCTCCATGTGTACTAATAAAAGGCGAAGACGACATGTCACGCTCAACGTCGTCCGACTGCGTGTGTTGCCTAATGGCGATGATGGCATGCCACACCCAATATTATATGACCGTGTGTGTTGTCAAAGGGACATGCGGTCATCCTTGGTATGATGTTTTCCGATCGCGTATATTGACCACGGGCGATGATGTCGTTCCATGCTCGACTTCGTCTGATCGTGTGTTCTTGTCAAGGACCATGTTGGCATGCCACACCTGACGTAGTACAACCATGTATACTGTCCAAGGGCAATGATGGCATACCACGCTCGTCGTCGTTTGACTGTGTGTGCTGCCCAATGGTGATTATGGCATGCCCCGTCTGACATTATTCGACGGTGTTAATTGCCCATGGGCCACGCAGGCATGCTACGCCTGACGTCATTTGATCGTTTGTGCTATCCAAGTACGATGATAACTTGCCACGCCCGACGCCGTCCAATGATGTATGCTTTCCAAGGGCGATGATAACATGTTACACCCGAGGTTGTCCGACTGTGTATGCTATTCAAGGGCAATGAAGGAATTTCTCTCTCGACGTCTTTCGACCGTATGTGCTGCCCACGGGAAATAACAGAATTGCCACACCCGACGTAGTCCAATCGTGTGTGCAGTCCAAGGGCGATAATAACATGCCAGTCTTGACGTCATCCTATCGTGTATGCTTTCAAAGAGCGATGATGGAATGCCACTCCCGACATCGTCCGATCCTGTGTATGCTGTCCAAGGGTGATAATGAAATGCTATGCATGACATCGTCCGAGAGTGTGTGCTGTGCAAGGTCAAATATGGAATATCACACCTAATGTCGTCTAATACTTTGTATTATCCAATTGATATGATGGAATTTCACGCTCGATGCCCGCATGCGGCCTAATGGCGATTATGGCATGCATCGTACGATATCGTCCAACTATGTATGATTTCCAAGGGCGATGCTAACATGACACACTCAAAATCTTCCCAACGTGTGTGCTGCACAAGGGCTATAATGGAATGCCACGCCCAAGGTCATACAGCTGTGTTTAATGCCGAATGGTCATGCTGGCATGCCACGCCCTATGTTGTCCTATTGTGTGTGCTGTTCAAGGGTGATGATAACATGCCACACATAACATTGTCTGATCATGTTTGCTTTCTAAGAGCTATGATGGAATGCAACCCCGACGTTGTTCGACCGTGTGTGCTACCTAAGGGGATGATGGCATACAACGCCCGATGTACTCTGATCGTGTGTGCTGTCTAAGGACGATAATGGAATGACACGCTCATCGTCGTCCGACTGTTTGTGCTGCCCAAAGAACAAGTTGTCTTGTAACGCCTAATGTCGTCAAACCGTGTGTGCTATCCAAGGGAAGTATCAAATGCCCGACATCGTCCGACCATGTATGCTGCACAAAGGTGATGATAGTATGCCACGCCTGGCGTCGTCCATCCGTGCATGCAAATCCAAAGGCGATGATTGCATGACACGTTGATGTTGTTCGATCATGTGTGTTTCCCAATGGCGATTATAGTATTGGCACTCCCAATGTCGTCCAACCATCTGTGCCGTCCAAGGGAGATGATAACATGCCCTGCCTGACGTCTTCCGACCTTCTATGTTGTCGAAGGGCGATGTTTGTTGCATCGCTCGATGTTGTCCGACTTGTGTATGATGTCCAAGGGCGATGATGTTGAAGGGTGATATTTGATGCATTGCCACGCTAAATGACGTCCAACCATGTGCGCAGTCCAAGGGCAATGATAACATGCCACCCCGACATCGTCCGATAGTGTATGATGTCCAAGGGTGAAGATGGATGCCATGTTCAAAGTTGTCTGACTATGTGTATGCTTTCCGAGGGCGATGATGGCGTGCCACACAGGACATCGTATGAACATGTGCGGTGGACAAGGGCTATATTGGCATGCCATGCCTGACATCTTCCCACCGTTTGTGCTATCCAAGGGCAAAGATGGCATGTCACACCCGATGTCATCTGACCACTTGTGCTGCCCAGTGGCGATGATGGCATGCCACACAAGACATCATCCTACCGTTTGTGCTGCCCAAGGTTCATGTGGATATGCCACACCTGACGTCAACCGACTGTGTATGCTATCAAAGGGAGATGCTAACATGTCACGCCCGATATCATCCGATCGTGTACGCTTTCATAGGGAGATAATAACATGCCACACTGAACAAAGTTTGCTCGTGTAAGCTGTCAAATGGCAATGATGGCATTTAACACCTGACATTTGCATGTCGTGTGTGCTGTAGAAGGGCAGTTATAGAATTGCATAGCCTGACATAGTACTATTATGTGTACTGTCCAAAAGAGATGATAACATGCCATGCTGGACGTTACCCTACCCTATATGTTGTCCAATGGCGATAATGGCATGTCCTGCCCGACATCGTCTGACCATGTGTTTGCTGCCCAAGTGAGATGACGGCATGCCATGCCTGACGTAGTTCGATCGTGTAACCTGTCCAAGGGAGATGATGCCATTCCATGCTCGACGTAGTCCAACCGTGTGTGCTGCCCAAAGACCATGCTGGCATGCCACGCCTAACGTCGTCCAACCGCTTGTGCTGTCCAAAGGCAATAATGGCATCTACTATCCCATGTCTTTTGACCGTGTGTGCTGCACAAGGGAGATGATAGCATGTCCGCCCGACGTCATCCATCTATGTGTGCAATATAAATTTGATGATGGCATGCCACGTCGACATCGTCTTACTATGTGTGTTTTCCAAAGGGCAATGATGGAATTAAATGCCCGACATCGATGAATGCATGTCACGCTCGACGTTGGCCTACTATGTGTGCTGTCCAAGGGCGAAGATGGCATGTCAAGCCCGATGTCGTACGATCGCATGTGCTGCCCAATGGAGGTTACGTCATGCCACTCCTAACGTAGTCCGACTGTGTATGCTATCCAAGTGAAATGAAGGCATTTTTTTGCTCGACGTCGTCTGACAGTATGTGCTGCCCAAGGCCGATTATAGGATTGCCAAACGTGTGTGCAATCCAAGGGCGATAATAACATGCCTGTCTTGATGTCATCCTACTGTGTATGCTGTCCAAGAGCGATGATGGCGTATGCTGTCCAAGGATGAATGGCATCCGACTTTGTGTGCTGCACAAGGGCGATGAAGGCATGCCACGCGCGACATCGTCCGTCCGTGCCTGTAGTCCAAAGGCGATGATGGGATGACACATCAATGTCATTCGATGGTGTGTGCTGCCCAAGGACGATGATAGTGTTGACACTCCCAACATCATCTGATCGTGTGTGCATTCCAAGGGCGATAATAACATGCCCTACCCGATGTCTTTCAACCTTCTATGTTTTTGAAGGGCGATGTTGGATGCAACGCCCTATGTTGTCCAATCTTGTGTTTGCTGTCCAAGGGCGATGATGGAGTGCCATACCCGATCGTGTGTGTAGGCCAAGGGCCATGATGGCATGCCACGCCAGACGTAGTTCGATCGTGTATGCTTTCTAAGGGCAATGATGGCATGCCATGCCCGACATCCTCCCACCGTGTGTGCTGTCCAAGTTAGAAGATGGCATGTGATGCCCGACGTCGTCCGACCGCCTGGGCTGCCAAATGGTGCTGATGGCATGCCACGCGCGACGTCATCCGCCTCTGTGGTGCTTCCCAAGGGTCATACGGCCATTTCACGCCCGACGTCATCCGATTGTGTGTGCTTCCCAATAGCGATTATAACATTGCCATGCCCGATGTAGTATTATCTTGTGTTCTGTCCAAGGGCAACGATAACATGCCATGCTCGACGTGATGCTACAGTGCATTATGTGAAAGGGAGAAGAAGGTATGCCACGCCCGTCGTGTTCGACCCTGTATATACGGCCCAAGGGAAATTATGGCTTGCCATTCCCGATGTATATCGACCGTCTGTGTTTTCCAAGGGCAATGATGGTGTACCATGCTCAATGTTATTCGACCGTGTATGCTGTCTAAGGGCGAAGATGGCATGCCATGCCTGACGTCGTCCCACTAAGTATGTTGTCCAAGGGCAAAGATGTCCAATAACGACTAATTTCATTCGACCGCGTGTGCTTCCCAATAGCGATGATGCATGCCACGCAAGACATCATCCGACCGTATGTGCTGCCCAAGGGCAATGTGGGCATGTCATGCCTATGTAAATCGATCGTGTGTACTGTCCAAGGGGGATGATAACATATGACACCCGACTTCGTCCGATATTTTATCGCTTCCAAGGGTGATGATAACATGCCACACCTGACGTAGTCCGACCTTGTATGCTGACCAAGGGCAATGTTGGCATTTAACGCCCGGCGTCAGTACTGCACAAGGGCGATAATAGCATTTCCACACCCAACATCGTCAAACAGTGTGTGCAGTCCAAGGGCAATGATAACATGCCACGCTAGACGTCATTCGACCCTATGTATGTTGTCGATGGGCGAGGATGCCTTCCCACGCCCGATATTGTTCCACCTTGTGTGTAGGCCCATTGCCATGATGGCATGCTAGACCAAATGTAGTCCGACCGTGTATTCTGTAAGAGACGATGGCATGCCACACCCGACGTCGTCCCATTATGTGTACATTCCAAGGGCGAAGGTGGCATCTCACGCCCGATGTCGTCCTTCCACATGTGCTACCAATGGCGATGATGACATTCCACGCCCGGCGTCATTCGATCATGTGCGCAACCCAAAGGCCATGTGGTCATTCAACGCTCAAGGTCATCTGATCGTGTTTCCTGTCTAAGGGTTATAATAACATATCACGCCTAATGTCATCGGCTCATGAGTACATTCCAAGGGCGATGATGGCATGACCACAACTGACGTTATACGATCGTGCATGCTACACAAGTTTGATGATGTCATGCCACTCCCGATGTCATACATCGCTGTGTGTAGTCCAAAGGCGATGATGGAATGACACATCGACGTCATTCCACAACGTGTAATGTCCAAAGGGCAATAATGGAATTTAACACCTGACGTCGTCTGACCGTGTATTTTGCCCAAGGGCGATGATAGCATTGGAAAGCCCAATGTCTTCTGATCATGTGTGCAGTCCAAGGGCAATGATAATATCCCATGCCCGACGTCGTTTGATCGTGTATGTTGTCCAAGGGATATGATGACATGGCACACCCGACGTTGTCTGACCCTGTGTATGGTTTCCAAGAGCGATGACGGCGTGCCACACTTGATGTCGTTCAACCGTGTGTCTTCGCCAAGGGCAATGACAGCAAGCCATGCCCAACGTAGTCCGAATCTGTATGTTTTCCAAGGGAGATGATGGTGTGCCACGCCCGACATCATCCAACTATGTGTGTTGTCCAAGAGAGAAGATGGAATGTAACGCGCGACGTCATCTGACCACTTTTGCTTTCCAATAGCAATGATGGCATGCCAGACCCAACGACATCTGACTGTGTGTACTGGTTAAGGGTAATGAGAACACGCCACCCACAACGTCGTCCGAATGTGTATGTTTTCTAAGTGCGATGATGGCATGCAACTCCCGATGTTGTTCGATTACATGTTCTTCCAAATCGCAATGTTGTCATTTCCACGCAGGAAGTCATCCAACCATGTGTGCTATCCAAGGGTCACGATGGCATGCCATGCTCGACATCGTCAGACGGTTTATGTTGTACAAAAATGATGATTGGATGCCACGCGCGACGTCGTCCCACCATGTGTGTTGTTCAACGACGAAGATGGAATGTTACGCCTAACTTCGTCCGACCACGTGTGCTATGCATGAGCGATGATGTCATGCCACGCACAACATTGTCCGACTGCGTGTGCTGCCTAATTGCAAAAACGACATGCCACGCCCGACATCATATGACTATGTGTTCTGCCCAAGGGCCCTTCGGGCATGCCACGACCGATGTCATTCGATTGTGTTTGCTTTCCAAGGGCGATGATATAATAGCACACCCGACATCATCCGATCTTGTATACTTTCCAAGGGCGATAATAACTTGCCAGACCTGACTTAGTCGAACCATGTATGCTGTCCAAGGTCAATGATGTAATTTTACACCCAACATCGTCTGACTCGTGTGCGCTGCCCAAGGGAGATAATAGCATTACCATGCCCAATATAATCTGACCATGTGTGCAGTCCAAGAGGGATGATGGCATGCCACGCGCTACTTCGTCCGACTTAGTGTATGTTGTCTAAGGGTGATGATGGCTTGCCACGCCCAATGTTGTTCGACCATGTGTGCTTGCCAAGGTCCATGATGGCATGCCACGCTAGACGTAGTCCGATCGTGTATTCTATCCAAGGGCCGAAGTTGGCATGTCACACCCGATGTCGTTCGATTACATGTTCTTCCAAATTGCAATTTTGTCATTTCCACGCAAGATGTCATTCAACCATGTGTTTTGTCCAAGGGCCATGCATGCATGCCACTCCCTAGGTCGTCCGATCGTGTTTGTTGTCCAAGGGCGATGATAACATGCCACACTCGATATCGTCCCACCGTGTATGCTGTCCAAAGGCGATGATGGCATGCCATGTGCGCGACGTTGTTTGACCCTATGTATGCTGTCCAAGGGGGATGATGGTCTGCCATGCCTGACGTCATCTTACTACGTGTGCTTCCTAATGAAAATAATGCCATTTCGCGCCTGACGTCTTTATACCGTGTGTGCTTCCCAAAGGCCATGTATGCATGCCATGTCTGACGTCGTCTTTTCGTGTGTGCAGTCCAAGGGTGATTATAACATGCCACGCCTGATGTCGTTCGATCATTTATTCTTTCAAAGGGCAATAATAAAATGCCACACCCGACGTAGTCCGACCATAAATGCTTTCCAAGAGCAATGATGGCATATAACGTCGGACGTCATTCGACCTTGTGTGCTACCCAACTGTAATTCTATTATTTCCACGCCCGACGTAGTCGGATATTGTGTGTTGTCCAAGGGAGATGATAACATGCCATTCCCGATGTAGACCGACCGTGTATGTTGTCTAAGGTCCATAATAGCATGCCACGCCCGAAGTAGTTCGACCATGTATTCTGTCCAAAGGCGATAATGGCTTGCCACGCCTGACATCTTCTCAACGTGTGTGTTGTCCAAGGGAGAAGATGGCATGTTATACCTGACGTCGTCCGACAACATTTGCTGCCCAATGGCGATAATGGCAGTCACGCCTGACGTCGTTCTACCGCAGGTGCTGCCCCAGGGCCATACGAGAATGCAACGCCTTATGTGATCAAATCATGTGTGCTATTCAACGATGATTATAACATGCCATGCCTAACATCGTCCGATCTTGTCTGCTTACCAAGGGCGATGATGGGATGCCATGCCCGACTTTGTCCAACTTTATAAGATGTCCATGTGCGATGATGGTATGCCACAGCCGACATCGTCCGATCGTGTATCCTGTCAAAGGGAGACGATGGCATGCCACGCTTGACATTGTCCAATTGTGTGTGCTACCCAAGGGCGATGATTGCATGTCACACCGGATGTCGTTTGAATGTGTGTGCTGCACAAGGGTGATAATGGAATGCCTCGCATGACGTCATCCAACTGTGTGTGCTGCCCAAGGGCCATGAGAACATGACACACCCTTTTGGTCCAACCGTGTGTGTTGTTCAGGAGCAATGATAACATGCCACGGTCGACGTCGTCTGATCGTGCATACTTTCCAAGGGACATGATGGGATGCCACGCCCGACTTTGTCAAACCGTGTATGATTTCCAAAGGCGATGATTGCATGCTACGACCGACGTAGTCCCACCCTACCTATGCTGTCCAATGGCGATGATGGCCTCCAACGACGATGTCATCCGACCGTGTGTGATGCCCGAGGTCGTTTGATCTTGTGTGCTGTCCAAGTATGATGATAATATACCGTGCCCGACGCTGTCCGATCATGTATGCTTTCCAAGAACTATGATGGCATGCCACGCTAGACGTCGCCTGATCGTGTGTGCAATCAAAGGGCGATGATGGCATTGTCATGGCCAACGTCGTCTGACCGTGTGTGTTGCGCAAGAGAAATGATGGCATTGCCATGCCCAACATCGTCTGTCTGTGTATGCACTCAAAATGCTATGATTGCATGCCACTTCAACGTTATTCGACCGAGTGTGCAGTCCACAGGGAAATGATGGCATTTAACTTTTGATGTCGTTCGACCATGTGTGATTCCCAAAGGCGATGCTAGCTTTCAGAAGCCCAACATTGTCTGACCCTATGTGCAGTCTAAGGGCGAAGATAACATGCCACGCCCGACGTCGTCCTACTGTGTATGATGTCCAAAGGCAATGATGACATGCCATGCCCGACATTTTTTGACCCTATGTATGTCATCCAAGGGCGATGATGGCATGTTACGCACGACTTCTTCCGACCGTGTGTGCTGTCAAAGGGCGAAAGTAACATGTCATGCCTAATGTCATCCGACCACGTGTGCTGTCTAAAGGCGATGATAGCATTACACGCTTGACACCATCGGAACGTGTGTGCTTCCCAAGAGCTATGCGGGCATGCCATGCATGACGTTGTTCGTTCGTGTGTGCTAGACAGGGCTATGATAACATTCCATGGCCGACGTTGTCCGACCGTGTATGTTATCTAAGGGTCATGACGACATTCTACGCCGATTGTAGTCCGACCATGTATTCTATCCAAGGGACAATGATGGCATGCCATGCTTGATGTCGTCCCACTGTGTGTTGTCCAAGGGCGAAAATGGCATGTCACACCTGATGTCGTCTTACCACGTGTGTAGCCCAATGGCGATGATGGCATGAGACACCCGATGCCATTCAAACACGTGTGCTGCCTAATGGCGATGATGGCATACCACACCCGACGTATTCCGACCGTGTATGCTATCCAAGGGCGATGATGTCGTGCCACTCCAGACGTCGTCTGATTGTGTATGCTGTCCAAGGGAGATGATGGAATGACACGCCTGACATTGTTCGACTATGTATGCTGCCCAAAAGCGATGATTGTATGTCACGCCCGACGTCGTCTGAACGAATGTGTTTTACAATCACGATAATGGCATGTCACGCCTAACATCATCCAACCGTGTGTTCTGCCCAAGGTCCATGCGGGCATGCAACGCCCTACATGGTTCAATTATGTGTGTTATTCATGGGCGATGATAACATGCCATGCCCGATGTCGTTCGACCATGTATGCTTTCCAAGGGCGATAATGGTATGGCATGCCCGACTTTGTCCAACCGTGTATGCTACACTAGGGCGATGATGGCATCCCACGCCCAATGTTGTCCTATTGTGTGTGTTGTTCAAGGGCGATGATAAGATGCCACACCCAACGTAGTCTTATAGTGTGTTCTGTCTAAGGGCAATGATGGCATGACATGCCTAATGTCATCCAACCAGGTGGGCTATCCAAGGGCAAGGTTGGCATTTAACACCCGACGTTGTCCCATCGTGTGTGCTTCCCAAGAGTGATTATAACTTTGCCACGCCCGACAAATTATCATTGTGTGTTCTGTCCAAGGGAGATGATAACATGTCATGCTCGACGTCATCCTACCATGTATTATGTGCAAGGGCGAAGATGGAATGCCACGCCTGACGTAGTTTTACCCTGTGTATGCTGCCCAAGGGTAATGATGGATTGCCATGCCTGACGTAGTTCGTCAGTGTGTGCTGTCCAAGGGAAATAATGGCATACCATGCTCAACGTTGTTCGACTGTGTATGTTGTCTATGGGTGAATATGTCATTCCATGCCCGACATCGTCCCACTTTGTGTGCTATCCAAGGGCGAAGATGGCCTGTCACGCCTAATTTCATTCGACCGCGTGTCGTATCAAATGGTCATGCCAGACGTCATACGACCATGTGTGCTTCCCAAGGGCCACGCGGACATTCCATACCAATGTCAGTCAATCGTGTGTAAAACCTACTTCGTCCGATGTTGTATTATTTACAAGGGTGATACTAACATTCCACACCTGACGTAGTTCGGCCCTGTATGTTGTCAAAGGAAAATTATTGCATTTAACTCCCGACGTCAGTACTGCCCAAGGTCGATAATAACATTGCTACGCCCAACGTCGGCCAACCGTGTGTGCAGTCCAAGGGCAATGATAACATGACACGCTCAACGTCTTCCGACCGTGTATGCTATCCAGGGGAGATGATGGCATGCCACGCCCGACGTCGTTCGACCCTATGGACATACTCCATGGGGGAGGATGGCTTGCCACGCCCAATATCGTCTGACCATGTGCGCACGCCCTGTGCCATCATGGCATGCCAGGCCGGATGTTGTACTACCGTGTATTCTGTAAATGGAAGATGATGGCATGCCACGCCCGATGTCGTCCCACCATATGTACAGTCCATGGGTGAATATGGCATCTCTCGTTCAATGTCGTCCTTCCTAATGTGCTGCCAATGGTGATGATGGCATTCCACGCCCGGCGTCATCTGACCATGTGTGCGACCCAAAGGCCATGTGGTAATGCCACGCCAGAGGTCGTCTAATCGTGTCTCATGTCCAAGGTTAATGATAACATTTCAAGCCTAACATCATCGGATTATGTGTACATTCCAATGACGATGATGGCATAACCACCGTTGATGTCATTCGATCTGGTGTGATATATAAGTGCGATGATTTCATGCTATTCCTGATGTCATACGTCTGTGTGTGCAGTCCAAAGCGATGATAGCATGCCACATCGACGTCATTTGACGATGTGTGATTTCCAAAGGGCGATTAATGGAATTTAACACGTGACGTCGTCCGACCGTGTATGTTGCCCAAAGGCGATGGTAGCATTTAAAATGCCAACATTGTCTCATCGCCTGTGCAGTCCAAGAGCGATGTTAATATGCCACACCCGACGTCGTTCGATCATGTATATTGTCCAAGGGACATGATGACATACCACACTCGCGTTGTCGGTCCCTGTGTATGGTGTCCAAGTGCGATGAGGGTGTGCCACGCCCGACGTCGTTCGACCGTGTGTGCTGGCCAATGGCCATGACAACATGCCATTTCTAACGTTGTCCAACCATGTATGCTGACCAAGGGAGAAGAAGGCATGTCAGGCCCGACGTTATCCGACCACTTGTGCTTCCCGATGACAATGATTGCATTCCACACCCAAGTCATCTTACCGTGTGTATTACCCAAGGGCCGTGCAAGCATTCCATCCCCGATGTATTCCAACCATGTATGTTGTCTAAGGGCGATGATAACATGCCATGCCTTACATCGTTCGATCGTATGTGGATAACAAGGGCAATGATGGAATGCCAAGCCCGACGTTGTCTGTGTGTGTTAGTTATCCAAAGGCAATGATGGCATGGCACGTCAATTTCATTCGGTTATTCGTGCTATCAAAAGGCCAATGATGGAATTTATTTGCCCGATGTCATCCAACCGTATATGCTGCCCAAAGGTGATTATAGCATTGCCACGACCAACATCGTCCGATAATGTGTGCAATCCAAGGGCGATGATAACATGCCACGCCCGACGTCATCCTACCGTGCATGTTGTCAAAGAATGATGATGGCATGCCATGCCCGATATTGTCCGACCATGTGAATTCCATCCCAGGCTGATGAATGCATGCTAGGCCCGACATCGTCACACCTGTGTGTTGTCCAAGGGAGAAAATGGCAAGTCACGCCATAAGTTGTCTGACTGCATGTGTTGTCCAATGTAGATGATGGCATGAAACGCCCGACGGCGTTTGACCATGTGTGCTGCCTAATGTCGATGATGGCATACCAAGCTTGACGTCATTCGACCATGTATGTTTTCCAAGAGTGATGATGGCATGCCACGCCAAACATCATCCGACCATGTATACTATCCAAGGGCGATGTTGGCATGTCATGCTCGACATCGTCTGATCGTGTGTGCTGCCCAACGGTGATGATGGCATGTCCTGCGCGACGTAGGCGGAACGTGTGTGCTTCCCAAGAGCGTTAATCGCTTTCCACGCAAGACGTAATACTACTATGTGTAATGCCTAAGGACTATGCGGGAATGCCAGGCCCTACGTGGTCAAATTATATTTGTTTTGCAAGTGTGATGATAACATGCCACGCTCGACGTCGTTCGATCGTGAATTCATTCCAAGGGCGATGATGGGATGCCACACCCGATGTTGTCCGACTGTGTGTGCTTCCCAAGAGCGATGATAACATGCAAAGATCGACGTCGTCCAACTGTGTGTGCTGCCCAAAGACAATACTTGCATGCAACACTTAACGTCGTCTGACCGCGTGTGCTATCCAAGGGCAATGATTGTATCTAATGCCCCATATAGATTGATCATGTGTGCTGCAGAAGGGAGATGATAGCATGCTACGCCCGATAATATCCGTCTGTGTGTCCAATCTAAATCTGATGATGGCATGCGACCACGACGTCGTCTGACAATGTTCGCTGTCCAAAGGGCAATGATGGAATATAATGCATGACACCGTCTGATCGTGTATGCTGCCCAAGGGAAATGATAGCATTGCCACGCCCAAAGACGTCCAACCGCGTGTGCATTCTAAGGGCAATGATAACATGCCACCCCCGACTTCGTCCAATTGTGTATGTTGTCCAAGAGTGAAGTTGGATGCCATGTTTTATGTTGTCTGAGTGTCTATATGCTTTCTCTAGGCGATGATGGAATGCAACGCCCGATTCCATACGAACGTGTTTGCAGGACAAGGGATATAATATCATGCCAACCCTGACATCTTCCCACAATGTGTGCTATCCAAGGGCGAAGATGACATGTCACACCCAATGTAACCTGACCACGTGTGTTTACCAATGGTAATGATGGCATGTCACACACGACATCATCCTACCGTTTGTGTTACCCAAGGGTAATGTGGATATGCCACGCCCGACGTCAACCGACTATGTGTGCTATCAAAAAGCGATGATAACATGCCACACCAGATGAGTCCAATGGTGTATGATCTCCTAGAGAGATGATAACATTCCACACTCAACATAGTCCGATCGTGTAAGTTGTCCAATGGAAATGATGGCATTTAACATCCGACATTTTTAGGATGTATGTGCTATCGAAGGGCGATTATAACATTGCAACGGCCGAAGTAGTACTATCGTGTGTGTTGTCCAAGGGCGATGATAATATGCCATGCTCGATTTCACCCTACCGTGTATGCTGTCCAAGGGCGATAATGGCATGTCATGCCCGACGACGTCTAACCATGTGTATGCTACAGAAGCGCGAGGATGTCCTGCCATGCTTGATATAGTGTGATATGTGTGCTTTCCAAGGTCTATGATGGAATGCCACGCTCGACGTCATCCGACCGTGTATGCTGTCCAAGGGCAATGATGGCATGTCACGCTCGACGTGGTCCCACCATGTTTGCTGTCAAAGGGTGAAGATGGCATGTCACGCCCAATGTCATCCGACCGCGTGTGCTGCCCAATGGTGATTATGGCATGCCACTCCCGACATCATATGTCCATGTTTGTAGTCTAAAGATGATGTAGGCATGCCACGTCGATGACGTCCAGCTGTCCAAAAGGCAATGATGGCATTTAATGGAAGACGTCGTCAAACCGTGTGTACTGCCCAAGGTCGACAATAGCATTTACACGCCAAACATTGTTCGACCCTGTGTGCATTCCAAGGGCAATGATAACACGCCATGCCCAAAGTAGTCCAATTGTGTATGTTTTCTAAGGGCGATGATGGCATGCCACACCCGATGTTGTCCGACCATGTGTATGTTGTCCAAGGGCGAAGATGGCCTGCCACGCCCGACATCGTTCGATGGTGTATGCTGTACAAAATAGATGATTCCATGCCACGCCGGACATCGTCCCACCATGTGTGTTATCCAACGGTAAAGATGGCATGTCACACCCGACTTAGTCCGACCGTGTGTGCAGTGCATTAGCAATGATGTCATGCCATGCATGACATTGTCCGACCTCGTGTACTGGCTAAATGCGATTATGGCATGCCACACCTGACATCATTCGACTATGTGTGTTGTCCGAGGGACATTTGGGCATGCCACGCCCGATGTCATTCGACTGAGTGTGCTTTCCAAGGGCGATTATATAATACCACACCCGACGTCATCCAATCTTGTCTGATTTCCAAAGGCAATGATAAGTTTCCACACCTCACTTAGTCGAACCATGTATGTTGTCCAAGGTCAATGATGGCATTTTACACCAGATATCATCCGACCATGTGTGTTGCCTAAGGGGATGATAGCATTTCCATGGCCAACATTGTCCGATCATGTGTGCAGTCAAAGAGCGATGATGGCATGCCATTCCCTATATCGTCCGACCATGTGTATGTTGTCCAAGGGCGATGATGTTCTGTCATGTCTGATGTTGTTCGATCGTGTGCGCTGGTCAAGGGCCATGATGTCATTCCATGGTCGACATAGTCCGACCGTGTATTCTATAAAAGGGAGATGATGGCATGCCACGCTTGACGTAGTCCCACTATGTGTGCTATCCAAGGGGGAAGTTGGCATGTCACACCCGATGTCGTTCCATTACATGTGCTTCCTAATCGCGATGTTGTAATTGCCATGCAAGACATCATCTTACATGTGTGCTACCCAAGGGCCATGTGGGTATGGCACGCCCCAGGTTGTCCGATCGTGTGTACTGTGCAGGGGCGATGTTAACATGACACACTTGATGTCTTCTGATCGTGTGTGCATTCCAAGGGTGATGATTGCATTGCCACGGCCGATGTGATCCGAACGTGTGTGCTTCTCAAGGGCTATGATGGCATGCCACGCCCAACGTCATCTGTCCATGTATGCAGTTAAACGGCGATGATGGCGTGCCACGTTGACATAATCCTACCGTGTGTGAAGTCCAATGTGTAATGATGGCATTTAACACCCAACGTCGTTTGACCATGTATGTATACAAAGGTCTATGGTAGCATTTCCACGCCCAATGTCGTCTGATCGTGTGTACAGTCCAAGGGAGATAATAACATGCCACGCTCAATATCGGACAACTGTTTATGCTGTCCAAAGGCGATGATGGCATGCCATGTGCCTGATGTTTTTCGACCCTATGTATGCTTTCCAAGGGGGATGATGGGCTGCTACTCCTGACGTCGTCTGACCGTGTGTGCTGGCCAAGGGAAATGATCGCATGCCATGCCTGACCTACTCCGACCGTGTATGTTATCCAAGGGTGATGATAGAATGCCACACCCGACGTCCTCCCACCGTGAGTGCTCTCCAAGGGCGAATATTGCATGTAACACCCGACATCATTTGACTTCATGTGTTGCCCAATGTCAATGATGTCATGCTAATCCGTACATCATTAAACCGTGTGTTCTTTCCAAGGGCCATGCGTGCATGCGATGCTTAACGTCGTCAATATGTGTGTGCTGTCCATGGGTGATTATATCATGTCACTCCTGATATCGTCTGATCATTTATGCTTTCAATGGGACATAATAATATGCCACACCCGACGTAATCCGATCGTAAATGCTGTCCAAGGGCAATGATGGCATTCAATGCCCGACGTTTTTCGACCGTGGGTGCTGCCCAAGAATAATTAAAGCATTTCGAAGCGCGACGTAGTCCGATCATGTGTGTTGTCCAAGGGAGATGATAAGATGCTATCCCGATGTTGTCCGACTGTGTATGCTTTCTAAGGGCCATGATGGCATGCCACGCCCGTCGTAGTCCAACCATGTATTGTGTCCAAGGGCAATGATTGCATGCCACACCTGATGTCGTCCCACCATGTGTGTTGTCCAAAGTCAAAGATTGCATGTCACGCCTAACATCGTACAACATCATGTGCTACCCAATGGCGATGATGGCATGGCACGCCCGACAATGTTTGATCGTGTGTGCTACCTAATTCTGATGATGTCATACCACACCCGATATAATCCGACCGTGCATAGTTTTCAAGGGCGATGATGGCATGCCACACCCGACGTCGTCTTACTATATATGTTGTCCAAGGGACATGATTGCATACCACGCCCGACATAGTCTAACCATGTGTGCTACCCAAGGGCAATGAGTGCATGTCATGCCTGACATCATAAAACTGTGTATGCTGCCCAAGGACCATGTGGGAATGCAACGCCCTACGTGGTCCAATCGTGTGTGCTGTTTAGGGGAGATGATAACATGCTACACCCGACGTCGTTCTATCATATCTGCTTTCCAAAGGCGATGATGGGATTCCATGCTTGATATTGTCCAAACGTGTGTGCTGCCCAAAGACAATGCTTGCATGCCACCCCTAACATCGTCCGACCTCGTGTGCTGTCCAAGGGCAATGATTGCATCTAATGCCCCATGTTGTTCGACTGTGTGTGCTGCCCAAGGGAGATGATAGCATGCAACGCTCGATGCAACCGTCTGTTTTTGCAGTCTAAATTTGATGATGGCATGCCACGTTGAGGTTGTCTGACCATGTTTGTTGACCAAAGGGCAATGATGGAATTTAATGCCCGACGTCGCTTAATCATGTATGATACCCAAGGGCAATGATAACATTGCCATGCCCAATGACGTCCAACCGTGTGTGCAGTCCAAGGGCAATGATAACATGCTATCCCCGACGTCGTCCGATAGTGTATGTTGTCCAAGGGTGAAGATGGATGCAATGTTCGACATTATCTGACTGTGTATATGCTTTCCGAGGGCGATGATGGAGTACCACGCCCAACATCATACGAACGTGTGTGCTGGACAATGGCTATAATGGTATGACACGCCTGACATCTTCCCACTGTGTGTGCTATCAAAGGGCAAAGATGGCATGTCACACCTGATGTCATTTAACCACGTGTGCTGCCCAATGGCGATGACGGCATGCCACACACGACGTCATCCGACCATTTGTGCTGCCTAAGGGCCTTGTGGATACGCCACGCCTGACGTCAACCGACTGTGTTTGCTGTCAAAGGGAGATGATAACATGCCACGCCCGACGTCGACCTATCGTGTATGCTTTCCTAGGGAGATCATAACATGCCACACTCAACGTAGTTCGGCCGTATGTTGTCCAATGGCAATGATGGCATTTCACACCTGAGATTATTATGTCGTGTGTGCTGTCGAAGAGGGATTATAGCATTGCATAGACCGACGTATTTCTATTGTGTGTGCTGTCCAAGGGACATGATAACATGCCATGCTCGACGTCACCCTACCGTGTATGTTGTCCAAGGGCGATAATGGCATGTCATGCCCAACGTCGTCCGACCATGTGTATGCTCTGAAAGGGGGATGATGGCCTGCCATGCCCGATGTAGTGTGATTGTGTGTGCTGTCCAAGGGCTATGATTGCATGCCACGCTCGACGTCGTCTAACCATGTGTGCGGTCCAAGGGCGAAGATGGCATGTCACGCCCGATGTCGTCCGACCGCGTGTGCTTCCTAATGGCGATTACAACATGCAACTCCCGAGTTCATCTGTCCATCTTTGCAGTCTAAAGGCGACGATGGCATGCCACGTCAACATCATCCAACCATGTGTGCTGTCAAAAAGGCAATGATGACATTTAAGGCCAAACGTTGCCAGACCGTGTGTGCTGCGCAATGGCGATGAAAGCATTGCCACACCAAACATTTTTTGACCGTGTATGCAGTCCAAGGGCAGTGATAACACGCCACACCCAACGTCATCGGATCGTGTATGTTGTCTAAGGGCGATGATGGCATGCCACACCCGATGTTGTCTGACTATTTGTATGCAATCCAAGGGCGATGATGGCCTGCCACGCCCAACGTAGTACAACCATGTGTGCTATCCAAGGGTCATGATGGCATGCCACGCTCGACATCGTCGGAAGATGTATTATGTACAAAAGCGATGATTGCATGTCATGCCAGACATCATCCCACCATGTGTGTTGTCCAAGGGATAAGATGGCACCGTGTGCTGGGCATTAGCGATGATGTCATGCCATGCACGACAAAGTCCAACTGCACGTGCTGCCTAATTACGATGATGTTATGCCACGCCTGACGTTATCCGACTCTGTGTGCTGTCCAAGGGCCATTCGGGCATGCCACGGCCGATGTTATTCGATTATGTGTTCTTTCCAAGGGCGATGATATAATACCACACCGGACATCTTCCGATCTTGTATTCTTTCCAAGGGCTATGATAACTTGCCACACCTGACTTAGTCGAATCGTGTATTCTGTCCAAGGTCAATGATGGCATTTAACACCCGACATTGTCTGACCGTGTGCGCTTCCCAAGGGCGATGATAGCATTTCCATGATCAACATAGTCCGACGATGTGTGCAGTCCAAGATCTATGATGTCATGCCACGCCCTATGTTGTCCGACCCTGTGTGTTGTCCAAGGGCGATAATGGCCTGCCAAGCTCAATGTTGTTCGACTGTGTGTGCTGGCAAAGATCCATGATGGCATGCCACGCCTGACATAGTCCCACCGTGCATTCTATCCAAGGGCGATGAGGGCATGCCACACTTGACATTTCCAGCATGTGTGCTATCCAAGGGTGAAGATGGCATGTCTCACTCGATGTCGTTAGATTAGGTGTGCTTTCTAATTGAGACATTGTCATTGCCACACCAGACGTCATCCGAACGTGTGTGATGTCCAAGGGCTATGAGGGCATGCCACGCCCCATGTCGTCCGATCGTGTGTGCTGTCCTAGGGCGATGTTAACATGCCACGCTCGACGTCGTCTGATAGTGTATGCTTTCCAAGAACCATGATGGCATGCCACGCTTGACGTTGTCTGATCGTGTGTGCATTCCAAAGGTAATTATTGCATTGCCACGGCCGACATCATCAGTACGTGTGTGTTTCACAAGGGCTATGATCACATGCCACGCCCGATGTCGTCTGTCCGTGTTGTACTTCCAAGGCGATGATGGCATGCCACAACGACATTATCCTACAGTGTGTGAAGTCCAATGGGCAATGATGGCATTTAACACCCAACGTCGTTCGACTGTGTGTGCTTATTAAGGTCTATGATAGCATTCCCCCGCCCAATGTCGTTCGAACGTGTGTGCTGTCCAAGGGCGATGATAACATGCCACACTCGATATCGTTCGACTCTCTATGCTGTCTAAAAGCAATGATGGCATGCCATGTGCCCGACGTTGTTCGACCCTATGTATGTTGTCCAACAAGGATGATGGTCTGCCACGCCCGACGTCGTGTGACCAAGTTTGCTTGACAAGGGCAATGATTGTATGCCACACTTGACGTAGTCAGACCGTGTATGCTGTCCAAGGGCGATGATGGCATGCCACACCCGACGTCCTACCATTGTGATTGCTCTCCAAGGTCGAAGATAGTATGTAACACCCGACGTCATCTGTCTACGTGTGCTGCCTAATGGCAATGATGTCATGCCACACTTGACGTCATTAAACCTTGTGTGTTTCCCAAGGGCCATGCGTGCATGCCATGCCCAACGTCGTCATTCTGTGTGATGTCCAAGGGTGATTATAACATGTCACGCCTGATGTAGTCCGATTATTTATGGTTTCAAAGGGTGATAATAACATGTCACACCCGACGTAGTCTGACCATAAATGCTTTCCAAGGGAAATGAAGGCATTTATCGCCCAACGTCTTTCGACTGTGTGTGTTGCATAGAGTAATTACACCATTTCAACGCCCGACGTAGTCCGATCATGTGTGCTGTCCAAAGGAGATGATACCATGCCATTCCCGACTTCGTCCGACTATGTATTCTTTCAGAGGGCCATGATGGCATGCCAGGACCGACGTAGTTTGACCATGTATTGTGTCCAAGGGCAATGATAGCATGCGACGCCTGACATCATCCCACCGTGTGTGTTGTCCAAAGTCTAAGATGGCATGTCACACCTATTATCATACAACCGCATTTGCTACATAATGGCGATGATGGCATGCCACGCCCGATGTTGTTCGACCGCGTGTGCTAATTTATGCCAATGATGGCATGCCACTCCCGATGTCATCCGACCGTGCATGCTGTCCAAGGGCGATGCTTGCATGCACCAACTGACGTCCCCCGACCATGTATGCTCTCTAAGCGAGATGATGGCATACCACGCCCGACATTTTCCGAGCCATGTGTGATACCCAAGGGCGATGATTGGTTGTCATGCCCGACGTCATCAAACTTTGTATGCTTCTCATTGACCATGTGGACATGCAATGCCCTATGTTGTCCAATCATGTGTGTTGTTTAGGGGAGATGATAACATGCCACGCCCGACGTCGTTCGATCATACCTTCTTTCCAAGGGAGATGATGGGATGACATGCTTGACATTGTCCGACAGTCTGTGCTGCCCAAGGGCGATGATGGCATTCCATGCCCAACGTAGTCAGATCATGTGTACTGTCCAACGGTAATGAGTACATGCCACTGTCCATGTCGTTCGACCGTGTATGCTGCCCAAGTACCATGCTTGCACGCCGCGCATAACATTGTTCGACCGTGTGTGCTGTTCAAGGACAATGATTGCATCTAATGCCTAACATCCTCCGACCATGTGTGCTACACAAGGGCGATGATGGCATGTCATGCCCGATGTCGTTGGAACGTTTGTTCTTCCCAAGGGCAATAAAAGCATGCCATGCAAGACGTCATACGACTATGTGTAATTGCAAAGGGCCATGCGGGAATGATAGGCACAAAGTGGTCAAATCATTTATACTCTTCAAGAGCAATGATAACATGCACCGCCTGATATCGTCAAATCGTGTATTATTTCACAGGGTGACGATGGGATGCCACGCCCGACGTTGTCTGAGTGTGTGCTGCCAAAGGGCGATGATTGCATACCACGCCCAACATAGTCCGATCGTGTGTGTTTTCCAAGGAAGATGATGGCATGCCACACTCGAAGTTGTCCAACCGTGTGTGCTGCACAAGGGAGATGATAGCATACCATGCCCGACGTCATATGTCTGTGTGTGCAGTCTAAATTTGATGATGGCATGCCACGCTGACGTTGTCTGACCATGTTTGCCGACCAAAGGGCAATGATCGAATTTAATGCTCGACGTCATCCAATCGTGTATGCTGCCCAAGGGAAATGATAGCTTTGCCACGCCAAATGACGTCCAACCGTGTGTACAGTCCAAGGGTAATGATAACATGCCATGCTCGAAGTCTTCCGACCGTGTATGATGTCCAAGGGAGATGATGGCCTGCCAAGCCCGATGTTTTTCGACCGTATGTACTGGTCAAGGTCCATGATAGCATGCCACACCTAACGTTGCCCAACCGAGTATGCACTCCATGGGAGAAATAGGCATGTCACACCCGACGTCATCTGACCACTTGTGCTTTCCAATGGGAATTATGGGATGCCACACCCAACGTCATCTGACCATGTGTACTGCGTAAGGGCCATGCAAGCATTCTATCCCATACGTATTACGACCAAGTATGTTGTCAAAGGGGGATGATAACATGCCACGCTTGACGTCGTTCGATCGTGTGTGGATAACAAGGGCAATGATGGCATGCTAGGCCCCATGACGTCCGTCCGTGTGATCTTTCCAAAGGCGATGATGGCATGCCATGTCGACTTCGTTCACCATTCGTGCTGTCAAAAGGGCAATGATGGAATTTATCTGCCGTATGTAATCCAACCATATGTGCTACCCAAGGGCGCTTATAGCATTGCCAAGGCCAACATCATCCGAGTATGTGTGCAGTCCAAGGGTGATGATAACATGCCACACTCGACGTCCTTTAACCGTGTATATTGTCCAAGGACGATGATGGATGCCACATCCGATATTGTTCGACCATTTGTAGCTTGTCCAGGGGTTACAATGGATAGCCACGCCCGATGTCGCACGACCGTGTGTGCTGTCCAAGGGCAATGATAACATAACATGATTGACGTTGTCCTACCGTGCATGTTGTTAAAGGGCGATGATGGCATGCCATGCCCGACATCGTGTGACCATGTGTATTCTATCCAAGGTCGATGATGGCATGCCATTCCTGACATCATCACACCGGTGTTGTGTTTAAGGGATAAAATGGCATGTCACGCCTGAAGTCATCCGACTTCATGTGCTGTCTAATGGTGATGATGGCATGTAATACCCGATGCCGTTCTAGCGTGTGTGCTGCCTAATGTCGATGATGGAATGCCAAGCCAGACATCACTCGACTGCGTATGGTGCCCAAGAGTGATGATGGCATGCCACGCTCAACATCGTCCCACCATGTATACTTTTAAAGGGAGATGATGGCATGCAACGCCCGACATCGTACGAACGTGTTTGCTGCCCAAGAGAGATGATGTCATGTCACGCCTGACGTTTTATGAATGAGCGTGCTTTCCAAGAGTGATAATAGCATGCCACACAAGACGTAATACGACTATGTGTAATGCCTAAGGGCCTTGTGGGAATGCCAGGCCCTACGTGGTCAAAATCATATGTGTTTTTCAAGAGCGATGATAACATACCACGCCCCACGTTGTCCGATCATGAATTCTTTTCAAGGGAGATGATGGGAGTCCACGCCCGACGTTATCCGACTATGTGTGCTTACCAAGAGCGATGATCATGCCACGCGTGACGTCGTCCAACTATGTGTGTTTCCCAAAGACAATGCTTGCATGCCACGCTTAATGTCGTCCAACCGCGTGTGCTGTCCAAGGGAAATGATTGCATCTAATGCTCCATGTCGATTGATCGTGTGTGCTGCACAAGGGGATGCTAGCATGCCACGCCCGACGTCATCCGTCTGTGTGTGCAGTCTAAATTTGATAATGGCATGCCACTACGACGTCGTCTGACCGTGTTTGCTGTCCAAAGGGCAATGATAGCATTGCCATGCCCAATGACGTCCAACTCTGTGTGCTGTCTAAAAGCAATTATAACATGCCTCCCCTGACGTCGCCTGATAGTGTATGTTGTCCAAGGGTGAACATGGATGCCATGTTCGATGTTGACTGACCGTGTGTATGCTTTCTGAGGGGGATGATGGCGTTCCACGGCCTATGTCGTACGAACGTGTGTGCTGGACAAGGGCTATAATGGCATGCCACGCATGACATTTTCCCACCGTGTGTGCTATCTAATGGCGAAGATGTCATGTCACACCCGATGTAATTTGACCACGTGTGCTTCCCAATGGCGATTATGGCATGCCACAAACGAAGTCATCCGACCATTTGTGTTTCCCATGGGCCATGTGGATATGCCACGCCTTACGTCAACCGACTGTATATGCTGTCAAAGGCCGATGATAACATGCCACACTAGACGTCGTCCGATTGTGTGTGCTTTTCTATGGAGATGATAACATGCCACACTCAACATAGTCAGCCGTATATGATGTCCAATGGCAATGATGGCATTTAACATCCGACATGTTCAAGACGTATGTGCTATCGAAGGGCGATTATAACATTGCAACGCCTGATGTAGTACTATCGTGTGTGCTGTCCAAGGGCGATGATTATATGCCATGCTCGACGTCACCCTAGTGTGTATGCTGTCCAAGGGCGATAATGGCATGTCATGCCCGACGTCGTCCGGCCATGTGTATGGTGCTGAAGGGCGATGATGGCCTGCCATGCCCGATGTAGTGTTGTATTGTGCGCTGTCCAAGGAATATGATGGAATTCCATGCTCGACGTCGTCCGACCTTGTATGTTGTCCAAGGGCGATGATGGCATGTCACACTCCACGTCGTCCTACCATGTGTGCTGTCCAAGGATGAAGATGACATGTCACGCCCGATGTTGTCCTGCCGCGTGTGCTTCCCAATGGCGATTACGACATGCTACTCCCGACGTCATCTGTCCATGTTTGCAGTCTAAAGAAAATGATGGCATGCCACGTTGACGTCATCCAACCATGTGTGCTGTACAAAATGCAATGATGGCATTTAATGCAAGACATCGTCAAACTGTGTGTGCTGCCCTAGGGAGTTGATAGCATTGCAATACCAAACATTGTTCGACCGTGTGTGCAGTCTAAGGGCAATGATAACACGCCACGCCCACGTCGTCCGATAGTGTATGTTGTCTAAGGGCGATGATGTCATGCCACGCCCAACATTGTGCGACCATGTGTATGTTGTCCAAGGGCGATGATGGCCTGTCGCGCTCGACATCGTCCGACAGTGTATATATGTTGTATAAAAGTGATGATTGCATGCCATTCCCGATGTCGTCCCACCATGTGTTTTGTCTAACGATGGAGATAGAATGTCACGCCTGACTTAGTCCGACCGCGTGTGTTGTGCATTAGCGTTGATGTCATGCCATGCATGACATTGTCCGACCCCGTGTGGTCCCTAATTGAGATGATGGCATGCCACGCCCGACGCCAACCGACTATGTGTGCTATCCAAGGAACATTTGGGCATGCCACGCCCGATGTCATTTGATTGTGTGTGCTTTCCAAGGGCGATGATATAATACAAACCCGACGTCATCCGATCTTGTATGCTTTCCAAGGGCTATGATATAATACAAGCCCGACGTCGTCCGACCGCCTGTGCTGCCCAATTGTGCTGATGGAATGCCACGCCAAATGTCATCCATCTATGTGGTGCTTCCCAAGAATCATACGGTCATTTCACGCCCAACGTCATCCAATTGTGTGTGCTTCCCAATAGCAATTATATCATTGCAACGCTGGATGTAGTATTATCGTGTGTTCTGTCCAAGGGCAATGATAACATGCCATGATCGACATCATGCTACAGTGTATGATGTGCAGGGGAGAAGAAGAAATGCCACGCCCGTCGAGTTCGAGCTTGTGTATGTGGCCCAAGGGCAATTATGGCTTGCCATGCCCGATGTATATCGACCGTCTGTGTTGTCCACGGGCAATGATTCCATACCATGCTCAATGTTATTCGACCGTGTATGCTGTCTACAGGCAAAGATTGCATGCCATGCCCGACGTCGTCCCACTAACTATGTTGTCCAAGGGCAAAGATGTCGAATCACGACTGATTTCATTCGACCGCGTGTGTTTCCCAATAGCGATGATGGCGTGCCACACAAGACGTCATCCGACCGTGTGTGCTGCCCAAGGGAAATGTGGGCATGCCATGCCAATGTCAGTAGATCATGTGTACTGTCCAAGGGCGATGATAACATATGAAACCCGACTTCGTCCTATCTTTTATCGCTTCCAAGGGTGATGATAACATGCCACACAAGACGTAGTCCGACCCTGTATGCTGACCAAGGGCTATGATAGCATTTAATGCCCGACGTTAGTATTGCCCAAGAGCGATGATAGCATTTCCACGCCCAACGTCGTCCAACCGTGTGTGTAGTCCAACAGCAATGATAACATGCCATGCTAGACGTCATTTGCCACTATGTATGTTGTCAATGGGCGAAGATGCCTTCCCACGCCCGATATCGTTCCACCGTGTGTGTAGGCCCAGTGCCATAATGGCATGCTAGGCTAGATGTAGTCCGACGTCTTCCCACCATGTGTACATTCCAAGGGCGAAGTTGGTGTCTCACGCACGATGTCGTCCTTCCACATGTTCTACCAAAGGCTATGATGGCATTCCATGCCCGTCGTCATTCTATCGTGTGCGCACCCCAAAGGCCATGCGGTCCTTCAACGCCCGAGGTCATCCGATCATGCATGCTACACAAGTTTGATGATGTCATGCCACTCCCGACGTCATACGTCATTGTGTGCAGTCTAAAGGCGATGATGGCATACCACATCGACGTCATTCGACCATGTCTAATGTCCAAAGGGCAATAATTGAATTTTACAGCTGACGTCATCTGATCGTGTATGTTGCCCAAGGGCGACGATAGCATTGCAAAGGCCAATGTCTTCTGATCAAGTGTGCTGTCCAAGGGCGATGATAATATCCCACGCCTGACGTCGTCTGAACATGTATGTTTTCCAAGGGATATGATGACATGGCACACCCGACGTTGTCTGACCCTGTGTATGGTTTCCAAGTGCGATGACGGCGTGCCACGCTTGATGTCGTTCAACTGTGTGTGCTTGCTATGGTCGATGAAAGCAAGCCACGCCTAACGTATTCCGAATGTGAATGTTTTTAAGGGAGATGATGGTGTGCCACGCCCGACATCATCAAACTGTGTGTGTTGTCCAAGGGAAAAGAGGGCATGTAACGCGTGACGTCATCCGACAACTTCTGCTTTCCAATGGCAATGATGGCATGCGAGACCCAACGTCATCTGACTGTGTGTTCTGGCTAAGGGTAATGAGAACACGCCACCCACAACGTCGTCCAACTGTGTATGTTTTCTAAGGGCGATGATGGCATGTTACGCCCGATGTTGTATGACCATGTGTATGATGTCCAAGGGAGATAATGGCTTGCCACGCCTGACGTAGTCCAACCATGTGTGCTATCCAAGGGTCATGATGGCATGACATACTTGACATCTTCCGAAGGTTTATGTTGTAAAAAATTATGATTGCATGCCATGCGCGACGTCGTCCCACTATGTGTGTTGTCCAACGGCGAAGATAGAATGTAACGCCTATCTTAGTACGACAGCATGTGTTGTGCATGAGCGATGATGTCATGCCATACACTACATTGTCCGACTGTGTGTGCTGCCTAATTGCGATAACGACATACAACGCCCGACGTCATATGACTATGTGTGCTGTCCAAGGGCCATTCGGGCATGCCACGCCCGATGTCATTCGATTGTGTGTTCTTTCCAAGGGCGATGATTTAATAGCACACCCGACATCATCCGATCTTGTATACTTTCCAAGGGCGATAATAACTTGCCACACCTGACTTAGCCGGACCGTGTATGCTGTCCAAGGTCAATGATGGAATTTTACACCCAACATCGTAAACTCGTGTGCGCTGCCTAAGGGAGATAATAGCATTACCATGCCCAACACCGTCCTACCATGTGTGCAGTCCAAGAGTGATGATGGCATGCCATGCACTACTTCGTCTGACCTACTGTATGTTGTCTAAGGGCGATGATGGCCTGCCACGCCCGATGTTGTTCGACCGTGTGTGCTAGCCAAGGGCCATGATAGCATGCCACGCTAGACGTAGTCCGACCAAGTATTATATCCAAGGGTGATGATGGCATGCCACACTCGACGTCATCCAACCATGTGTGCTATCCAAGGCCGAAGTTGGCATGTCACACACGATGTCGTTCGATTACATATGCTTCCTAATAGTAATGTTGTCATTTCCACACTAGACGTCATCCAACCGTGTGTGCTATCCAAGGGCCATGCAGGCATGCCACTCCTTAGGTCGTTCGATTTTGTGTTCTGTCCAAGGGCGATGATAACATGCAACGCTCGCATCGTCCGACCGTGTATGCTGTCCAAAGGCGATAATGGCATGCCATGTGCCCGACGTTGTTTGACCCTATGTATGCTGTACAAGGGGGATGATGGCCTGCCATGCCTGATATCGTCTGACTTAGTGTGCTGCACAATGAAAATAATGCCATGTCGCGCCTGATGTCATTATATTGTGTTTGCTTCCCAAAGGCCATGTGTGCATGCCATGTCTGACGTCGTCCGTTCTTGTGTGTTGTCCAAGGGTGATTATAACATGCCACGCCTGACGTAGTTCGATCATTTATTCTTTCAAAGCGAAATAATAACATGCCACACTCGACGTAGTCCGACCGTAAATGCTTTCCAAGAGCAATAATGACATTTAACGCCCGACATCGTTTGACTGTGTGTGCTATCCAACTGTAATTTTATTATTTCCACGCCCGACGGAGTCGGATCATGTGTGTTGTCCAAGGAAGATGATAACATTCCATTCCCGACGTCGATGGACCGTGTATGTTGTCTAAGGTCCATAATGGCATGCCACGCCCGAAGTAGTTCGACCATGTATTCTATCAAAGGGCGATGATGGCCTGCCACGCCTGACATCTTCTCACCGTGTGTGTTGTCCAAGGAAGAAGACGGCATGTCATGCCTAACATCGTCCGACAACATTTGCTGCCCAACGGCGATGATGGCATGTCACGCTTGACGTCGTTCTACTGCAGGTGCTGCCCAAGGGCCATGCGGGAATGCAACGCCTTATGTGATCAAATCATGTGTGTTGTTCAGCGGTGATTATAACATGTCATGCCTAACGTCGTGCGATCGTCTCTGCTTCCCAAGGGTGATGATGGGATGCCATGCCCGACTTTGTCCAACCGTGTATGATGTCCATGAGCGATGATGGTATGACACACCCGACGTCATCCAATCGTGTATCCTGTCAAAGGGAGATGATGGTATGCCACGCTTGACATTGTCCAATTGTGTGTGCTACCCAAGGGCGATGATTGCATGTTACACCAGATGTCGTTTGAAGGTGTGTGCTGCAGAAGGGCGATAATGGCATGCCTCATATGACGTCATCCAACCGTGTGTGCAGCCCAAGGCCATGAGAACATGAAACATCCTACGTGGTCCAATCGTGTGTGCTGTTCAGGGGCAACGATAATATGCCACGGGCGACATCGTCCGATCTTGCTTACTTTCCAAGGGAGATGATGGGATGTTACACCCGACTTTGTCCAACCGTGTATGATGTCCAAGGGCAATGATTACATGTTATGCCCGACGTTGTCCCACCCTGCGTATGCTGTCCAAGGGCGATGATGGCCTACAACGCCGATGGCGTCAGACCGTGTGCGATGCCCGAGGTCATTTGATCTTGTGCGTTGTCCAAGGGTGATGATAATATACCATGCCCGAAGTCGTCCGATCGTGTATGCTTTCCAAGAACTATGATGGCATGCCATGCTAGACGTCGCCTGATCGTGTGTGCAATCTAAGGGCGATGATAACATTGTCACGGCCGACGTCGTCTGACCGTGTGTGTTGTGCAACAGAAATGATGGCATTGCCATGCCCAACATCGTCTGTCCGTGTATGCACTCAAAAGTCTATGATTGCATGTCATATCAACGTTGTTCGACCGAGTGTGCAGTCCACAGGGAAATGATGGCTTTTAACTTTCGACGTCGTTTGACCATGTGTGATTCCCAAAGGCGAAGCTAGCTCTCACAAGCCCAACATCATCTGACCGTGTGTGCAGTCCAAGGGCGAAGATAACATGCCACGCCCGACGTTGTCCTACTATATATGCTATCCAAAGGCAATGACGACATGCCATGCCCAACATTTTCTGACCCTATGTATGTCATCCAAGGGTGATGATGGCATGTTACTCGCGACATCTTCCAACCGTGTGTGCTGTCAAAGGGTGAAAGTAACATGTCACGCCTAACGTAGTCCTACCACGTGTGCTACCTAATAGCGATGATGGCATGCCACGCCCGACGTCATCCGAACATGTGTGCTGCCCAAGAGCCATGCGGGCATGCCATGCATGAAGTTGTTCGTTCGTGTGTGCTAGGCAGGGCTATGATAAGATGCCACACCCGATGTTGTCCTACCGCGTATGTTATCTAAGATCCATGACGGCATGCTACGCCCATTGTAGTTCAATAGTGTATTCTATCGAAGGGGCGATGATGGCATGCCATGCTTGATATCGTCCCACTGTTTGTGTTGTACAAGGGCAAAAATGGCATGTCACACTTGATGTCGTCTTACCAAGTGTGTATCCCAATGGTGATGATGGCATGAGACACCCGATGCCATTCGACCACGTGTGCTGCCTAATTGCGATGATGGCATACCCCACCCAACATAATCCGACCATGTATGCTATCCAAGGGCGATAATGTCGTGCAACACCTGACATCGTCTGACCGTGTATGTTGGCCAAGGGAGATGATGGAATGCCACGCCTGACATCGTTCGACTGTGTATGCTGCCCAAGGGCGATGTTTGTATGTCACACCCGACGTCGTCTAAACGAATGTGCTTCACAATAGCGATAATGGCATGCCACGCCTAAAGTAATCCAACCGTTTGTTCTACCTAAGGTCCATGCAGGCATGCAACGCCCTACATTGTTCAATTATGTGTGTTATTCACGGGCGATGATAACATGCCTTGCCCGATGTCGTTCGACCGTGTATGCTTTCCAAGGGAGATGATGATATGGCATGCCCGACTTTGTCCAACCGTATGTGCTGTACTAGGGCGATGATGGCATCCCACGCCCAACGTAGTCCGATCGTGTGTGTTGTCCAAATGCGATGATGACATGCCACACCCAACGTAGTCTTATAGTGTCTTCTATCTAAGGGAAATGATGGCATGCCATGCCTAACATCATCTAACCAGGTGGGCTATCCAAGGGAAAGGTTTGCATTTAACACCCGACATCGTCCCATCGTGTGTGATTCCCAAGAGCGATTATAACTTTGCCACGCCCGACATATTATGATTGTGTGTTTTGTCAAAGGGCGATGATAACATGTCATGCTCGATGTCATCCTACCAATTATTATGTGCAAGGGCAAAGATGAAATGCCACGCCCAACGTAGTTTTACCCTGTGTATGCTGCCCAAGGGCAATGATGGATTGCCATGCCTAACGTAGTTCGACCGTGTGTGCTATCCAAGGGAAATGATGGCATACCATGATCAACATTGTTCGACCGTTTATGCTGTCTATGGGTGAAGATGTCATGCCATGCCCGACGTCGTCCCACTTTCCGTGCTATCCAAGGGGAAGATGGCCTGTCACGCCTGATTTCATTCGACCGGTTGTCCTATCAAATGGCCATGCCAGACGTCATACGATCGTGTGTGATTCCCAAGGGCCGTGCAGGCATGCTATACCAATGTCAGTCGATCTTCTGTACTGTCCAAGGGTAATGATAGCATATGAAACCTGACTTCGTCCGATCTTGTAACATTTACAAGGGTGATAATAACATGCCACACCTGACGTAGTCCGACCCTGTATGTTGTCCAATGAAAATTATTGCATTTAACTTCGGACATCAGTACTGACCAAGGGAGATAATAACATTGCTACGCCCAACGTCGTCCAACCGTGTGTGCAGTCCAAGGGCAATGATAACATGCCACGCTCGACGTCTACCGACCGTGTATGCTATCCAAGGGAGATTATGGCATGCCACACCCAACGTCGTTCGACCCTATGGATGTAGTCCATGGGCGAGGATGGCTTGCCACGCCCGATATCGTCGACCGTGTGCGCACGCCCACTGCCATCATGGCATGCAAGGCCAGATGTAATACTACCGTGTATTCTATAAATAGAAGATGATGGCATGCCACGCCTGACGTCGTCCCACCATATGTACAGTCCATGCCCAACATTGTCCGATCCTGTAAGTTTTCCAAGAACCATGATGGCATGCCACGCCTGACATCGCCTGATCCTGTGTGCATTCCAAGGGCTACGATGGCATTGTCACGGCGAACGTCATCCGACCATGTGTGTTGCACAAGAGAAATGATGGCATTGATATGCCCAATACCAATCATCTGTGTATGATGTCAAAGGCGATGATTGCATGCCATGTCAACGTTGTACGACCGTGTGTGAAGTCCACAGGGCAATGATGGCATTTAACTCTCGACATCGTTCTACCATGTGTGCTTCCTAAAGGCAATTATAGCATTGACATGCCTAACGTCGTCTAACCATGTGTGCATTCTAAGGGCGAAGATAACATGCCACACCCGACGTCGTCCTACTATGTATGATGTCCAAGGGCGATGATGGCATGCCACGCCCAACATTGTCTGACCCTATGTATGTCATCCAAGGGCGATGATGGCATGCCACGCGCGACGTCCTCCCACTGTGTTTGGTGTCCAAGGCTGAAAATAACTTGTCACGCCTAATGTTGTCCAACCACGTATGCTGCCTAGTGGCGATGATGGTATGCCACGCCCGACGTCATATGAACGTGTGTGCTGCCCATGCGCCATGTGGGCATGCCATGCATGACGTCATTCATTGGTGTTCTAGACAAAGGCGATCATAACATTCCACTTCTTACGTCCTCCTATCATGTATTCTTTTAAAGGGCAATGATAACATGCCACACCTAACATGGTTTGACCATAAATATTGTCCAAGGGCAATGATGGGATTTAACACCCGACGTCGTCTGACTGTGTGTGCTGCCCAAGGGCGATTATAGCATTTCCACGCCAGACGTTGTGTGGTTGTGTGTGTTGTCCAAGTGAGATGATAACATGCCATGCATGACGTTGTCCGACCGTGTATGCTATCAAAGGGCTATGATGGCATGCCACGCAAAACATAGTTTGACCGTGCATTCTATACAAGGGCGATGTTGGCATGCCATGCCCGATGTCGTCCCACCGTGTGTGTTATCCAAGGGCGAAAACGGCATGTCACTCCTGACGTCGTCATACCACGTGTGCAACCCAATGTCGATTATGGCATGTGACACCTGACGTCATTTGATCGTGTGTGCTTCCTAATGGTGATGATGGTATACCACACCCGACATCATCCAATCGTGTATGCTCTCCAATGGCGATGATGGCATGCCACACCCGACATCGTCTAACCGTGTATGTTGTCCAAGAGAGATGATGGCATGCCACGACTGAAATTGTTCCACCGTGTGTGCTACCCAAGGGCGATGAATGTATTTCACGCCCGACGTCGTCTCAACGTATGTGCTTAACAATGTCGATAATGGAATAACACGCCCAACGTCATCCAACCGTGTATTCTACCCAAGAACCATGCAGGCGTGCAACGCCATACGTGGTTCAATCGTGTGTGCTATTCAGGGGCGATGATACCATGCCATGCAAGACGTCGTCAGACCGTGTATGCTTTCCAAGGGAGATGATGGTATGCCATTCCCGACTTTGTCCAACCGTGTGTGTTGCACAAGGGCGATTATGGCATCCCACGCCCAACGTAGTCTGATCGTCTGTGTTGTCCAAGGGCAATGATGACATGCCACAATCAATGTAGTCCGATTGTGTGTGATGGCCAAGGGAAATGATGGCATGCAACGCCTAATGTCGTCAAACTGTGTGGGCTATCAAAGGAAAATAATGGCATTTAATTCCTCACGTCGTCCTATCGTGTTTGATGCACAAGGGTGATGATGGCATCCCTTGCCCGATGTCATCTATCCATCTGCTGTCCAAATGCGTTGATGGCATGCCACATCGACTTTGTACAACCATGTGTCCAGTATAAAGGGCAATGATGGCCTTTAATGCCCGACATAGTCCGACCATGTGTGCTGCCGAAGGGCGATGATAATTTTGGCACGTTCAATGTAGCTCGACCATGTGTGCAGTCAAAGGGAGAAGATAATATGCCAAACCCGATGTAGTCTGACTGTGTATGCTATCCAAGGCAGATGATGGCATGCCACGTTCGACGTCGTCCGACCCTCTGTATGCTTTCCAAGGGAGACGATGGACTTCAATGCTCGACATTATCCGAGTGTGTGTGCTAGCCAAGGGCCTTGATGGCATGCCGATCTCGACGTTGTTCGATCTTGTATTATGTCAATGGTGATAAGGTCATGCCACGCCCAACATCGTCCCGCCATGTGCACTTTCTAAGGCAAAGACGACATGTCACGCCCAACATGGTCCTACTGCATGTGTTGCCTATGAGCGATGATGGCATGCCACGCCCAACATACTCCGACCATGTGTGCATTCCAAGAGCCATGAAGGCATGCCACGTATGACATTGTTCGATCGCGTGTATTGTCCAAAGGAGATGATGTCGTGCTATGCTCGACTTCGGCCAACCATGTGTGTTGGTTAAGGTCCATGATGGCATGCCACGCCTGACGTAGTCCAACAGTGTATCTAGTCCAAGGGCGATGATGGCATGCCACACTCTTCGTCGTCTGACAGTGTGTGCTACCCAATGGCGATGATGGCATGCTACACCCGACTTCATCCGATGGTGTAAACTGCCCATGGGCCATGCAGGCATGCTACACCCGACGTCATCCGATCGTTTGTGCTATCCAAGGATGATGATAACATGCCATGTCCGACGCAGTTCGATCTTGTATGCTTTCAAAGAGTGATGATAACATGTTACACCGGCCGTAGTCCTACTGTGTATGATATCAAAGGGAAATGAAGGCATTTATAGCACAACATCGTCCGACCGTATGTGCTGCCCAAGGGCAATTATAGCATTTCCACGCCCGACGTAGTCCAATCATGAGAGCAGTCCAAGGGAAAAAATAACAGTCCAGTCCTGACGTCATCCGACCATGTATGTTATCCAAGAACGATGATGGCATGCCACTCCCGACATCGTTCGAACATGTGGATGCTGTCCAAGGGCAATGATTGCATGTCATGCACAACGTCATTCCACTGTGTGGGCTGTGCAAGGGCGAAGATGGTATGTCACACCTAATGTCGTCTAACATCGTGTACTACCCAATGGAGATTATGGTATGCCACGCCCTATGCCGTCCTACCATGGATGCTGCCTAATGGTGATGATGGGATGCAAGGCTCGATGTCGTCCGACTGTGTATGATGTCCAAGGGCGATGATGACATGCCACTCTCAAAATCTTCCCTACCTGTTTGCTGGCAAAGGGCTATAATTGAATGCCACACCCTATGTTGTCCTATTGTGTGTGTTGTTCAAGGGCGATGATAACATGCCACGCACAACATTTTCTGATCGTGTATTCTTTCCATGGCGATGATAGGATGCCACCCCCGACGTTGTTTGGCTGTGTTTGCTGTCCAAGGGCCATGTGGGGATGCTACGCTCGACGTCATTTGATCGTGTGTGCTGTCCATGATCAATAATATCATACCACACCTGCAGTCATCTGATATTGTATGCTTTCCAAGGGAGATGATAACATGCAACCCCTAATGTAGTCAAACTGTGTATGCTATCCAAGGAAAATGATGGAATTTAACACCCGACATCGTCTAAACATGTGTGCTGCCCAAAAGAGATGATAACATTGTCATGCCCAACATTGTCCGACTGTGTGTTCAGTCCAAGGGTGATGATATCATGCCACGCCCGATGTCTTCTGACTATATATAATGTCCAAGGGCAATGATGGCATGCCATATCCGATGCCATCTGACCCTCTGTATGTTGTCCAAAGGCAATGATGGGCTTTCATGCCAGATGTTTACCGACCGTATATGCTGGCTTAGGGTCATGATGGAATGCCACACCCGACAAAGTCAGACCATGTTTTCAAACCTAGGGGGATGAGTGCATGACATGCTCGACGTTATCCCACCATTTTTGTTGTCCAAGTGAGAAGATGGCCTGTAACACCCGTCTTCATCCTACTGCGTGTGCTGTCAAATCAAGATGATGTCATTTCCACGCTGGACGTCATCCGATCGTGTGTGATGCCCAAGGGCCATACGGGCATGCCACACCTGAGGTGTTCCTATCGTGTGTGCTGTCTAGGTGCAATGATAACATGCCACTCCCAAAGTCGTCCGATCGTGTATGCTTTCCAATAACCATGATTGCATGCCACGCCTCATGTCACCCGATCGTGTGTTCATTCCAAGGGCGATGATGACATTTCCACAACTGAGGTCGTCTGACCGTGTGTGTTGCACAAGGGCAATGATGGAATGCCACACCTGACGTCATCCGTCCATGTATGATGTCTAAGGACAGTAATTACATTTAACGCCTACGTCGTTCTACCGTGTGTGCTGCCCAAGGGATAGGATAGAATTCCCACGCCCAATATCGTCCCAATGTGTGTGCGGTCCAAGGGCGATGATAACATGCCACGCCCGATGTAGTCCGATCGTTTATGCTGTCCAAGGGCGATGATGGCATGCTACGCCCGACGTCTTCCCACCATTTGTGCTGTCCTAGGGAGAAGAAGGCATTTCATGCCTAACGTCTTCTGACCGCTTGTGCTGCCCAATTGTGATGATGTCATGCCACGCCCGACGTCATCCTACCGTGTGTGCTGCCCAAGTGCCATGTACGTATTTCAAATTTGACTTCATCCGATCATGTGTGCTATCTAAGGGCGATGATAACATCCCACGCCTGGCATTTTCTAATTGTTATTAATTTCAAAGGGCGACGATATAATGTAACACTTGACGTAGTCCAACCGTGTATGTTGTCCACAGGAAATGATGGCATTAAACACCCGACGTCGTCCGATCGTATTTGCTGTCCAAGGGGGATTATAGAATTGTCCCACCCTATGTAGTACGATCATTTGTGCATCCCAAAAGAAATGATAACCTGCATTGCTCGATGTCATCCTACCATGTATGCTGTGTAAGGGCGATGATGGCATGTCACGCCCCGTGTCATCTCACTGTATGTGCTGTCTAAGGGCCAAGCTCGCATGTCACGCCTCACGTCATTCGATCGCGTGTGCTTCCTAATGGCGATAATGGCATGCCCTTCATGACTTTATTCGACCGCTTATGTCGCGTGATGGCGATGATGAATGCCACACCTGACGTCATCCGACCGTGTATGCTGTCCAAGGGAGATGATGGCATGCCACGCCCAATGTCGTTCGACCGTGTATGCTTTCCAAGGGAGGTGATGGCATTCCACGCCCGACATCATTCGACCGTGTAGCTTAACCAAGGGCCATGAGGTTATGCCACACCCGATATCATTCGATCGCGTGTGCTCTCAAATGGAGATGATAACATACGACACCCGATGTTTTCCTTTCTTGTATGCTTTCCAAGGGTGATAATAATATGCCACACCTTAATTAGTCCAATAATGTATGCTTTCGATTGAAATGAAGGCATTTAACGCCAAACGTCATCCGACCATCAGTGCAGCCCAAGGTCGATGATAGCATTACCACGCTGAACGTCGTCCAACCGTGTGTGAAGTCCAAGGGCAATGATACCATGCTACGCTCGACGTCTTGCGACCATTTATGCTGAGATTATAGCATGTCACGCCCGATACTGTCTGACCCTATATATGCTTACAAAGGTCTATGATAGCATTCCAACGCCCAATGTATTCTGATCATGTGTGCAGTCTAAGGGAAATAATAATATGCCACGCTCGATATCGTCCGACCGTGTATGCTGTCCAAAGGCGATGATGGCATGCCATGTGCCTGATGTAGTTCGACCCTATGTATGCTGTCCAAGGGGGATGATGGCCTGCCATGCCAGACGTCGTCTAACCGTGTGTGCTGGCCAATCGAAATGATGGCATGCCACGCCTGACGAAGTAGGATCGTGTATGTTGTCCAATAGCGATGATGGCATGTAACACCCCACGTCATCTGACTATCTTTGCTGTTCAATGGCAATGATGTCATGCTACGCCTGACGTCATTAAACCGCGCGTGCTTCCCAAGAACCATGCATGCATGCAATGCCTTGTGTCGTCCTTTATTGTGTGCTGTCCAAGGGTTATTAGAACATGCCACGCCTGACATCATCCCATCATTTATGCTTTCAAAGAGCAATAATAACATGCCACACCCGACATAGTCCGATCGTTAATGCTATCCAAGAGCAATGATGGAATTTAATACCCAACATCATTCGATCGTGTGTGCTACCCAAGGGTAATTATAGCATTTCCAAGCCCGACGTAGTCCGATCATGTGTGTTGCCCAAGGGAGATGATAACATGCTATTCTCTATATCGTCTGACAATGTATGCTTTCTAAGGGAAATGATGGCATGCCACGCTCTACGTCGTCCGACCATGTCTGTTGTCCAAGGGAGATGATGGCATGTCACGCTCGAGGTCGTCCCACCATGTGTGCTGTCCAAGGGTGATGATGGCATGTCATGCCCGATTATGTCCGATCGTGTGTGCTGCCCAATTGCAATTACGGCATGCCACTTCTGACGTCATCTATCCATGTTTGCAGTCTAAAATTGATGATGGCATGCCATGTTGACATCGTCTGACCATGTGTGCTATACAAAAGGAAAAGATGGCATTTAATGCCAGACGTCGTCAGATGTTGTGTGCTGCCCAAGGGGCAATGATTGCATTGCCACGCCAAATATTGTTCCTCAGTGTGTGCAGTCCAAGGACAACGATAACACGACACGCCCAACGTCATCCGACCGTGTATATCTTCTAAGGGAGATGATGGCATGCCATACCTGACGTTGTCTGACCATGTGTATGTTGTCAAAGGGAGATGATGGCCTGCCACCCCCCACGTAGTCCAACCATGTGTGCTATCCAAGGGTTATGATGTCATATAATGACTGAGATCGTCTTATCATATGTGATGCACAAGGCCGATGATGGCATGCATTGCCCGACGTCGTCTATCCATGTGTTATGCAAATGCGATGATGGCATGACACGTCGACTTCGTACGACCATTTGTCAAGTATAAAGGGCAATGGTGGCCTTTAACGCCCGACGTAGTCTGACCGTGTGTGCTGTCCAAGGGCGATGATTGTTTTTCCACTTTCAATGGAGCCCAACCGTGTATGCAGTCAAAGGGAGATGATAATATGCCAAACCTGATGTAGTCCGACCATGTATGCTATCGAAGGGTGATGATGGCATGTCACGCTCGAATTTTTCCGACCCTGTGTATGATATCCAAGGGCGACGATGGCCTTCCATGCCCGACATTATCTGATTGTGTGTGCTAGACAAGGGTCCATGATGGCATGTCGAGCCCGACATAGTTCGACCATGTATTCTGTTAATGGGTGATGATTTCTGTCCACACTCAACATCGTCCCACCATGTGTACTGATAAAAGGTGAAGACGACATGTCATGCCCAATGTCGTTCGACTGCGTGTGTTTTCTAATGGCGATGATGGCATGCCACGCCCAATATCATCTGACCGTGTGTGCTGTCAAAGGGCCATGCGGCCATGCAAGGTATGACGTTTTCCGATCACGTATATTGTCCAAGGGTGATGATGTTGTGCCACGCTCGACATCATCCGACCGTGTGTTCTGGTCAAGGGCCATGATGGCATGCCATACCTGACATAGTACAGCCATGTATACTGTCCAAGGTCATTGATGGCATGCGACGCTCGTCGTCGTTTGACCGTGTGTGCTGCCCAATGGTGATGATGGCATGCTCCTCCCGACATCATCCGATGATGTTAATTGCCAATGGGCCACGCAGGCATGCTACCCCGACGACATTCAATCATTTGTGCTATCCAAGTACGATGATAACATGCCACGCCCGACGCCGTCGAATCATGTATGCTTTCCAAGGGTGATGATAACATGTTACACCCGAGGTTGTCCGACTGTGTATGCTATTCAAGGGCAATGAAGGCATTTCTTTCTTGACGTCTTTCGACTGTATGTGCTACCCAAAGGCAATAATAGAATTGCCACGCCCGACGTAGTCCAATCGTGTGTGCAGTCCAAGGGCAATAATGACATGCCAGTCTTGATGTCATCCTACCATGTATGCTTTTAAAGAGCGATGATGGAATGCCACTCCCGACATTGTCTGAACTTGTGTATGCGGTCCAAGGGAGATAATGGAATGCTATGCAAGACGTCGTTCCACTATGTGTCCTGTCCAAGGTCAAAGATGGAATGTCACACCTAATGTCGTCTGATACCGTGTATTACCCAATTGATATGATGGAATTTCACGCCCGATGCCGTTCTACCGCGCATGCGGACTAATGGCGAATATGGCATGCCTCGCACAATATCGTCCAATTGTGTATGATTTCCAAGGGCGATGATGACATGCCACACTCAAAATCTTCCCAACGTGTGTGCTGCACAAGGGAAATAATCGAATGCCACGCCCTAGGTCATACAACTGTGTTTAATGCCCAAAGGCCATGCTTGCATGCCACGCCCTATGTTGTCCTATCGTGTGTGCTGTTCAAGTGTGATGATAACATGCCACACCCAACATTGTCTGATCGTGTTTGCTTTCCTAGAGCGATGATGGAATGCAACCCTGACGTTGTTCGATCGTGTGTGCTACCCAAGGGGTTGATGGCATACCACGCTCGACGTACTTTGATCGCGTGTGCTGTCTAAGGACGATAATGGAATGACACGCTCATCGTCGTGTGACTGTGTGTGCTTCCCTAGGACCAAGTTGTCATGTAACACCTAATATCTCCAACCGTGTGTGCTATCCAAGGGCAATGATAGTATCAAATTCCCGACATCATCCAACCATGTATGCTGCACAAAGGCGATGATGGTATGCCACGCCTGACGTCGTCCATCCATGAAAGCAAGTCCAAAAGCGATGATTGCATGACACGTCGATGTTGTTCGATATAGTGTGTTTCCCAATGGGGATTATAGTATTGGCACTCCCAACGTCGTCCAACCGTGTGTGCCTTCCATGGGAGATGATAACATGCCCTGCCCGATATCTTCCGACCTTCTATGTTGTCAAAGGGTGATGTTGGATGCATCGCTCGATGTTGTCCGACATTGTGTATGTTTTCAAAGGGCAATGATGGCGTGCCACACTGGACCGTGTGTGCAGCTATAGATCCATAATGGCATGCCACGGCAGACGCAGTTCGATCGTGTATGTTGTCCAAGAGCGATGATGGCTTTCCATGCCCGACATCGTCCCACCGTGTGTGCTTTCCAAGTGAGAAGATTGTATGTCATGCCCGACGTCGTCCGAATATCGGTGCTGCCCAATAGTGATGATGGCATGTCACTCTCGACGTCAACTGCCCGTGTGGTGCTGCCCAAGGGCCATGCGGTCATTTCATGCCCGACGTCATTTGATCTTGTGTGCTTTCTAAGGGTGATGAGAAAATGCCACGCCCGACGTCATCTTATTTTGGTTGCTTTCCAAGGGCGATGATAACTTGCCAAACCTCACATAGTCCGACCATGTATTTTTTCCAAGGGCAATGTTGGCATTTAACACCCGACGTCGTCCGATCGTGTGTGCTTCCCAAGAGCAATTATGAAATTGCCACACCCGATATAGTATGATCGCATGTTCTGTCCAAGGGCGATGATAACATGTCATGCTCAATGTCTTCCTATAATGTATGATGTACAAGGGCGAACATGGAATGCAACACCCGACGTAGTTTGACCCTGTGTATGCTGCCCAACGGAAATGATGGCATATAATGCTAAACGTTGTTTCACCGTGTATGCTGTCTAAGGGAAAAGATGGCATGCCATGCCCGACGTCGTCCCATTATGTGTTCTATCCAAGGGCGAAGATAGCCTGTCACGCCTGATTTCATTCGACCGCGTGTGCTGCCAAATGGTAATGCCAGACGGCATCCTACCGTTTGTTTTTCCCAAGGGCCATGCGGGCATGCCATACCAATATCAGTCGATCGTGTGTACTTTCCAAGGGCAATGATAACATTTGACACCTGACTTAGTCCGATCTTGTATCATTAACAAGGGTAAAAATAAATTGCAACACCTTATGTAGTCCGACCCTGTATGCTGTCCAAGGACAATGATGGCATTTAACTCTGGATGTCAGTACTGCTCAAGGGCGATGATAGCATTGCTACGCCCAACGTCGTCCAACCTTGTGTGCAGTCCAAGGGTAATGATAACATGCCACGCTCGACGTTTTACGACCGTGTATGCTGTCCAAAAGAGATGATGGCATGCCACGCCCTACGTCGTTCAACCCTATGTATGTTTTCCACAGGCGAGGATGGCTTGCCACGCCCGATATCGTCTGACCGTGTGTGCACGCCCAGTTCCATGATGGCATGGCAGGCTAGATGTAGTATGACAGTGTGTTGTGTAAATGGGAGATGATGGCATGCCAAGCCCAACGTCGACCCACCATGTGTATAGTCCAAGGGCGAATATGGCATTCCACGCCCGGATTCTTCTGACTTTGTGTGCGACCCAAAGGCCATGTGGTCATCCCATGCCCGAGGTCGTGTGATCTTTTCTCCTGTTCAAGGTTGATGATAACATTTCAAGCCTATGTCATCGGATCATGTGTACATTCCAAGGTCAATGATGACATAAAGCCGATGTCATCCAATCGTGTGTGATACATAATTGCGATGATGTCATGCCATTCGTGATGTCACACATCAGTGTGTGCAGTCCAAAGCAATGATCGCATTCCACATCAACGTCATTTGACCATGTGTGCTTTTCAAACAGCAATAATGGAATTTAACACTTGACGTCGTCCAAATGTGTATTTTTCCTAAGGGCAATGATAGCATTGTAAAGCCCAACGTTGTCTCATCGCGTGTGCAGTCCAAGGGTGATATTAATATGCCACACCCAACGTCATCCAAACGTGTAAGTTGTCCAAGGGAGATGATTACATGCCACACCCGACGTTGTCTGACCCTATGTTTGGTGTCCAAGGGTGATGACGGTGTGCCACACAGACATCGTTTGACCATATGTGCTTGCCAAGGGCCATGAGAGCATGCCATGCCTAACGTTGTCCAACCGTGTATGCTGTCCAAGGGAAAAGAACGCATGTCACGCCCGACGTCATCCGACCACTTGTGCTTCCCAATGGTAATGATGGCATGCCACGTCCTTCTGTGTAAGTTGTCCAAAGGCAATGATGGCATGCCACGTCGACTACGTTCAACCATTCGTGCTGTCAAAAGGGTAATGATGGAATTTATCTGCCTGATGTCGTCCGACTGTATGTGCTCCCAAAGGGCGATTATTGCATTGCCACGGCCAACATCATTTGACTATATGAGCACTCTAAGGAAGATGAGAACATGCAATGCCCGACGTCGTCCAACCGTGTTTGTTGTCCAAGGACGATGATGGATGCCACGCTCGATGTTGTCCGACCATGTGTATCTTGTCCAAGGGTGACGTTGGCTAGCCACGCCCGATGTCGCACGACCGTGTGTGCTGTCGAAAGGTGATGATAACATGAAATGATCGACGTCATCCTACCGTGCATGCTGTCAAATGTCCGTGATGGCATGCGACGCCCGACATCGTCAAACCATGTGTATGCTATCCAAGGACGATTATGGCATGCCATGCCCAACATCGTCACATCGGTGTGCTATCCAAAGGCGAAAATGGCATGTCACGCCTGAAGTCGTCCGACTGGGTGTGTTGTCCAATGGCGATCATGGCATACCATGCCCGACGCCGTTTAACCGTGTGTGCTACCTAATGTGGATGATAGCATGCCAAGCCTTACGTCATTCGACCGTGTATGCTGTCCAAGAGTGATGATGGCATGCCACGCTCAACATCATCCGACCTTGTGTACTATCCAAGGTGGATGATAGCATGCCACGCCCAACATCGTCCGACCGTGTGTGCAGCCCAAGGGAGATTATGGCATGTCACGCCCAACGTTGTATGAACGTGTGTGCTTCTCAAGAGCGATAGTTTCATGCCACACAAGATGTAATATGACTATGTGTAATGCCTAAGGGCCATGTGGGAATGTTTGGCCCTACGTGGTAAAACCATATGTGTTGTTGAAGAGCGATGATAACATGCCATGCGCGACGTTGTGCGATCGTTAATTCTTTCCAAGGGCGATGATGGCATACCACCCCCGACGTCGTCCAACCGTGTGTGCTGCCCAAAGACAATGCTTGCATGCCACGCTTAACATCGTCCGACCGAGTGTGCTGTCCAAGGGCAATGATTGCATCTAATGCCCTATGTCGTTCGACCATGCGTGCTGCACAAGGGAGACGACAGAATGCCACGCCCGACGTCATCCATCTGTGTGTGCAATCTAAATTTGATGATTGCATGCCACGTTGACATCATCTGACCATGTTTGTTGACCAAAGGAAAATGATGGAATTTAATGCATGACGTCGTCCGATCGTGTATGCTGCTCAAGGGAAACGATGTGTGCAGTCCAAGGGCAATGATAACATGCATCCACTGACGTCGTCCTATAGTGTATGTTGTCCAAGGGTGAAGATGGATGCATTGTTTGATGTTGTCTGACTGAGTGTATGCTTTCAAAGGGTGATCATGGCGTGCCACACCCGACATCGTACGAACGTGTGTGCTGGACAAGCGCTATAATGGCATGCCACGCCTGATATCTTCCCACCGTGTGTGCTATCCAAGGGCAAAGATGGCATCTCACAACTGATGTAATCTCACCACATGTGCTGCCCAATTGCGATGATGGCATGCCATACACGACGTCATCCGACCATTTGTGCTGCCCAAGGGCCATGTGGATATGCCACACCTGACGTCAACCGATAGAGTGTTCTGTCAAAGTGTGATGATAACATGCGACACCCAACATCCTCCGATCGTATATGCTTTCCTAGGGAGATGATAACATGCCACACTCAACATAGTCCGACTGTGTAAGCTGTCCAATGGCAATTATGGCATTTAACATCCGACATTTTAGGACATATGTGCTATCGAATGGCGATTTTAACATTGCAAAGCCCGACATAGAACTATCATGTGTGTTGTCCAAGGGTGATGATAATATGCCATGCTCAACGTCTCACTACCGTGTATGCTATCCAATGGTGATAATGTCATTTCATACCTGACGTCGTCTGACCATGTGTATTTTGCTGAATGGTGATGGCGGCCTGCCATGCCCGATGTAGCGTGATAGTGTGTGTTGTCCAAGGGCTATGATGGAATCGTACGCTCGACGTCGTCCGATCGTGTATGTTGTCCAAGGGAGATGATGGCATGTCACGCTCGACATCGTCCCACCATGTGTGCTGTCGAAGGGTAAAGATGGCATTCACGCCCGATATCGTCCGACCGCGTGTGCTGCCAAACGGCGATTGCGGCATGCCACTCCCGACGTCATCTGTGCATGTTTGCAGTCTAAAAGAGATGATGGAATGCCACGTTGACGTTGTCCAACCATGTTTCCTGTTCAAAAGGCAATAATGGCATTTAATGCCAGAGGTCGTCAAACCGTATTTGCTGCCGAAAGGGCGATGATAGCATTGCCACGCCAAACATTATTTGACCGTGTGTGCAGTCCAAGGGCAATGATAACACGCCACGCCCAACATCGTCCGACAGTGTACGTTGTCTAAGGGCGATGATGGCAGGCCACGCCTGACGTTGTCTGACCATGTGTATGTTGTCCAAGGGCGATTATGGCCTGCCACGCCCGAAATCGTCTTCTGGTATATGCTATACAAAAGCAATGATTGCATGCCACGCCCAACATCGTCCCACTATGTGTGTTGTAAAACGGCGAATATGGCATGTCACGCTTGACATAGTCAGACCGCGTGTGTTGTGCATTAGCAATGATGTCATGCCAAGCACGACATTGTCCGACCCCCGTGTGCTACCTAATTCCGATGATGGCATGCCACGCCCGACGTCATCTGACTATTTGTGTTGTCCAATGGACATTCGTGCATCCCACGCGCAATGTCATTCGATTGTGTGTGCTTTCCAAGGGCGATGATATAATACCACACCCAACGTCATCCGATCTTTTATGCTTTCCAAGGGCGATGATAACTTGCCACACCTCACTTAGTCAGACCGTGGATGCTATCCAAGGTCAATGATGTCATTTTACACCCGCCATTGTCCGACCGTGTGTGCTTCCCAAGGGCGATGATAGCATTGCCATGCCCAACATTGTATTACCATGTGTGTAGTCCAAGAGCGATGATGGCATGCCATGACTGACCTCTTCTGACGGTGTATGATGTCCAAGGGATATGATTGTATGTCACACGTCATCTGACCCTATGTAAGCTGTCCAAGGGTGATGATGGCTTGCCACGCCCGATGTTGTTCGACCGTGTGTGCTGACCAAGGGCCATGATGGCATGCCGCGCCCGAAGTAGTCTGAATGTGTGTGCTACCCAAGGCGATTATCCTATGCCACTCAAGTCGTTATACAACTATGTGTAATGTCTAAGGACCATGCGAGAATGCTAGTCACTACGTGGTAAAATCATATGTGTTGCTTAAAAGCAATGACAACATGCCATGCCCGAAGTCATCTGATCGTGTATGCTTTCCAAGGGAGATGATGGGATGCCACGCCCAACGTTGTCCGACTGTATGTGTTGCCCAAGGGCGATGATTGCATGCCACGTCTTACGTAGTCTGATCGTGTGTGCATTCCAAGGGAGTTGATGCATTCCACGCTCGACATTGTCCAACCGTGTGTGCTGCCCAAAGTCAATGCTGGCATGCCACGCCTAACATCGTCCGACCGTGTGTGCTATCCAAGGGCAATGATTGCATTTAATGACCCATGTCGTTCGACTGTGTGTTCTTCATAAGGAAGATGATAGCATGCCTCGCCCGACGTCATCCATCTGTGTGTGCAATCTAAATTTGATGATGGCATGCCACGTTGACGTTGTTTGACAATTCTTGCAGATCAAAGGCCAATGATGAAATTTAAGGCCTGACATCGTCGAATCGTGTATGCTGCCCAAGGGCAATGATAGCATTGCCACGCTGAATGGCGTCCAACCATGTGTGCAGTCCAAGGGAAATGATAACATCCCACCCCCGACATCGTCCGATATATGATGTCCAATGGTGAAGATGGATGCCATGTTCGAAGTTGTCTTATTGTGTGTATGCTTTCCGACGGCAATGATGGCGTGCCACACCTGACATCGTACGAATATGTGCGGTGGACAAGGGCTATAATGGCATGGCTCGCTTGACATCTTCCCACCGTGTGTGCTATCCAAGGGAAAAGATGTCATGTCACACCCGATGTCATCTGACCACGTGTGCTGCCCAATGGCGATGATGGCTTGCCACGCAAGACATTATCGGACCATTTATGCTGCCCAAGGTTCATGTGGATATTCCACGCCAGACGTCAATCGATTGTGTGTGTTGCCAAAGGGAGATGATAACATGGCACACCCGATGTCATTCGATCGTGTACGCTTTCATAGGGAGATAATAACATGCCACACTGAACGTAGTCCGACTGTGTAAGCTGTCAAATAGCAATGATGGCATTTAACACCTTACATTTACATGCCATGTGTGCTGAAGAAGGGCGATTATAGAATTGCATAGCTCAACGTAGTACTATTGTGTATACTATCCAAGGGAGATGATAACATGCCATATCGACGTCACCCTACCCTATATGTTGTCCAATGGTGATAATGGCATGTCACGCCCGACATCGTCCGACCATGTGTTTACTGCCCAAGTGAGATGACGGCATGCCACGCTTGACGTAGTTCGATCATGTAACCTGTACAAGGGCGATGATGCCATTTCACTCTCGACGTAGTCCAACCGTGTGTGCTGCCCAAAGACCATGCTGGCATTCCACGCCTAACGTCGTCAGACCGCTTGTGCTGTCCAAAGGTAATGATAGCATCTACTATCCCATGTCTTTCGACCGTGTGTGCTACACAAGGGAGATGATAGCATGCCCACCCGACGTCATCCATCTATCTGTGCAATCTAAATTTAATGATGGCATGCCACGTCGACATTGTCTAACTATGTGTGTTGTCCAAAGGACAATGATGGAATTTAACGCCCGACGTCGTCATATAATGTATCAGGCCCAAGGGTGACGATAGCATGGCCACGCCCAATTACGTCCGACCATGTGTGTAGTCGAAGGGCAATGATAACATCCCACCCCCGATGTCGCCCATCCGTGTATGTTGTCCAAGGGTGATGATGGATGCCACGTTCGACGTTGTCTGACTATGTGTATTCTTTCCAAGGGTGATGATGGTTTTTCACGCTCGACGTTGTACGAACGTGTGTGCTGATCAAGGTCCATGATAGCATGTCACGCCTGATGTAGTCCGACTGTTCATGTTGTCAAAGGGATACTATGGCATGCCACGCCTGACATCTTTCCACCATGTGTGCTTTCCAAAGAAGAAGATTGCATGTCACACCGATGTCATCTGACTGCGTGCGCTACCCAATGGCGATGATGTCATTCCACGCTCAACGTCATCCGACTGTTTGTGCTGGCCAAGGGCCATGTAGGCATTCCATGCCCTACGTCAACCGAGTGTGTGTGCTATCGAATGGCGATGATAACATGCTACGCGCGATGTCGTCCGATCATGTATGCTTTTCTAGGGCGATAAAAACATGCCACACCCAATGTAGTCCGACCGTTTAAGCTATCCTAGGGCGATGATAGCATGCCACGCCCAACATCGTCCGACCGTGTATGCTTTCCAAGGGCGATGATGGGATGCCACGCCCAACATCGACGGACTGTGTGTGCTTCCTAAGGGCGATGATAGCATGTCATGCCCGATGTCATCCAAACGTGTGTGTTGTCCAAGGGAGATAATAGAATTCCACACATCGTCTGACCGTGTATATTGTTCAAGGGCGATGATGGCATGCCACGCCTGACATCGTTCTACCGTGTGTGCTGCTCAAAAGCGATGATTGTATGTAACACCCAATGTCGTCTGAACATTAAGGCTTCACAATGGCGATAACAGCATGCCACGCCCAACGTCATCCAACTGTTTGTGCTTCCAAAGTGCCATGCGGGCATGCAACGCCTTACGTGGTTCAATCGTGTGAGCGATTCAGCGGAGAAGTTAACATGCCACGCCCGACGTCGTCTGTCCGTGTATACTTTCCAAGGACAATGATGGGATGCCATGCCCGACTTTATCTAACTCTGTGTGCTGCACAAGGGCGATGATGGCATGTCACGCCCGACGTTGTCCAAACGTATGTACTTCCCAAGGGTGATAATAGCATGCCACGCAAAATGTAATACTACTATGTGTGCTGTCCAAGGGTTATGATGGTATGCCATGCTCGGCGTCTTCCGACCGTATATGCTGTCCAAGGGCGATGAATGCATGTCACGCTCGACATTGGCCTACCATGTGTACTGTCCAAGGGCGAAGATGGCATGTAAAGCCCGATGTCGTACGAACGCATGTGCTGCCCAATGGCGCTTACGTCATGCAAATCCCGACGTAGTACGACTGTGTATGCTATCTAACGGTAATGAAGACAATTAATGCTTGACGTCGTCTGACTGTCTGTGCTGCCCAAGGCCGATTATAGCATTGGAAAACGTGTGTGCAATCCAAGGAAGATAATAACATGCCTGTCTTGATGTCATCCTACCATCTATGCTGTCCAAGAGCGATGATGGCGTATGCTGCCCAAGGGTGAATAGCATCCGACTGTGTGTGCTGCACAAGGGCGATGAAGGCATGCCACGCGCGACATCGTTCTTCTGTGCGTGTAGTCCAAAGGCGATGATGGGATGACACATCAATGTCGTTCGATGGTGTGTGCTGCCAAAGGACGATGATAGTGTTGACACGCCCACACGCCCAACGTCATCTGATCGTGTGTGCATTCCAAGGGCGATGATAACATGCCCTGCCAGACGTCTTTCGATGTTCTATGTTTTTGAAGGGCGATGTTGGATGCAACGCCCGATGTTATCCGATCGTGTGTTTGCTGTCCAAGGGCGATGATGGAGTGCCATGCTCGATCGTGTGTGTAGGCCAAGGGCCATGATGGCATGCCACGCCTGATGTAGTTCGATCGTGTATGTTGTCCAAGGGCGATGATGGCATGCCACGCCCGACATCCTCCCACAGTATGTGCTATCCAAGTTAGAAGATGGCATGTGAAGCCCGACATCGTCCGACCACCTGTGCTGCCTAATGGTGCTGATGGCATGCCACGCGCGATGTCATCTGTCTATGTGGTGCTTCCCAAGAATCATACGGTCATTTCACGCCCGACGTCATCCAATTGTGTGTGCTTCCCAATAGCAATTATATCATTGCAACGCCCGATGAAGTATTATCGTGTGTTATGTCCAAGGGCAATGATAACATGCCATGATCGACGTCATGCTACAATGTATGATGTGCAGGGGAGAAGAAGAAATGCCACGCCCGTCGAGTTTAAGCTTGTGTATGCGGCCCAAGGGCAATTATGGCTTGCCATGCCCTCTGTATATCGACCGTCTGTGTTGTCCACGGGCAATGATGGCATACCATGCTCAATGTTATTCGACCGTGTATGCTGTCTAAGGGCAAAGATTGCATGCCATGCCCGACGTCGTCCCACTATAAATTCTGTCCAAGGGAAAAGATGTCGAATCACGAATGATTTCATTCGACCGCGTGTGTTTCCCAATAGCGATGATGGCGTGCCACGCAAGACGTCATCCGACCGTGTGTGCTGCCCAAGGGAAATGTGGGCATGCAATGCCAATGTCAGTCGATCGTGTGTACTGTCCAAGGGCGATGATAACATATGAAACCCGACTTCGTCCTATCTTCTATTGCTTCCAAAGGGTGACGATAACATGCCACACAAGACGTAGTCCGACCCTGTATGCTGACCAAGGGCAATGATAACATTTAAAGCCCGACGTTAGTATTGACCAAGGGCGATGATAGCATTTCCACGCCCAACGTCGTCCAACCGTGTGTGCAGTCCAACGGCAATGATAACATGCCACGCTAGACGTCATTTGCCACTATGTATGTTGTCAATGGGCGAAGATGCCTTCCCATGCTCGATATTGTTCCACCGTGTGTGTAGGCCCAGTGCCATGATGGCTTGCTAGGCCAGATGTAGTCCGACATGTTCCCACCATGTGTACATTCCAAGGGCGAAGTTGGCATCTCACACCCGATGTCGTCCTTCTACATGTTCTACCAAAGGACATGATGGCATTCCATGCCCGGCGTCATTCTATCGTGTGCGCACCCCAAAGGCCATGCGGTCCTTCAACGCCCGAGGTCATCTGATCATGCGTGCTACACAAGTTTGATGATGTCATGCCACTCCTGACGTCATACGTCGTTGTGTGTAGTCCAAAGGCGATGATGGCATGCCACATCAACGTCATTCGACCATGTCTAATGTCCAAAGGGCAATAATGGAATTTTACACCTGACGTCGTCTGACTGTGTATGTTGCCCAAGGGCGACGATAGCATTGCAAAGGCCAATGTCTTCTTATCAAGTGTGCAGCCCAAGGGCGATGATAATATCCAACGCCTGACGTCGTCTGAACATGTATGTTGTCCAAGGGATATGATGACATGGCACACCCAACGTTGTCTGACCCTGTGTATGGTTTCCAAGTGCGATGACGGCGTGCCACGCTTGATGTCGTTCAACTGTGTGTGCTTGCTATGGTCGATGAAAGCAAGCCACGCCTAACGTAGTCCAAATGTGAATGTTGTTTAAGGGAGATGATGGTGTGCACGCCCGACATCATCAAACTGTATGTGTTGTCCAAGGGAAAAGATGGCATGTAACGCGTGACGTCATCCGACCACTTCTGCTTTCCAATGGCAATGATGGCATGCCAGACCCATCGTCATCTGACTGTGTGTTCTGGCTAAGGGTAATGAGAACACGCAACCCGCAACGTCGTCCGACTGTGTATGTTTTCTAAGGGCGATGATGGCATGTTACACCCGATGTTGTCCGACCATGTGTATGATGTCCAAGGGAGATGATGGCCTCCCACGCCTGACGTAGTCCAACCATGTGTGCTATCCAAGGGTCATGATGGCATGACATGCTTGACATCATCCGAAGGTTTATGTTGTAAAAAAATGATGATTCCATGCCATGCGCGACGTCGTCCCACTATGTGTGTTGTCCAACGGCGAAGATGGAATGTCACGCCTATCTTAGTACGACCGCATGTGTTGTGCATGAGCGAAGATGTCATGTCATGCACAACATTGTCCGACTGCGTGTGCTGCCTAATTGCGACAATGACATGCCACGCCCTACGTCATACGACTATGTGTGCTGTCCAAGGGACATTCGGGCATGCCACGCCCGATGTCATTCGATTGTGGGTTCTTTCCAAGAGCGATGATTTAATAGCACACCCGACATCATCCGATCTTGTATACTTTCCAAGGGCAATAATAACTTGCCACACGTGACTTAGTCGGACCGTGTATGCTGTCCAAGGTCAATGATGGAATTTTACACCCAACATCATCTGACTCGTGTGCGCTGCCCAAGGGAGATAATAGCATTATCATTCCCAACACCGTCCGACCATGTGTGCAGTCCAAGAGTGATGATGGCATGCCACGCACTACTTCGTCTGACCTAGTGTATGTTGTCTAAGGGCGATGATGGCCTGCCACGCCCGATGTTGTTCGACCATGTGTGCTGGCCAAGGGCCATGATGGCATACCACGCTAGACGTAGTCTGACCAAGTATTATATCCAAGGGTGATGATGGCATGCCACACTCGACGTCATCCAACCATGTGTGCTATCCAAGGCCGAAGTTGGAATGTCACACCTGATGTCGTTCGATTACATATGCTTCCTAATCGCAATGTTGTCATTTCCATGCAAGACGTCATCCAACCGTGTGTGCTGTCCAAGGGCCATGCAGGCATGCCACTCCTTAGGTCGTTCGATTGTGTGTGCTTTCCAAGGGCGATGATAACATGCAACGCTCGATATCGTCTGACCGTGTATGCTGTCCCAAGGCGATAATGGCATGCCATGTGCCCGACGTTGTTTGACCCTATGTATGCTGTACAAGGGGGATGATGGCCTGCCATGCCTGACATCGTCTGACTTCGTGTGCTGCATAATGAAAATAATGCCATGTCGCGCCTGATGTCATTATATTGTGTTTGCTTCCCAAAGGCCATGTGTGCATGCCATGTCTGATGTCGTCCGTTCTTGTGTGTTGTCCAAGGGTGATTATAACATGCCACACCTGACGTAGTTCGATCATTTATTCTTTCAAAGTGAAATAATAACATGCCACACTCGACGTAGTCGACCGTAAATGCTTTCCAAGAGCAATGATGACATTTAACGCCCGACATCGTTTGACTGTGTGTGCTATCCAACTGTAATTCTATTATTTCCACGCCTGATGGAGTCGGATCATGTGTGTTGTCCAAGGAAGATGATAACATTCCATTCCCGACGTCGATCGACCATGTATGTTGTCTAAGGTCCATAATGGCATGCCACGCCCGAAGTAGTTCGACCATGTATTCTATCCAAGGGCGATGATGGCCTGCCACGCCTGACATCTTCTCATCGCGTGTGTTGTCCAAGGAAGAAGATGGCATGTCATGCCTAACATCGTCCGACAACATTTGCTACCCAATAGCGATGATGGCATGTCACGCTTGACATCGTTCTACTGCAGGTGCTGCCCAAGGGCCATGCGGGAATGCAACGCCTTATGTGATCAAATCATGTGTGCTGTTCAGTGGTGATTATAACATGCTATGCCTAACGTCGTTCGATCGTGTCTGCTTACCAAGGGTGATGATGGGATGCCATGCCCGACTTTGTCCAACCGTGTATGATGTCCATGGGTGATGATGGTATGACATACCCGACGTCATCCGATCGTGTATCCTATCAAAGGGAGATGATGGTATGCCACGCTTGACATTGTCCAATTGTGTTTGCTACCCAAGGGCGATGATTGCATGTTACACCGGATGTCGTTTGAAGGTGTGTGCTGCAGAAAGGCGATAATGGCATGCCTCATATGACGTCATCCAACCGTGTGTGCTGCCCAAGGGCCATGAGAACATGAAACATCCTACTGGTCCAATCGTGTGTGTTGTTCACGGGCAACGATAATATGTCACGGTCGACGTCGTCCGATCTTGCTTACTTTCCAAGGGAGATGATGGGATGTTACACCTGACTTTGTCCAACCGTGTATGATGTCCAAGGGCAATGATTGCATGCTATGCCCGACATTGTCCAACCGTGCGTATGATGTCCAAGGGCGATGACGGCCTGCAACACCGATGGCGTCCGACTGTATGTGATGCCCGAGGTCGTTTGATCTTGTGCGTTGTCCAAGGGTGATGTTAATATACCATGCCCGACGTCGTCCGATCGTGTATGCTTTCCAAGAACTATGATGGCACGCCATGCTAGACGTCACCTGATCGTGTGTGCAATCCAAGGGCGATGATGGCATTGTCACGGCCGACGTCATCTGACCGTGTGTGTTGCGCAAGAGAAATGATGGCATTGCCATGCCCAACATCGTCTGTCCGTGTATGTACTCAATAGGCTATGATTGCATGCCATATCAACATTGTTCGACCGACTGTGCAGTCCACAGGGAAATGATGGCTTTTAACTTTCGACGTCGTTTGACCATGTGTGATTCCCAAAGGCGAAGCTAGCTCTCACAAGCCCAACATTGTCTGACCGTGTGTGCAGTCCAAGGGAGAAGATAACATACCACGCCCGACGTTGTCCTACTATATATGCTGTCCAAAGGCAATGACGACATGCCACGCCCAACATTTTCTAACCCTATGTATGTCATCCAAGGGCGATGATGGCATGTTACGCGCGACATCTTCCGACTGTGTGTGCTGTCAAAGGGTGAAAGTAACATGTCACGCCTAACGTAGTCCGACCACGTGTGCTGCCTAATAGCGATGATGGCATGCCACGCCCGATGTCATCCGAACGTGTGTGCTGCCCAAGAGCCATGCGGGCATGCCATGCATGAAGTTATTCGTTCGTGTGTGCTAGACAGGGCTATGATAACATGCCACACCCGATGTTGTCCTACCGCGTATGTTATCTAAGGTCCATGACGGCATGCTACGCCCATTGTAGTTCGATAGTGTATTCTATCGAAGGGGCGATGATGGCATGCCATGCTTGATATCGTCCCACTGTGTGTGTTGTCCAAGGGCAAAATTGGCATGTCACACCTGATGTCGTCTTACCAAGTGTGTATCCCAATGGTGATGATGGCATGAGACACCTGATGCCATTCGACCACGTGTGCTGCCTAATTGCGATGATGACATACCCCACCCAACATAATCCGACCATGTATGCTATCCAAGGGCGATAATGTCGTGCCACACCCGACGTCGTCTGACCGTGTATGCTGGCCAAGGGAGATGATGGAATGCCACGCCTGACATCGTTCGACTGTGTATGCTGCCCAAGGGCGATGTTTGTATGTCACACCCGACGTCGTCTGAACGAATGTGCTTCACAATTGCGATAATGGCATGCCACGCCTAATGTAATCCAACCATATTTTCTGCCAAAGGTCCATGCGGGCATGCAACGCCCTACATTGTTCAATTATGTGTGTTATTCATGGGCGATGATAACATGCCATGCCCGATGTCGTTTGACCGTGTATGCTTTCCAAGGGAGATGATGATATGGCATGCCCGACTTTGTCCAACCGTGTGTGCTGCACTAGGGCGATGATGGCATCCCACGCCCAACGTAGTCCGATCGTGTGTGTTGTCCAAAGGCGATGATGACATGCCACACCCAACGTAGTCTTGTAGTGTCTTCTGTCTAAGGGAATTATGGCATGCCATTCCTAACGTCATCCAACCCGGTGGGCTATCCAAGGGCAAGGTTTGCATTTAACACCTGACGTCGTCCCATCGTGTGTGCTTCCCAAGAGTGATTATAACTTTGCCACGCCCGACATATTATGACTGTGTGTTTTGTCAAAGGGAGATGATAACATGTCATGCTCGATGTCATCCTGCCATGTATTATGTGCAAGGGCAAAGATGAAATGCCACGCCCAACGTAGTTTTACCCTGTGTATGCTGCCCAAGGGCAATGATGGATTGCCATGCCTAACGTAGTTTGACCGTGTGTGCTATCCAAGGGAAATGATGGCATACCATGATCAACGTTGTTCGACCGTGTATGCTCTCTATGGGTGAAGATATCATGCCATGCCCGACGTCGTCCAACTTTCTGTGCTATCCAAGAGGAAGATGGCCTGTCACGCCTGATTTCATTGGACTGGGTGTCCTATCAAATGGCCATGCCAGACGTCATACGATCGTGTGTGCTTCCCAAGGGCGATGCGGGCATGCCATACCAATGTCAGTCGATCTTGTGTACTGTCCAAGGGTAATAATAGAATATGAAACCTGACTTCGTTCGATCTTGTATCATTTACAAGGGTGATAATAACATGCCATACCTGACGTAGTTCGACCCTGTATGTTGTCCAAGGAAAATTATTGCATTTAACTCCGGACGTCAGTACTGACCAAGGGCGATAATAACATTGCTACGCCCAACGTCGTCCAACCGTGTGTGCAGTCCAAGGGGAATGATAACATGCCACGCTCGACGTCTTCCGACCGTGTATGCTGTCCAAGGGAGATTATGGCATGCCACACCCAACGTCGTTCGACCCTATGGATGTAGTCCATGGGCGAGGATGGCTTGCCACGCCCGATATCATCTGACCGTGTGCACACGCCCAGTGCCATCATGGCATGCAAGGCCAGATGTAATACTACCGTGTATTGTGTAAATAGAAGATGATGGCATGCCATGCCTGACGTCGTCCCACCATATGTACAGTCCAAGGGCGAATATGGCATCTCACTTCCAATGTTGTCCTTCCGAATGTGCTGCCAATGGCAATGATGGCATTCCACACCCAGCGTCATCTGACCATGTGTGCGACCCAAAGGCCATGTGGTCATCCCACACCAGAGGTCGTCTAATCGTGTCTCATGTCCAAGGTTAATGATAAAATTTCAAGACTATCATCTTCGGATCATGTGTACATTCCAACGGTGATGATGGCATAACCACAGTTGATGTCACCCGATCGTGTGTGATACATAAGTGCGATGATTTCATGCCATTCCTGATATCATACATATGTGTGTGCAATCCAAAGCGATGATCGCATGCCACATCGATGTCATTTGACCATTTTTGATTTCTGATGGGCAACTAATGAAATTTAACACTTGACGTCGTCCGACCGTGTATGTTGCCCAAGGGCGATGATAGCATTTAAAAGCCCAACATTGTCTTATCGCCTGTGCAGTCTAAGGGCGATTTTAATATGCCACACCCGATGTCGTTCGATCGTTTATATTGTCTAAGGGACATGATGACATGCTACACCCGACATTGTCAACCCTGTGTATGTTGTCCTATGGCGATGAAGTCCTGCCACGCCCGCTGTTGTTCGACCGAGTATGCTGGCTAAAGTCCATGATGGCATGTCATGCCTGACGTAGTCTCACCGTGTATTCTATAAAATGGCAATGATGGCGTGCCACGCTCGAAGTCATCCCACCATGTGTGCTATTCAAGGGCGAAGTTGGCATGTCACACCCGATGTCGTTCGATTACATGTGCTTCTTAATTGCAAATTTGTCATTGCCACACAAGACATCATCCGACCATGTGTGTTGTCCAAGGGTCATGGGGACATGCCATGCCCAAGGTCGTTCGATAGTGTGTGTTGTTCAAGGGAGATGTAAACATGACACGCTTGACATTGCCTGATAGTGTGTGCATTTCAAGGGTGATGATTGCATTGTCATAGCCGACGTGATCCGAAAGTGTGTGTTTTACAAGGTCTATGATGGCATGCCACGCACGACGTCATAATTCTGTGTATGCATTTAAAAGGCGATGATTGCATGCCACGTCAACATCATCCTACCTTGTGTGAAGTCCAATGTGCAATAATGGCATTTAACACCCAACGTCGTTTGACCGTGTATGCTTACAAAGGTATTTGATAGCATTCCCATGCCAAATGTTATCCGTTCGTGTGTGCTGTCCAAGGGTGATTATAACATGGCACGTCTGACGTTGTCCGAGAAGTTATGCTTTCAAAGGGACATAATTACATGTCACAACTGACGTAATCCGATCGTAAATGCTTTCCAAGGGCTATAATGGAATTTAACGCTCGACGTTGTTCGACCGTGTGTGCTGTTCATGGGTAATTATAGCATTTCTAAGCCAGACGTAGTCCGATCATGTGTGTTGTCCAAGGGAAATGATAACATGCTATTCCTGACGTCGTCCGACTGTGTATGCTTTCTAAGGGCCATGATTGCATGCCACGCCCAAACGTAGTCCGACCATGTATTGTGTCTAAGGGAAATGATAGCATGCCATGCCTGATGTCGTCCTACCATATGTGTTGTCCAAAGTCAAAGATGGCATGTCACGCCTAACATCGTACAACCGCGTGTGCTACCGAATGGTGATGAAGGCATGCCACTCCCGACAATTTTCTACCGCATGTGCTACCTAATGCCAATGATGGTAGGCCACACCCCATGTCATCTGACCGTGCATGGTGTCCAAGGGCGTTGTTGGCATGCCACACCCGACGTCGTCTGGCAATGTATCCTATTAAAGGGAGATGATGGCGTACCACGCCCGACATAGTCCGACCATGTGTGTTACCCAAGGGCGATGATTGCATGTCATGCATGACGTCATAAAACCATGTATGCTTCCCAAGGACCATGTGGGCATGCAACGCCCTACGTTGTCCAATCGTGTGTGCTGTTTAGGGGAGATAATAACATGCCACACCCAACGTCGTTCGATCATATGTGCTTTCCAAGGGAGATAATGGGATGCCATGTTCAACATTGTCCGACCACATATGCTTCCCAAGGACGATGATGTCATGCCTTGCCATACGTAGTCCAATCATGTGTGCTGTCCAAGGGAGATGATGGTATTCCACACTCAAAATTGTCCAACTGTGTGTGCTGCCCAAAGATAATATTGGAATGCCACACCTATCATCTTCTGACCGCGTGTATTGTCAAACGGCAATGATTTCATCTAATTCCCCATGTCGTTCGACCGTGTGTGCTGCACAAAGGATATGATAGCATTCCACGCCCGACGTCATCTGTCTGTGTGTGTAGTCTAAATTTGGTGATGGCATGCCACGTTGACGGTATCTGACCATGTTTGCTGACCAAAGGGCAATGATGGAGTTTAATGCCCGATGTCGTCCAATCGTGTATGCTGCCCAAGGGCTATGATAGCATTGCCACGTCCAATGATGTTCAACCGTGTGTGCAATCCAAGGGTAATGATTACATGCAACCCTCGACGTCATCCGATAATGTATGTTGTCCAAGGGTGAAGGTGGATGCCATGTTCGATGTTGTCTGTCTGTGTGTATGTTTTTCAAGGGCGATGATGGCATGCCACGCCTTACATTGTATGAATGTGTGTTGGACAAGGGCTATAATGGCATGCTAAGCCTTACATCTTCCCACCGTGTGTGCTATCCAAGGGCAAAGATGGCATGTCACACCCGATGTCATCTGACCGCGCGTGTGGCCCAATGGCGATGATGGCATGCTACGCTTGACATTTTCCAATTGTGTGTGCTACCAATGGGCGATGATTGCATGTCACACCGGATGTCGTTTCAACGTGTGAGCTTCACAAGGGCAATATTGGCATGCCTCACATGACATCATCCAACCATGTGTGCTGCCCAAGGGCCATGAGAACATGAAACACCCTACGTAGTCCAATCGTGTGTGCTTTTCAAGGCAACGATATCATGCCACGGTCGACGTCATCCGATCGCGCAAACTTACAAGGGAGATGATGGGATGCCACACCCGACTTTGTCTAACCCTGTATGATGTTCAAGGGTGATGATTGCATGCTACGCCCGACGTTGTCCCACCCTGCGTATGCAGTCCAAGGGCGATGATGGCCTGCAATGCCGATGTCGTCCGACAGTGAGTGATGCCCAAGGTCGTTTGATCTTGTGTGCTGTCCAAGGGTGATGATAATATACCATGCCCGACGTCATCCGATCGTGTATACTTTCCAAGAACTATGATGGCATGCCACGCTAGATGTCGCATGATCGTGTGTGCAATCAAAGGGCGATGATGGCATTGTCACGGTCGACGTCTTCTTACCGTATGTGTTGCGCAATAGAAATGATGGCATTGCCATACCCAACATCGTCTGTCTGTGTATGTACTCAAAAGGCTATGATTGCATGCCACATCAATGTTGTTCGACCGAGTGTGCAGTCCACAGGGAAATGATGGCATTTAACTTTCGACGTCGTTCGACCATGTGTGATTCGCAAAGGCAATGCTAGCTTTCACAAGACCAACATCGTCTGGCCGTGTGTGCAGTCCAAGGGCGAAGATAACATGCCACGCCGGACGTCGTCCTACTGTGTATGCTGTCCAAAGGCAATGATGACATGCCACGCCCGACATTTTCTAACCCTACATATGTCATCAAAGAGCGATGATGACATGTTATGTGCGACGTCTTCCGACCGTGTGTGCTGTCAAAGGGCGAAAGTAACATGTCACACCTAACGTCATCCGACCACGTGTGCTGTTTAATGGCGATGATGGCATGCCACGCCCGACATCATCTGAACGTGTGTGCTGCCCAAGAGCCATGCGGGCATGCCATGCATGAAGTTGTTCGTTCGTGTGTGTTAGACAGGGCTATGATAACATGCTATGAACGACGCTGTCCGACCGCGTATGTTATCTAAGGGCCATGACGGCATGCTACGCCCATTGTAGGTCGACCGTGTATTCTATCCAAGGGGCGATGATGGCATGCCATGCTTGATGTCGTCCCATTGTGTGTGTTGTCAAAGGGAGAAAATGGCATGTCACACCTGATGTCGTCTTACCACGTGTGTAGCCCAATGGCGATGATGGCATGAGACACTCGATTCGATTATACCATGTGTGTTGCCTGATGGAGATGATGGCATACCACACTCGACATAATCCGATTGTGTATGCTATCCAAGGGCGATGATGTCGTGCCACACCCAACGTCGTCTGACCGTGTATGCTGTCCAAGGGAGATGATGGAATGCCACGCCTGACATTGTTCGATTGTGTATGCTGCCCAAGGGCGATGATTGTATGTAACGCCCGACGTTGTCTGAACGAATGTGCTTCACAATATTGATAATGGCATACCACACCTAACTTCATCCAAACGCGTGTTCTGCCCAAGGGTCATGCAGGCATGCAACGCCCTACATGGTTCAATAATGTGTGTTATTCATGGGCGATGATAACATGCCATGCCCGATGTCGTTCGACCGTGTATGCTTTCCAAGAGCGATGATGGTATGGCATGCATGACTTTGTCCGACCGTGTGTGCTGCACTAGGGCGATGATGGCAACCCACGCCCAATGTAGTCCGATCGTGTGTGTTGTCCAAGGGTGATGATGACATGCCACACCCAACGTAGTCCTATAATGTGTTCTGTCTAAGGGCAATCATGGCATGCCATGCCTAACGTCATCCAACTAGGTTGGCTATCCAAGGGCAACGTTGGCATTTAACACCCAATGTCGTCCCATCGTGTGTGCTTCCCAAGAGTGATTATAACTTTTCCATGCCCGACATATTATGATTGTGTGTTCTGTCCAAAGGCGATGATAACATGTCATGCTCGACGTCATCCTACCATGTATTATGTGTAAGGGTTAAGATGGAATGCCATGCCCGACGTAGTTTTACCCTGTGTATGCTGCCCAAGGGCAATGATGGATTGCCATGCCTGACGTTGTTCGATCGTGTTTGCTGTCCAAGGGCAATGATGGCATACCATGCTCAACATTGTTTGACAATGTATGCTGTCTATGGGTGAAGATGTAATGCCATGCCCGACATTGTCCCACTTTGTGTTCTATCCAAGGGCTAAGATAGCCTGTCACGCCTGACTTCATTCGACCGCGTGTCTTATCAAATGGCCATGCCAGACGTCATACGACCGTGTGTGATTCCCAAGGGTCAGGCGGGCATGCCATACCAATGTCAGTCGATCATGTGTACAGTTGAAGGGCGATGATAACATATGAAACCTGACTTTTTCTGATCTTGTATCCTTTACTAGGGTGATAATAACATGCAATACTTGACGTAGTCCGACCCTGTATGTTGTCCAAGGATAATTAGTGCATTTAACTTTTGACGTCAGTACTACCCAAGGGCGATAATAACATTGCTACGCCCAACATCGTCTAACCGTGTGTGCAGTTCAAGGGCAATGATAACTTGCCACACTCGAAGTCTTCCGACCGTGTATGCTTTCCAAAGGAGATATTGGCATGCCACGCCTGACGTCGTTCGACCCTATGGATGTAGTCCATGGGAGAGGATGTCTTGCCACACACGATATCCTCTGACCGTGTTCGCACGCCCAGTGCCATCATGGCATGCCAGGCCAGATGTAGTACAAGCGTGTATTCTGTAAATGGAAGATGATGGCATGCCACGCCCGACGTCGTCCCACCATGTCTACATTCCAAGGGCGAATATAGCATCTCATGCCTAATGTCGTCCTTCCTAATGTGCAGCCAATGGCGATGAAGGCATTCCACACCCGGCGTCATCTAACCATGTGTGCGACCCAAAGTCCATGTGGTCATCCCACGCCAGAGGTCGTCTAATCGTGTCTCATGTCCAAGCTTAATGATAACATTTCAAGCCTCATGTCGTCAGATCATGTGTACATCCCAACGACGATAATGGCATAACCACAGATGATGTCATCCGATCGAGTGTGATACATAAGTGCAATGATTTCATGCCATTCTTGATGTCATACGTCCGTGTGTGCAGTACAAAGCAATGATCGCTTGCCATATCGACGTCATTTGACCATGTGTGATTTCCTAAGGGCAATTAATGGAATTTAACACTTGACGTTGTCCGACCGTGTATGTTGCCAAAGGGCGATGATAGCATTTAAAATCCCAATGTTGTCTCATCCCCTGTGCAGTCCAAGGGAGATTTTAATATGCCGTCGTTCAATCATGTATATTGTCCAAGGGACATGATGACATGACACACCCGACATTGTTTGTCCCTGTGTATGGTGTCCAAGTGCGATGATGGCGTGCCACGCCCGATGTCGTTCGACCGTGTATGCTGGCCAATGGCCATGACAGCATGCTCCGTCTAACTTTGTCCAACCGTGTATGCTGAACAAGTGAGAAGAAGGCATGTCACGCCCGACGTCATCCGACCACTTGTGCTTTCCAATGACAATGATGGCATTCCACACTCAATGTTATCTTATAGTGTGTACTGCCCAAGAGTCGTGCAAGCATTTTATCCCCGATGTATTCCAACCATGCATGTTGTCTTAGGGCAATGATAACATGCCATGGCTTACATCGTCCGATTGTGTGTGGATAACAAGGGCGATGATGGAATGCCAGGCCCGACGTCGTCCGTCTGTGTAAGTTTTCCAAAGGCAATGATGGCATGGCACGTCGACTTCGTTCGATTATTCGTGCTGTCAAAAGGCCAATGATGGAATTTATCTGCTCGATGTCATCCAATCGTATGTGTTGGCCAAGGGTGATTATTGCATTGCCACGACCAACATCGTCTTACTATGTGTGCGGTCCAAGGGCGATGATAACATGCCACGCCTGACGTTGTCCAACTGTTTATGTTGTCCAAGGACGATGATGGATGCCACGCCCGATGTTGTTCGAGCATGTGTATCTTGTCCAAGGGTGACGATTATTAGCCACACCCGATGTCGCACGACCGTGTGTGCTGTCCAAGGGCGATGATAATATGCCATGATCGACGTCGCCCTACTGTGCATGTTGTCAAAGAACGATGATGGCATGCCACGCTCGATATTGTCTGACCATGTGTATGCCATCCAAGGCCGATGATGGCATACCAGGACCGACATCGTCACACCGGTGTGTTGTCCAAGGGATAAAATAGCATGTCACGCCATAAGTCGTCCGACTGCATGTGCTGTCCAATGGAGATGATGGCATGAAACGCCCGACGGCATTTGACCATGTGTGGTGCCTAATGTCGATGATGGCATGCCAAGATTGACATCATTCGACCATTTATCTTTTCCAAGAGTGATGATGGCATGACACGCCAAACATCGTTCGACTATGTATACTATCCAAGGGCGATGATGGCATGCCACGCCCGACATCGTCTGACCATGTGTGCTGCCCAACGGCGATGATGGCATTTCACGCCCGATGTAGGCTGAACGTGTGTTCTTCCCAAGAGCGATAATAGCATGCCACACAAGACATAATACAACTATGTGTAATGCCTAAGGACCATGCGGGAATGCCAGGCCCTACGTGGTCAAATTAAATTTTTTTTGCAAGAGTGATGATAACATGCAACGCCCGACGTCGTCCGATCGTGAATTCATGCCAAGGGAGATGATGGGATACCACGCCCGACGTTGTCTGACTGTGTGTGCTTCCTAAGAGCGATGATGGCATGCCACGCTCGACGTTCGTGTGTGCTGCCCAAAGACAATACTTGCATGCCACGCTTAATGTCGTCTGACCGCGTGTGCTATCCAAGGACAATGATTGCATCTAATGCCCCATATCGATTGATCGTATGTGGTGCAGAAGGGAGATGATAGCATGCTACACCCGATGTTATCGATCTGTGTGTTCAATCTAAATTTGATAATGGCATGCCACGACGACGTCGTCTGACAATGTTTGCTGTCAAAAGGGCAATGATGGAATTTAATGCATGACGCCGTCCGATCGTGTATGCTACCCAAGGGAAATGATAGCATTGCCACGCCCAATGATGTCCAACCGTGTGTGCATTCTATGGGCAATGATAACATGCAAACCCCGACTTCCTCCCTTAGTGTATGTTGTCCAAGGGTGAAGTTGGATGCCATGTTCGATGTTGTGTGACTGTTTGTATGCTTTTTCAGGGCGATGATGGCATGCCATGCCTGATGTCGTACGAACATGTTTGCTGGACAAGGGATATAATGTCATGCCAAGCCTGACTTCTTCCTACAGTGTGTGCTATCCAAGGGCAAAGATGGACTATCACACCCAATGTAATCTTACCACGTGTGTTGCCCAATGGCAATGATGGCATGTCACACACGACATCATCCTACTGTTTGTGTTGCCCAAGGGCCATGTGGATATGCCACGCCCGACGTCAACTGACTATGTGTGCTGTCAGAGGGCGATGATAACATGCCACACCCGAGGAGTCCGATGGTGTATGCTCTCCTATGGAGATGATAACATTCCACACTCAACATAGTCCGATCGTGGAAGTTGTCCAATTGCAATGGATGCATTTTACATCCGACATTTTCAGGACGTATGTTCTATCGAAGGGAGATTATAACATTGCAACGGCTGAATTAGTACTATCGTGTGTGCTTTCCAAGGACGATGATAATATGCCATGCTCGATGTCGCCCTAACGTGTATGCTGTCCAAGGGCAATAATGGCATGTCATGCCCGACGACGTTTGACCATGTGTATGTTGCAGAAGGGAGATGATGGCCTGCCATGCTTCATATTGTGTGATAGTGTGTGCTTTCCAAGGGCTATGATGGAATGCCACACTCGACATCATCCGACCATGTATGTGTCTAAGGGCGATGATGGCATGTTACGCTCGACATCGTCCCACCATGTTTGCTGTCAAAGAGTGAAGATGGTATGTCACGCCCGATGTCGTCCGACCGCGTGTGCTGCCCAATGGCGATTACGGAATGCCACTCCCCACATCATCTGTCCATGTCTGCAGTCTAAAGATGATGATGGCATGCCACGTCTATGACATCCAACCAAGTGTGTTGTCCAAAAGGCAATGATGGCATTTAATGCCAGACATCGTAAAATTGTGTGTGCTGCCCAAGGTCGATTATAGCATAGACACGCCAAACATTGTTCGACCCTGTGTGCATTCAAAGGGCAATGATAACACGCCACGCCCAAAGTTGTCCAACTGTGTATGTTGTCTAAGGGCGATGATGGCATGCCATGCTAGATGTTGTCCGATGATGTATATGTTGTCCAAGGGCGAAGATCGCCTGCCACTCCTGACATCGTCCGACGGTGTATACTGTACAAAAGTAATGATTCCATGCCACGCCGAAGGTCATCTCACCATGTGTGTTGTCCAACGGTGAAGATGGCATGTCACACCTGACTTAGTCCGACCGCGTGTGTTGTGCATTAGCAATGATATCATGCCATGCATGACATTGTCCGACCTCGTGTGTTGGCTAACTGTGTTGATGGCATGCCACGCCCGACATCATCCGACTATGTGTATTTTCCGAGGGATATTCGGGCATCCCACGCCCGATGTTATTCGATTGAGTGTGCTTTCCAAGGGCGATGATATAATACCACACCCGACGTCATCCGATCTTGTATGCTTTCCAAGGGCGATGATAACGGGCCACACCTCACTTAGTGGGACCGTGTATGCTGTCCAATGTCAATAATGGCATTTTACACCCGACATCGTCCGACCATATGTGCTGCCTAAGGGCGATGATAGCATTTCCATGGCCAACATCGTCTGATCATGCATGCAGTCCAAGAGTAATGATGGTATGCCATGCCCTATATCGTCCGGCCATTAAATGTTGTCCAAGGGCGATGATGGCCTGCCACGCCTGATGTTGTTCGACCGTGTGTGCTGGCCAAGGGCCATGATGTCATTCCATGTCCGACGTAGTCCGATCGTGTATTTTATAAAAGGGAGATGATGGCATGCCATGCTCGACGTCGTCCCACCATGTGTGCTATCCAAGGGGGAAGTTGGCATGTCCCACCCGATGTCGTTCCATTACATGTGCTTCATAATCGTGATGTTGTAATTGTCAAGCAAGACATCATCTGACCATGTGTGCTATCCAAGGGCCACGTGGGCATGCCACGCCCCAGGTTCTCCGATCGTGTGTGCTGTGCAGGGGCGATGTTAACATGACACACTTGACGTCGCCTGATCGTGTGTGCATTCAAAGGGAGATGATTGCATTGCCACGGCCGACGTGATCCGAACGTGTGTGTTTCACAAGGGCTATGATGGCATGTTACGCCAAACGTCATCTGTCCATGTACGCAGTTCAACAGTGAGAATGGCGTGCCACGTCGACATAATCCTACAGCGTGTGACGTCGAATGTGCAATGATAGGATTTAACACCCAACGTCGTTTGACCATGTATGCATACAAAGGTCTATGGTAGCATTCACAAGCCCTATGTCGTCTGATCGTGTGTGCAGTCCAAGGGTGATAATAATATGCCACGCTCGATATAGGCCGACCGTTTACGCTGTCCAAAGGCGATGATGGCATGCCATGTGCCCGACGTTGTTCCACCCTATGTATGCTCTCCAAGGGGGATGATGGCCTACCACGCCTGACGTCGTCTGGCCGTGTGTGCTGGCCAAGGAAAATGATGGCATGCCACGCCTGACCTAGTCCGACCGTGTATGTTATCCAAGGGCGATGATGGAATGCCACACCCAACGTCCTCCCACTGTGAGTGCTCTCCAAGGGCAAAGATTGGATGTAACACCCAACATCATTTGACTTCTTGTGTTGCCCAATGGCAATGATGTCATGCTACTCCTGACATTATTAAACCGTGTGTGCTTCCCAAGGGCCATGTGTGCATGCGATGCCTGACGTCGTCAATTTGCGTGTGCTGTCCAAGGGTGATTAAAACATGTCACGCCTGACATTGTCTGATGATTTATGCTTTGAAAGGGACATAATAATATGCCAGACTAGACGTAATCCGACTGTAAATGCTTTCCAAGGGCAATGATGGCATTTAACGCCCGACGTCGTTAGACCTTGTGTACTGCCCAAGGGTAATTAAAGCATTACCAAGCGCAATGTAGTCCGATCATGTGTATTGTCAAAGGGAGATGATAACATGCTATTCTAGACGTTGTCCGACTGTGTATGCTTTCTAAGGGCCATGATGGCATGCCACGACCATCGTAGAATGACCATGTACTATGTCCAAGGGCAATGATGGCATTGCCATACCTGATGTCGTCCCGCCATGTGTGTTGTCCTAAGGCAAAGATGACATGTCATGCCTAACATCGTACAACATCGTGTGCTATCCAAAGGCGCTGGTGGCATGCCACGCCCGACAATGTTCGATAATGTGTGCTACCTAATTCTGATGATGTCATGCCACACCCGATATAATCCGACCGTGCATGGTGTTAAAGGGCTATGATGGCATGCCACACCCGACGTCGTCTTACTATGTATGCTGTCCAAAAGAGATAATGGCGTACCACGCCCGACATAGTCTGACCATGTGTGCTACCCAAGGGCAATGATTGCATGTCATGCCTGACGTCATAAAACTATGTATGCTGCGCAAGGACCATGTGGGAATGCAACGCCCTACGTGGTCCAATCGTGTGTGCTGTTCAGGGGAGATTATAACATGCCACAGCCGACATCGTTCGATCATATATGCTTTGCAAGGGCGATGATGGGATGACATACTCGATATTGTCCAACCGTGTGTGTTGCCCAAAGACAATATTGGCATGCCACCCCTAATATCGTCTGACCGCGTGTGCTTCCAAAGGGCAATGATTGCATCTAATGCCCCAAGAGAGATGATAGCATGCAACGCTCGATGAAGTCTGTTTGTGCAGTCTAAATATCATGATGGCATGCCATGTTGATGTTGTCTGACCATGTTTGTTGACCAAAGGGCAATGATGGAATTTAATGCCCGACGTCGTCCAATCGTGTATGATGCCCAAGGGCAATGAAAACATTGCCAAGCCCAATGACGTCCAACCGTGTGTGCAGTCCAAGGGAAATAATAACATGCTATCCCTGACGTCGTGCGATAGTGTATGTTGTCCAAGGGTGAAGATGGATGCCATGTTTGACATTGTATGATTGTGTGTATGATTTCCGAGGGCGATGATGGCGTGCCACGCCCGACATAGTATGAACGTGTGTGCTAGACAGTGGCTATAATGGTATGACACGCCTGACATCTTCCCACCGTGTGTGCTATCAAAGGGAAAAGATGGCATGTCACACCCGATGTCATCTAAAAACGTGTGCTGCCCAATGGCGATGATGGCATGCCACACACGACGTCATCCGACCATTTGTGCTGCCTAAGGGCCTTGTGGATATGCAAAGCCCGACGTCAACCGACTGTGTTTGCTGTTAAAGGGAGATGATAACATGCCACGCCGGACGTCGTCCCATTGTGTATGCTTTCCTAGGGAGATCATAACATGCCACACTCAACGTAGTTCGGCCGTGTAAGCTGTCCAATGGCAATGATGGCATTTAACACCTGACATTTTTATGTCGTGTCTACTGTCGAAGAGGGATTATAGCATTGCATAGATCGAGGTATTACTATTGTGTGTGCTGTACAAGGGACATGATAACATGCCATGTTCGATGTCACCCTACCGTGTATATTGTCCAAGGGCGATAATGGCATCTCATGCCTGACGTCGTCCGACCATGTGTATGGTGCCGAAGGGGGATGATGGCCTGCCATGCCCGATGTAGTTTGATTGTGTGTGCTGTCCAAGGGCTATGATGGCATGCCACGCTCGACGTCGTCCCACCATGTGTGCAGTCCAAGGGCGAAGATGGCATGTCACGCCCGATGTCGTCCGACCGCGTGTGCTTCCTAATGGCGATTACGACATGCCACTCCCGATTTTATCTGTCCATCTTTGCAGTCTAAAGGTGATGATGGCATGCCACATCGACGTCGTCCAACCATCTGTGTTGTCCAAAAGGCAATGATGACATTTAAGGCCAAACTTCGACAGACCGTGTGTGCTGCACAAGGGCGATGATAGCATTGCCACGCCAAACATTTTTTCACCGTGTGTGCAGTCCAAGGGAAATGATAACACGCCACACCCAACGTCATCGGATCGTGTATGTGGTCTAAGGGAGATGATGGCATGCCACGCCCGATGTTGTCCAACCATTTGTATGCAATCCAAGGGCGATAATGGCCTTCCACGCCCAACGTAGTTCAACCATGTGTGCTATCCAAGGGTCATGATGGCATGCCATGCTCGACATCGTCCGACAGTGTATTATGTACAAAAGCGATGATTGCATGTCACCCCAGATATCATCCCACCATTTGTGTTGTCCGAGGTCTAAGATGGCATGTCACGCCTTACTTAGTCCTACAGCGTGTGCTGGGCATTACCGATAATGTCATGCCATGCACGACATAGTCCAACTGCGCGTGCTGCCTAAATGCGATGATGGCATGCCACACCCGACGTCATCCGACTATGTGTGCTGTCCAAGGGCCATTCGGGCATGCCACGCCCGATGTTATTTGATTGTGTGTTCTTTCCAAGGGCGATGATATAATACCACACCCGACGTCTTCTGATCTTGTATGCTTTCCAAGGGCTATGATAACTTGCCACACCTCTCTTAGTCGGACCGTGTATGCTTTCCAAGGGCTATGATAACTTGCCACACCTGACATTGTCCGACCGTGTACGCTGCCCAAGGGCGATGATAGCATTATTATGATCAACGTCATCCGACGATGTGTGCAGTCCAAGATCTATGATGTCCTGCCACGCCCTACATTGTCCGACCCTTTGTGTTGTCCAAGGGCGATGATGGCCTGCACAGCCCGATGTTTTTTGACCATGTGTGCTGGCAAAGGTCCATGATGGCATGCCATGCCTGACATATTCCGACCGTGTATTCTATCCAAGGGCGATGAGGGCATGCCACACTCGATGTTTCCAGCATGTGTGCTATCCAAGGGTGAAGATGGCATGTCACACCCGATATCGTTCGATTAGGTTTTCTTTCTAATCGCCACGTTGTCATTGCCACACCAGACGTCATCCGACTGTGTGTGATGTCCAAGGGCGATGCGGCCATGCCACTGCCCCATGTCGTCCGATCGTGTGTGCTGTCCTAGGGCGATGTTAACATGCCATGCTCGACGTCGTCTGATAGTGTAGGCTTTCCATGAACCATGATGGCATGCCATGCTTGACGTTGTTTGATCGTGTGTGCATTCCAAAGGTGATGATTGTGTTGCCATGGACGACGTCATCAGAACTTGTGTGTTTCACAAGGGCTTTGATGACATGCAATGCCCGAGGTCGTTCCGCACGTGTATGCCCTTCAAAGGCGATTATGGAATGCCAGAATGACATCATCCTACCTTGTGTGATGTCCAATGGGCAATGATGGCATTTAACACCCAACGTCGTTCGACCGTGTGTGCTTATTAAGGTCTATGATAGCATTTCCACGCCCAATGTCGTTCGAACGTGTGTGCTGTCCAAGGGAGATGATAACATGCCACGCTCAATATCGTTCGACCGTGTATGCTGTCCAAAAGCAATGATGGCATGCCATGTGCCTGACGTTGTTCCACCCTATATATGTTGTCCAACGGGGATGATGGTCTGCCACGCCCGACGTCGTCTGACCGTGTTTGCTTGACAAGGGCAATGATTGCATGCCAGGCTTGACGTAGTCCAACTGTGTATGCTGTCCTAGGGCGATGATGGCATGCCACACCGGACGTTCTCCCACTGTGAGTTCTCTCCAAGGTAGAAGATGGCATGTAACACCCGACGTCATCTGTCTACGTGTGCTGCCTAATGGCAATGATGTCATGCCACGCCTAACGTCATTAAACCTTGTGTGTTTCCTTAGGGCCATGCGTGCATGCCATGCCCGACGTCATCATTCGTGTGTGCTGCCTAGAGTAATTACACCATTTCCACGCCCGACGTAGTCCGATCATGTGTGTTGTCCAAAGGAGATGATAACATGCCATTCCTTACTTCGTCTGACTATGTATTCTTTCTAAGGGCCATGATGGCATGGCAGGACCGACGTAGTTTGACCATGTATTGTGTCAAAGGGCAATGATAGCATGCCACGCCTGAGGTTGTCCCACCGTGTGTGTTGTCCAAATGCCACGCCCGATGTTCTTCGACCGCGTGTGCTAACTTATGCCAATGATGGTATGCCACTCCTGATGTCATCCAAATGTGCATGCTGTCTAAGGGAGATGCTTGCATGCCACACCTGACGTCGTCCGACCATGTATGCTGTCTAAGAGAGATGATGGCGTACCACGCCCGGCATTGTCCGAGCCATGTGTGATACCCAAGGGCAATGATTGCATGTCATGCCCGACGTCATCAAACTTTGTATGCTTCCCATTGACCATGTGGGCATGCAATGCCCTATATTATCCAATCATGTGTGTTGTTTAGGGGAGATGATAACATGCCACGTCCGACGTCGTTCGATCATATCTTCTTTCCAAGGGCGGTGATGGGATGACATGCTTGACATTGTCTGACAGTGTGTGCTGTCCAAGGGCGATGATGGCATGCCATGCCCAACATAGTCAGATCATGCGTGCCGTCTAACGGCAATGAGTGCATGCCACTGTCCATGTCATTTGACCGTGTATGCTGCCCAAGTACCATGCTTACACGCCGCGCATAACATTGTCTGACCCTGTGTGCTGTTCAAGGACAATTATTGCATCTAATGCCTAACGTCCTCCGACCATGTTTGCTGCACAAGGGCGATGATGGCATGTCACGCACGACGTCGTTGGAACGTGTGTTCTGCCCAAGGGAGATAATAGCATGCCATGCAAGATGTCATATGACTATGTGTAATGCCGAAGGGCCATGCGGGAAATCTTCCGACCGTGTGTGCTATCTAAGGGCGAAGATGGCATGTCACACCCGATGTAATTTGACCACGTATGCTGCCCAATGGCGATGATGGCATGCCACACACGACATCATCCGACCGTTTGTGTTGCCTAAGTGCCATGTGGATATGCCATGCCTTACGTCAACCGACTGTGTATGCTGTCAAAGGGCGATGATAACATGCCACACTAGTTGTCGTCCGATGGTGTGTGCTTTTCTAGGGAGATGATAACATGCCACACTCAACATAGCCAGCAGTAGAAGATGTCCAAATGCCTATGGCAATTATAACATTGCAACGCCCGACGTAGTACTTTCGTGTGTGTTGTCCAAGGGCGATGATAATATGCCATGCTAGACGTCGCCCTAGTATGTATGCTGTCCATGGGCGATAATGGCATGTCATGCCCGACGTTGTTCGACCATGTGTATGCTGCTAAAGGACGATAATGGCCTGCCATGCCCGATGTAGTGTTATAGTGTGTGCTTTCCAAGGGTTATGATGGAATTCCACGCTCGACGTCGTCCGACCGTGTATGTTGTCCAAGGGCGATGATGGCATGTCAAACTCGACGTCGGCCTACCACATGTGCTATCCAAGGATGAAGATGGCATGTCACGCCCGATGTCGTCCTACCGCGTGTGCTGCCCAATGGAAATTACGACATGCCACTCTTGACGTCATTTGTCCATGTTTGCAGTCTAAAGGAGGTGATGCCATGCCACGTCGACGTCGTCCAACCATGTGTGCTGTACAAAATGCAATGATAGCACTTAATGCTAAACATCGTCAAACTGTGTGTCCTGCCCTAGGGAGTAGATAGCATTGCAACGCCAAAAATTGTTCGACCATGTGTGCAGTCCATGGGCAATGATAACACGCCACGCCCAACATCGTCCGATTGTGTATGTTTTCTAAGGGCGATGATGTCATGCCAAGCCCGACATTGTCCGACCATTTGTATGTTTTCCAAGGGCGATGATGGCCTGCCGCGCCCGACATCGTCGATGGTGTATGCTGTATAAAAGCGATGATTGCATGCCATTCCCGATGTCGTCCCACCATGTGTGTTGTCTAACGATGAAGATAGCATGTCAGGCCTTACTTTGTCCGACAGCGTGTGTTGTGCATTAGCGTTGATGTCACGCCATGCACGACATTGTCCGACCCTGTGTGCTGCCTAATTGCGATGATGGCATGCCATGCTCAACGTCAACCGACTATGTGTGCTGTCCAAGGGACATTTGGGCATTCCACACCCAATGTCATTCGATTGTGTGTGCTTTCCAAGGGCGATGATTTAATACAATCCCGACGTCATCAGATCTTGTATACTTTCCAAGGGCGATGATAACTTGCCACACCTCACTTAGTCGAACCGTATCTGATGTCCAAGGTCAATGATGACATTTTACACCCTACATCTTTCGACAGTGTGCGCTGCCTAAGGGCGATGATAGCATTGTTATGCCCAACATCGTCGACCATGTGTGCAGTCCAAGAGTAATGATGCCATGCAACGCCCTACGTAGTGCGACCCTGTGTATGTTGTCCAATGGCGATGAAGGCCTTCCAAGCACGATGTTGTTCGACTGCGTGTTCTGGCTAAAGTCCATGATGGCATGCCATGCCCGACGTAGTCTGATCGTGTATTCTATAAAATGGCGATAATGGCGTGCCACACTCGATGACGTCCCACCATGTGTGCTATCCAAGGGAGAAGTTGGTATGTCACACCCGATATCGTTCGATTACTTGTGCTTCCTAATCGCGATTTTTCATTGCCATGCAAGACATCATCCGACCATGTGTGTTGTCCAAGGGCCATGGGGGCATGCCACGCCCAAGGTCGTTCGATCGTGTGTGTTGTGCAAGTGCGATGTAAACATGACACGCTTGACAATGCCTGATCGTGTGTGCATTCCAAGGGTGATTATTGCATTGTCACAGCCGACATGATCCGGACGTGTGTGTTTCACAAGGTCTATGATGGCATGCCATGCACGATGTCATCTTTCTGTTTATGCATTTAAAAGGCGATGATGGCATGCCACATAAAAATCATCCTACCGTGTGTGAAGTCCAATGTGCAATGATGGCATTTAACACCCAATGTCATTTGACCGTGTATGATTACAAAGGTCTTTGATAACATTCCCATGCTCAATGTCGTCCGTTCGTGTGTGCTGTCAAAGGGTGATTATAACATGCCACGTCTAGCGTTGTCTGATTAGTTATGCTTTCAAAGGGACATAATAAAGTATCACACCCGATGTAATCCGACCATAAATGCTTTCCAAGGGCAATGATGGCATTAAGCTCGACGTTGTTCGACCGTGTGTGCTACGCAAGGGTAATTATATCATTTCCAAGCCAGACGTAGTCCGATCTTGTGTGTTGTCCAAGGGAGATGATAACATGCTATTCCTGACGTCGTCCGACTGTGTATGCTTTCTAAAGGCCATAATTGCATGCCACACCCGACGTAGTCCGACCATGTGTTGTGTTCAAGGGCAATGATGGCATGACATGCCTGATGTCGTCCTACCGTGTGGTGTCCAAAGGCAAAGATAACATGTCACACCTAAAATCGTGAAACCGTGTGTGCTACCCAATGGTGATGAAGGCATGCCACACCCGACAATGTTCTACCACATATGCTACCTAATGCCGATGATGGTAGTCCACACCCGATGTCATCCGACTGTGCATAGTGTCCAAGGGCGATGATGGCATGTCACACCCGACGTCGTCCGGCCATGTATGCTGTCCAAAGGAGATGATGGCGTACCACGCCCGACATAGTCCGACCATGTGTGCTACCCATGGCCGATGATTACATGTCATGCATGCTGTCATAAAACCGTGTATGCTACCCAAGGACCATGTGGGCATGCAACACCCTACGTGGTCCAATCGTATGTATTGTTTAGGGGAGATGATAACATGCCACACCCGACGTCGTTCGATCATATCTGCTTTCCAAGGGAGATGATGGGATGCAATGCTCGACATTGTCCGACCGCGTATGCTTCCCAAGGGCGATGATGGCATGCCATGCCTTACGTAGTCCAATCGTGTGCGCTTTCCAAGGGAGATGATGGAATTCAACGGTCAACATTGTCCAACCGTGTGTGCTGCCCAAAGATAATATTGGCATGCCACGCCTAACATCATCCGACCGCGTGTGTTGTCCAACGACAATGATTTCATCTAATTCCCCATGTCGTTCGATCGTGTGTGCTGCACAAGGAAGATGCTAGCATGCCACGCCCGACGTTATCTGTTTTTGTGTGCAGTCTAAATTTGATGATGGCATCCCACGTAGACTTTTTCTGACCATGTTTGCTGACCAAAGGGCAGTGATGGAGTTTAATGCCCGATGTCGTCCAATCGTGTATGCTGCCCAAGGGCAATGATAGCATTGCCACGCCCAATGATGTTAAACTGTGTGTGCAGTCCAAGGGTGAAGGTGGATGCCATGTTCGACGTTGTCTGTCTGTGTGTATGCTTTTCGAGGGCGATGATGGCGTGCCACGCCCGACATCGTACGAACGTGTGTTGGACAAGGGCTATAATGGCATGCCATGCCTGACATCTTTTCACCGTGTGTGCTATCAAAGGGCAAAGATGGCATGTCACATCCGATGTTATCTGACCACGTGTGCTGCCCAATGGAGATGATGGCATGAAACACACGACCTCATCCGACCATTTGTGCTGCCTAAGGGCCATGTGGATATGCCACGCCCTCCGTCAACTGACTGTATTTGCCGTTAAAGGGAGATGATAACATGCCACGCCCGACGTCGCCCGATTGTGTATGCTTTCATAGAGAGATGATAACATGCCACACTCAACGTAGTCCGATCGTGTAAGATGTCCAATGGCAATGATGGTATTTAACACCTTACATATTGAAGTCGCGTGTGCTGTCGAAGGGCGATTATAGCATTTCACAGCCCGACGTAGTACTATTGTGTGTGCTATCTAAGGGAGATCATAATATGCCATGCTCGACGTCACCCTACAATGTATGCTGTCCAAGGGCGATAATGGCATGTCAGGCCCGACGTCGTCCGACCATGTTTATGCTGCAAAAGGGCAATGATTGCATGCCACACTCAACGTCGTCCGACCGTGTATACCGTACAAGTGCGATGATGGCATGTCATGCTCGACATCGTCCCACCATGTGTGCAGTCCAAGGGCAAAGATGGCATGTCACGCCCGATGTCGTCTTACTGCGTGTGCTGCCCAATAGAGATTACGACATACCACTCCCGGCGTCATCTGTCCCTGTTTTTGCAGTCTAAAAGCAATGATGGCATGACATGTCGACGTCGTCTGACTATGTGTATTTTCAAAAAGGCAATGGTGGCATTCATGCCAAACGTCATAACACTGTGTGTGTTTCGCAAGGGCGATGATAGCATTGCCACCCCAAACATTTTTCAACTGTGTGTGCAGTCCAAGGGAAATGATAATACGCCACACCCAACGTCATCCAATTGTGTATGTTGTCTAAGGGCGATGATGGCATACCATGCCCGGCGTTGTCCGATCATTTGTATGCTATCCAAGGGCGATTATTGCCTTCCACGCCTGACGTAGTCCAACCATTTGTGCTATCCAGGGGTCATGATGGCATGCCACACTCGACATCGTCATACGGTATATGCTGTACAAAAGCGATGATTGCATGCCATGCTTGACATCGTCCCACCATGTATGTTGTCCGAGGGCGAAGATGGCATGTCACGCCTGACTTAGTCCGACAGCGTGTCCTATGCATTAGCGATGATGTCATGCCATGCACAACATTTTCCAACTGCGCTGCGTGTGCTGCCTAATGGCGATGATGGTATGCCACGCCCGACGTCATTCGACTATGTGTGCTGTCCAAGGTCCATTCGGGCATGCCACACCCGATGTTATTCGGTTGTGTGTTCTTTCCAAGGGCGATGATGGCATTCCACACTCAATGTTTCCACCATGTGTGCTATCCAAGGGTGAAGATGACATGTCACACCCGATGTCATTCGATAACGTGTGCTTTCTAATCGTGATGTTTTCATTGCCATGCCAGACGTCATTCGACCGTGTGTGCTGTCCAAGGGCCATGTGGGCATGCAACGCCCCAGGTCGTCCGATCGTGTGTGTTGTCCAAGGGCGATGTTAACGTGCCACGCATGATGTCGTCGAATCGTTTATGTTTTCCAAGAATCTTGATGGCATGCCACGCTTGACGTCGCCCGATTGTGTGTGCATTTTAAAGGCGATGATTGCAATGCGAAGGCTGGCATCATCGAAACTTGTGTCTTTCAAAAGGGCTATGATGACATGCCATACGCGACGTTGTCCGTCTATGTATGAACTTCTTAGACGATGATGTCATGCCAAAACGACATCATCCTACCGTGTGAAGTCCAATGGGCAATGATGACATTTCACACAAACGTCGTTCGACCGTGTGTGCTTATTAAGGTCTATGATAGCATTCCCACGCCCAATGTCGTCCAAACGTGTGTGAAGTCCAAGGGCGATGATAACATGCCACGCTCTATATAATCTGACAGTGTATGTCGTCCTAAAGCAATGATGCTAGTCCATGTGCCCGACTTTGTTCGACCCTCTGTATGATGTCAAACGGGGATGATGGCCTGCCACACCCGACATCGTCTGACCGTGTTTGTTTGACAAGGGAAATGATGGCAGGCCACGCCTGACGTAGTCCGACTGTGTATGATGTCCAACGGCGATGATGGCATTGACACACTTAATGTAGTTCAACCGTCCGTGTTGTACATGGCCGATGATAACATGCCATGCTTGACGTCATACTACCGTGTATGTTGTCGAAGGGCGATGACAGGATTCACATTCCTAACGCCGTCCGACCGTGTGTGCAGTCCAAGGGGAATGATAGCATGCCACGATCGATGTTGTTCGACCATGTATGTTGTCCAAGAACGATGATGCTATGAAACGCCCAACGTTGTCCAACCCTATGTATGCTGCCCAAGGGGGATGATGGCCTGTCACTCATGAAGTCGGCTGACCGTGTCTGCTTGCCAAAGGACATGATATCATTACATGCCTGATGTAGTCCTATCGTGTATTATGTCCAAGGGTGATGATGGCAGGTAATGCCCACATCTTCCCACTATGTGTGCTATCCAAGGGCAAAGATGACATGTCACACATGACATTGTCCAACCGCATGTGCTTGGCAAGGGCAATGCTGGAATACCTTGCACGACATTGTTCAACAGCTTATGCTGTCTAATGGCGATGATGGCATGCCACGCTTGTCATTGTCCAATTGTGTGTGCTACCCAAGGGCGATAAATGCAAGTCACACTGGATGTCGTTTGAACGTGTATGCTTCACAAGGGCGATAATGGCATGCCTCACATGACATAATCCAACCGTGTGTGCTGCCCAAGGGCCATGAGAACATGAAACATCCTACGTGGTCCAATCGTGTGTGCTGTTCAGGGGCAACAATAACATACCACGGTCGACGTCGTCCGATTGTGCATACTTTCCAAGGGAGATGATGGGATGCCACACCCGACTTTGTCCAACCCTGTATGATGTCCAAGGGCGACGATTGCATGCTACGCCTAACGTTGTACCACCCTGCGTATGCTTTTCAAGGGCGATAATGGCCTACAACGCCGATGTCGTCCGACCGTGAGTGATGCCCGAAGTCATTTGATCTTGTCTGTTGTCCAAGGGTGATGATAATATACCATGCCCGACGTCATCCGATAGTGTCTGCTTCCAAGAACTATGATGGCATTCCATTCTAGACGTCGCCTGATCGTGTGTGCAATCCAAGGGCGATGATGGCATTGTCACGGCTGACGTCGTGTGACCGTGTGTGTTGTGCAAGAGAAATGATGGCATTGCCATGCACAACATCGTCTGTCCGTGTATGCACTCAAAAGGCCATGATTGCATGCCACATCAATGTTGTTCGACCGAGTGTACAGTCCACAGGGAAATGATGGCATTTAACATTCGACGTCGTTCGACCATGTGTGATTCCCAAAGGCGATGCTAGTTTTCATAAGCCCAACATCGTCTGACCGTGTGTGCAGTCTAAGGGAGAAAATAACATGCCACGCTCGACATCGTCCTACTGTTTATGCTGTCCAAAGGGAATGACGACATGCCACGCCCGACATGTTCTGACCCTATGTATGTCATCCACGGGCGATGATGGCATGTTACACGCGACGTCTTCCGACCATGTGTGCTGTCAAAGGTCGAAAGTAACATGTCACGCCTAACATCGTCCGACCACGTGTGCTGCCTAAAGGCGATGATGGCATGCCACGCCCGACGTCATCCAAACGTGTGTGCTGCCCAAGAGCCATGCGGGCATGCCCTGCATGACGTTGTTCGTTCGTGTGTGCTAGACAGGGCTATGATAACATGCCATGTCCGATGTTGTCCGACAGCGTATGTTATCTAAGGGCCATGACGGCATGCTACGCCCATTGTAGTCCAACCGTGTATTCTATCCAAAAGGCGATGATGGCATGCAATGCTTGATGTCGTCCCACTGTGTGTGTTGTCCAAGGGAGAAAATGGCATGTCACACCTGATATCGTCTTACCACGTGTGTAGCCCAATGGCGATGATGGCATGAGACACCCGATGCCATTCGACCAAGTGTGCTGCCTAATGGCGATGATGGCATACCACACCTGACATAATCCGACCGTGTATGCTATCCGAGGGCGATGATGTCATGCCACACCCGACGTCGTCTAACTGTGTGTGCTGTCCAAGGGAGAGGATGGAATGCCACACCGGACATCATTCGACTGTGTATGTTGCCCAAGGGCGATGATTGTATGTCACGCCCGACGTTGTCTGAACGAATGTGCCTCACAATAGCGATAATGGCATGCCACGCCTAACGTCATCCAACAGTGTGTTCTACCCAAGGGCCATGCGGGCATGAAACACCCTACATGGTTCAATTATGTGTGTTATTCATGGGCGAGGATAACATGCCATGCCCGATGTCGTTCGATCGTGTATGCTTTCCAAGGGTGATGATGGTATGGCATGCTTGACTTTTTCCAACAGTGTTTGCTGCACTAGGGCGATGATGGCATCCCACGCCCAACGTTGTCCGATTGTGTGTGTTGTCCAAGTGCGATGATGACATGACACACCCACCGTAGTCTTATAGTGTGTTCTATCTAAGGAAAATGATGGCATGTCATGCCTAACGTCATCTAACCATGTGAGCTATCCAAGGGCAAGGTTGACATTTAACACCCGACGTCGTCCCATTGTGTGTGCTTCCCAAGAGTGATTATAACTTTGCCACGCCCGACATATTATGATTGTTTGTTCTGTCCAAAGGCGATGATAACATGTCATGCTGGACGTCATCCTACCATGTTTTATGTGCAAGGGCGAAGATTGAATGCCACGCCCGACGTAGTTTGACCCTGTGTATGTTGCCCAAGGGCAATGATGGATTGCCATGCCTGACGTAGTTTGACCGTGTGTGTTTTCCAAGGGAAATGATGGCATACCATGCTCAACTTTGTTTGACCGTGTATGCTGTCTATGGGTGAAGATGGCATGCCATGCCCGACATCGTCCCACATTGTGTGATATCCATGTGCAAAGATGTCCTGTCACGCCTGATTTCATTCGACTGCGTGTCTTATCAAATGGCCATGCCAGACGTCATTCGACCGTGTATGCTTCCCAAGGGCCATGCGGGCATGCCATACAAATGTCAGTCGATCGTGTGTACAGTCCAAGGGTGATTAGAACATATGGAACCCGACTTTGTCCGATCTTGTATCGTTAACAAGGGTGATAATAACATGCCACACTTGACGTAGTCCGACCCTCTATGTTGTCCAAGGAAAATTATTGCATTTAACTCCCGACGTCAGTACTGCCCAAGGGCGATAATAACATTGCTATGCCCAATGTCATCCAACCGTGTGTGCAGTCCAAGGGCAGTGATAACATGCCACGCTCAACGTCTTCCAACCATGTATGCTGTCCAAGGGAGATGATGGCATGCCATCCCGACGTTGTTCGACCCTATGGATGAAGTCCATGGGAGAGGATGGCTTGCCACGCCCGATATTGCCTGACCGTGTGTGCACGCCTAGTGCCATCATGGCATGCCAGGCAAGATGTAGTCCTACCTTGTATTCTGTAAATGGAAGATGATGGCATGGCACGCCCAACGTCGTCCCACCATGTGTACAGTCCTAGGGTGAATATGGCATCTCACGCCCAATGTCGTCCCTCCTAATGTGCTACCTGTGGTGATGAAGGAATTCCACGCCCGGCGTCATCTGACCATGTGTGCGACCCAAAGGCCATGTGGTCATCCTACGCTAGAGGTCATTTAATCGTGTCTCATGTCTAAGGTTAAAGATAACATTTCAAGCCTAACGTCGTCAGATCATGTGTACATTCCAACGACGATGATGGCATAACCACAGTTGATGTCATCCGATCGTGTGTGATACATAAGTGCAATGATTTCATGCCATTCTTGATGTCATACGTCAATGTGTGTAGTCAAAAGCGATGATCGCATGCCACATCGATGTCATTTGACCATGCGTGTTTTCCAAAGGGCAGTTAATTGAATTTAACACTTGACGTCATCCGACCGTGTATGTTGCCAAAGTGCGATGATAGTATTTAAAAGCCCTACGTTGTCTCATTGCCTGTGCAGCCCAAGGGCGATGTTAATATGCCACGCCCGACGTCGTTCGATCATGTATATTGTCTAAGGGACATGATGACATGACACACTCGACGTTGTCTGTCCATCTGTATGGTGTCCAAGTGCAATGATGGTGTGCCACGCCCGACGTCGTTCGACCGTGTGTACTGGCCAATGGCAATAACAACATACTACGTCTAATGTTGTCCAACCGTGTATGCTGACCAAGGGAGAAGAAGGCATGTCACGCCCGACGTCATCCGACCACTTGTGCTTTCCAATGAGAACGATAACATTCCACACCCAATATCATCTTACCGTGTGTACTGCCCAAGGGTCGTGCAAGCATTTTATCCCCGACGTATTCCAACCATGTATGTTGTCTAAGGGCGATGATAACATGCGATGCCTGACATCGTCCGATTGTGTGTGGATAACAAGGGATATGATGGAATGCTTGGCCCGTCGTCGTCCGTCTGTGTGTGTTTTCCAAAGGCAATGATGGCATGGCACGTCGACTTTATTAGATTATTCGTGCTGTCAAAAGGCCAATGATGGAATTTATCTGCCTGATGTCATCGAACCGTATGTGCTGCCCAAGGTGATTATAGCATTACCACGACAAACATCGTCCGACTATGTGTGCAGTCCAAGGGCGATGATAACATGCCACGCCCGATGTCGTCCAACCGTTTATGTTGTCCAAGGACGATGATGGATGCCACGACCGATGTAATTCGACCATGTATATCTTGTCCAAGGGTGGCGATTGATAGCCATGCCCGATGTCGCACGACCGTGTGTGCTGTCCAAGAGCGATGATAATATGCCATGATCGACGTCATCCTACCGTGCATGATGTCAAAGAATGATTATGGCATACCACGCCCGATATCGTCTGACCACGTATATTCCATCCAAGGCCGATGATGGCATGCAAGGCCAGATATCGTCACACCAGTGTGTTGTCCAAGGGATAAAATAGCATGTCACGCCTTAAGTCGTTCGACTGCATGTGCTGTCCAATGTGGATGATGGCATGAAACGCCCGACAACGTTTGACCATGTGTGGTGCCTAATGTCGATGATGGCATGCCAAGCTTGACGTCATTCGACCATGTGTGTTTTCCAAAAGTTATGATGGCATGACACACCAAACATCGTCCGACCATTTATAATATCCAAGGGCGATGATGGCATGCCACGCGCGACATCGTCTGACCGTGTGTGCTGCCCAACGGTGATGATGGCATGTCACGCCCGATGTAGGCTTAACGTGTGTACTTCTCAAGAGCGATAAAAGCATGCCACGTAAGACGTAATACAACTATGTTTAATGCCTAGGACCATGCGGAAATGCCAGGCCCTACGTGGTCAAATTATATTTATTTTGCAAGAGCAATGAAAACATTCCACGCCCGACGTCGTCCTATCGTGAATTTATTCCAAGGGCGATGATGGGATGCCACGCCCGACGTTGTCCGACTGTGTGTGCTTCGCAATAGCAATGATGGCATTCCACGCTCGACGTCGTCCAACCGTGTGTGCTGCACAAGGGAGATGATAGCATTCCATGCTCGATGTCATCCGTCTGTGTGTGCAGTCTAAATTTGATGATGGCATGCCACGTTGACATTGCTGACAATGTTTTCCGACAAAAGGGCAATGATGGAGTTTAATGCTCGACGTCTTCCAATCGTGTATGCTGCCCAAGGGAAATGATAGCATTGCCACGCCAAATGACTTCCAACCGTGTGTACACTCCAAGGGTAATGATAACATGCCATGCTCGACGTCTTCCGACCGTGTATGCTAACCAAGGGAGATGATGTCATGCCACTCCCGACGTCGTTCGACCCTTTGTATGTTATCCATGGGCGAGGATGGCTTGCCACGCCCCATATCGTCTGATCATGTGTGCACGCCCAGTGCCATGATGGCATGCCAGGCCATATGTAGTCCGACCGTGTATTTTGTAAATTGGAGATGATGGCATTCCATTCCCGACGACGTCCAGCCATGGGTACAGTCTAAGGGAGAATATGGCATCTCACACGCGATGTCGTCCTTCCTAATGTGCTGCCAATGGCGATAATGGCATTCCACGTCTAGCGTCATCTGACCATGTGTGCGACCTAAAGGCAATGTGGTCATCCCACGCCTGAGGTCGTCTGATTGTGTCTCCTGTCCAAAGTTCATGATAACATTTCAAGCCTAACGTCGTCGGATCATTTGTACATTCCATGGGCGATGATGGAATAACAACAACCGATGTCATCCGATCATGTGTGCTACACAAGTGCAATTATGTCATGCCATTCCCGATTTCATACGTCCGTGTGTGCAGTCCAAAGAGATGAACGCATGCCACATCGACGTCATTTGACCATGTGTGCTTTCCAAAAGGCAATAATGAAATTTAAGACCTGACGTAGTCCGACAATTCTATGTTGCCCAAGGGAGATGATAGCATTGTAAATCCCAACGTTTTCTCATCGCGTGTGCATTCCAATGGCAATGTTAATATGCCACGCCCGACGTCATTCGATCGTGCAAGTTGTCCAAGGGATATGATGACATGCCACACCCGTCGTTATCTTACCTTGTGTATGGTGTCCAAGGGTGATGACAGCATTCCACGCCCGACATTGTTCGACCATGTGTACTGGCCAAGGTCCATGACAGCATGCCACACCTAACGTTGTCCAACCGACTATGCTGTCCAAGGGAGAAATAGGCATGTCACACCCGACGTCTTCTTACCACTTGTGCTTTCCAATGGCAATGATGGGATGCCACACCCAACGTCATCTGACCGTGTGTACCTCGAAAGGGCTATGCAAGCATTCTATCCCATACATATTATGACCATGTATGTTGTCTAAGGACGATGATAACATGCCACGCTTGACGTCATTCGATCGTGTGTGGATAAAAAGGGCGATGATGGCATGCTAGGCCCTACGACGTCCGTCCGTGTGAGCTTTCCGAAGGCGATGATGGCTGCCATGTCGACTTCATTCGACCATTCGTGCTGCCAAAACGACAATGGTGGAATTTATCTGCCCGATGTCATCCAACCTATGTGCTGCCCAAGGGTGATTATAGCATTACCACGGCCAACATCATCCGAGTATGTGTGCACTCCAAGGGTGATGATTACATGCCATGCCCGACGTCCTTTAATCGTGTATGTTGTCCAAGGACGATGATGGATGCCACATCCGATGTTGTCTGACAATGTGTATCTTGTCTAACGGTGACGATGGATAGCCAAGCCCGATGTCGCACGACCGTGTGTGCTGTCCAAGGGCGATGATAACATGCCAAGATCGACGTCGTCCTACCGTGCATGCTATCAAAGGGCAATGATGGCATGCCACGCCCGACATCGTCTGACCATGTGTATGCTATCAAAGGTCGATAACAGCATCCCATGCCCAACATCATCACACCGATGTGTTGTCCAAGGGAGAAAATGGCATGTCACGCCTGAAGTCATCCGACTTTGTGTGCTGTCTAATGGCGAGGACGGCATGTAACGCCCGATGTCGTTTGACCGTGTGTGCTGCCTAATGTCGATGATGGCATGCCAATCCAGACAACATTCGACCACGTATGCTGTCCAAGAGTGATGATGGCATGCCACGCTCAACATCGTCCGACCATGTATACTATAAAAGGGTGATGATGGCATGCCACGCTCGATATCGTCCGAACGTGTTTGCTGCCCAAGTAAGAAGATGGCATGTCACGCCTGACGTTGTCTGAACGTGCGTGCTTCCCAAGAGAGATAATAGCATGCCATGCAAGACGTAATACGACTATGTGTAATGCCTAAGGGCCATGTGGGAATGTCAGGCCCTACGGGGTCAAATCATATGTGTTTTTCAAGAGCGATGATAATATGCCACGCCTCACGTCGTCCTATCGTGACTTCTTTACAAGGGCGATGACGGGATGCCACGCCTGACGTTATCTGACTGTGTGTGCTTCCCAAGAGCGCTGATGGCATGCCACGCTCTACGTCGTCCAACTTTGTGTGCTTCCCAAAGACAATGCTTGCATGCCACTCTTAACATCCTCCAACCGCGTGTGCTGTCCAAGGGAAATGATTGCATCTAATGCTCCATATCGATTGATCGTGTGTTCTGTACAAGGGAGATGCTAGCATGCCACGCCCGACATCATCCGTTTGTGTGTGCAGTCTAAATTTGGTGATGGCATGCCACTACGACGTCGTCTGACCGTGTTTGCTGTCCAAAGGGCAATGATGGAATTTAATGCATGACGATGTCCGATAGTGTATGCTGCCCAAGGTCAGTGATAGCACCACGCTCAATGAAGTCCAACATTATGTGCAGTCTAAAAGCAATTATAACATGCCACCCCCGATGTCGTCCGATAGTTTATGTTGTCCAAGGGGGAAGATGGATGCCATGTTCGGTGTTGTCTGACTGTGTGTATGCTTTCTGAGGGCGATGATGGCATTCCTCGCCCGATGTCGTACGAACTTGTGTGCAGGAAAAGGGCTATAATGGCATGCCACGCATGACATTTTCCCATGGTGTGTGCTATCTAAGGGCGAAGACGGCATGTCACACCCGATGCAATATGACCACGTATGCTACCCAATGGCGATGATGGCATGCCATACACGACGTCACCAGACCGTTTGTGTTGCCCAAGGGCCATGTGGATATGCCAAGCCTTACGTCAACCGACTGTGTGTGCTTTCAAAGGGCGATGATAACATGCCACAGTAGATGTCCTCCGATGGTGTGTGCCTGTCTAAGGAGATGATAACATGCCACACTCAACATAGTCAGCCGTATAAGATGTCCAATGGCAATGATAATATTCCATGCTCGACGTCGCCCTAGTGTATATGCTGTCCAAGGGCGATAATGGCATGTCATGCCTGACGTCGTCCGACAATGTGTATGATGCTGAAGGGTGATGATGTCCTGCCAAGCCCGATGTACTGTTATAGTGTATGCTGTCCAAGGGCTATGATTGAATTCCACGCTCGACGTCATCCGACCGTGTATGTTGTCCTAGGGCGATGATGGCATGTCACAGTCGACATCGTCCTACCATGTGTGCTGTCCAAGAATGAAAATTGCATGTCATGCCCGATCTCGTCCTATCGCGTGTGCTTCCCAATGGCAATTACGACATGCCACTCCCAACGTCATCTGTCCATGTTTGCAGTCTAAAGGAGATGATGGCATGCCACGTCGACGTCGTCCAACCATGTGTGCTGTACAAAATGCAATGATGTCATTTAATGCTAGACATTGTCAAACTGTGTGTGCTGCCCTAGGGAGTTGATAAAAGTGCAACGCCAAAAATTGTTCGATTGTGTGTGCAGTGCAAGGGCAATGATAACATGCCACGCCCAACGTCGTCCGATCGTATATGTTGTCTAAGGGCGATAAAGTCATGACACACCCGAAATTGTCCGACCATGTGTATGTTGTCCAAGGGTGATGATGGTCTGTCGCGCTCGACATTGTCTGACAGTGTATGCTGTATAAAAGCGATGATTGCATGCCATTCCCGATGTCGTCCCACCATGTGTGTTGTCTAACGACGAAGCTAGCATGTCACGCCTAACATAGTCCGACCGCGTGTGTTGTGCATTAGCGTTGATGTCATGCCATGCAAGACATTGTCCGACCCCGTGTGCTGCCTAATTGCGATGATGGCATGCCACGCCCGACGTCAACATACTATGTGTGCTGTCCAAGGGACATTTGTTCATGCCACGCTCGATGTCATTCGATTGTGTGTGCTTTCCAAGGGTGATGATATAATACAAACCCGACGTCATCTTATCTTGTATGCTTTCCAAGGGCGATGATAACTTGCCACACCTCACTTAGTCAGGCTGTATATGATGTCCAAGGTCAATGATGACATTTTACACCCTACATCTTCCGACCGTGTGCGCTGCCCAAGGGCGATGATAGCATTGCCATGCCCAACATCGTCCGACCATGTGTGTAGTCCATGAGTGATGATGGCATGCAACGCCCTACGTAGTCCGACCCTGTGTATGTTGTCCAAAAGCAATGAAGGCCTGCCACGCTCGATATTGTTCGACCGCGTGTGTTGTCTAAATTCTATGATGGTATGCCATGACCGACGTAGTCTGACCGTGTATTCTATAAAATGGCGATGATGGCGTTCCACGCTCGACGTCGTCCCACCATGTTTGATATCCAAGGGCGAAGTTTGCATATCACACCTGATGTCGTTCGATTACATGTGCTTCTTAATCGCGATTTTGTCATAGCCACGCAAGCCATCATCCGACCATGTGTGTTGTCCAAGGTCCATGGGGGCATGCCACGCCCAAGGTCGTTCGATCGTGTGTGTTGTGCAAGGGCGTGTAAACATGACACGCTTGACATTGCCTGATCGTGTGTGCATTCCAAGGATGATGATTGCATTGTCACAGCCGACGTGATCTGGATGTGTGTGTTTCACAAGGTCTATGATGGCACGCCACGCACGACGTCATCTTTCTGTGTATGCATTTAAAAGGCGATGATGGCATGCCACATCAACATCATCCTACCGTGTGTGAAGTCCAATGTGCAATGATGGAATTTAACACCCGACGTTGTTTGACCGTGTATGCTTACAAAGGTCTTTGATAGTTTTCCCATGCCCAATGTCGTCCGTTCTTGTGTACTATCCAAGGGTGATTATAACATGCCATGTCTGACGTTGTCCGATTAGTTATGCTTTCAAAGGGACATAATAACATGTCACACCCAACGTAATCCAACCGTAAATGCTTTACAAGGGCAATGATGGCATTTAACGCTCGATGTTGTTCAATCGTGTGTGTTGCACAAGGTAATTATAGCATTTCCAGGCCGGTCGTAGTTCGATCATGTGTTTTGACCAAGGGAGATGATAACATGCTGTTCTTGACGTCGTCCGACTGTGTATGCTTTCTAAAGGCATTGATTGCATGCCACACCCGACATATTCCGACCATGTATTGTGTCGAAGGGCAATGATGGCATGCCATGCCTGATGTCGACCTACCGTATGTGTTGTCCAAAGGCAAAGATAGCATGTCACGCCTAACATCGTACACGCCCGACAATGTTCTACCGCGTGTGCTACCTAATGCCGATGATGGTATGCCACACCCGATGTCATTCGATCGTGCATGGTGTCCAAGGGCGATAATGGCATGCCACACCCAGTGTCGTCCGGCCATGTATGTTGTCCAAGGGAGATGATGGCTTTTCACGCGCGATATAGTCCGACCATGTGTGCTACCCATGGGCGATGATTGCATGTCAGGCATGACGTCATAAAACCGTGTATGCTGCCCAAGGACCAAGTGGGCATGCAACGCCCTACGTGGTCCAATTGTGTGTGCTATTTAGGGGAGATGATAACATGCCACACCCGATGTCGTTCGTTCATATCTGCTTTCCAAGGGAGATGATGGGATGCCATGCTCGAGATTGTCCGACCGCGTATGCTTCCCAAAGGCGATGATGGCATTCCATGCCTTAGGTAGTCCAATCGTGTGTGCTGTCCAAGGGAGATGATGGAATTCCATGCTCAACATTGTCCAACCGTGTTTGCTGCCGAAAGATAATATTGGCATGCAACGCCTAACTTTGTCCAACCGCGAGTGTTGTCCAACGACAATGATTTCATGAAATTCCCCATGTCGTTCGAGCGTGTGCTACACAAGAGAGATGATAGCATGCCACGCCCGACGTCATCTGTCTGTGTGTGCAGTCTAAATTTCATGATGGCATGCCACGTTGACATTTTTCTGACCATGTTTGCTGACAAAAGGGCAGTGATGGAGTTTAATGCCTGATGTCATCCAATAGTGTATGATTCCTAAGGGCAATGATAGCATTGCTAAGCCCAATGATGTTCAACCGTGCGTGCAGTCAAAAAGTAATGATTAAATGCAACCCTCGACGTCATCCGATAGTTTATGTTGTCAAAGGTGAAGGTTAATGCCATGTTCAACGTTGTCTGTCTCTGTGTATGCTTTTTAGGGCGATGATGGCGTGCCACGCCCGACATCGTACGAATGTGTGTTGGACAAGGGCTATAATGGCATGCCACGCCTGACATCTTCCCACCGTGTGTGCTATCCAAAGGCAAAGATGTCATGTCACACCCGATGTCATCTGACCACGCGTGCTTCCCAATGGAGATGATGGCATTCAACACACAACGTCATCCGACCGTTTGTGCTGCCTAAGGGCAAGTGGATATGCCACAGACGACGTTAACCGACTGTGTTTGCAGTCAATGGGAGATGATTACATGCCACGCCCGACTTCATCCCATCGTGTATGCTTTCACAGGGAGATGATAACATGCCACACTCAACGTAGTCTGACCGTGTATGATGTCCAATGGCAATGATGGCATTTAACACCTCACATTTTCATGACATGTGTGCAGTCGAAGGAAGATTATTGAATTGCATAGCTTGACGTAGTACTATTGTGTGTGCTGTCCAAGAGAGATGATAACATGCCATGCTCGACGTCACCCTACAGTGTATGCTGTCTATGGGAGATAATACCATGTCACACTCGACGTCGTCCGACCATGTGTATGATGCCAAAGGGCGATAATGGCCTGCCATGCCCGATGTAGTGTGATTGTGTGTGCTGTGTAAGGGATATGATGGCATGCCACACTCGACGTCGTTCGACCGTGCATACCGTCCAAGAGCAATGATGGCATGTCACGCTCGACGTCATCCCACTATGTGTGCTGTCCAAGGGTAAAGATGGCATGTCATGCCCGATGTTGTCTGACCACGCGTACTTCCCAATGGCTATTACGACATGCCAATCCCGACGTCATCTGTCCATATTTGCAGTCTAAAGGTGATGATGGCATGCCACATCGACGTCGTCTAACCATGTGTGCTGTCCAAAAGGCAACAATTGAATTTAATGTCAAACGTCGTCAGACTGTGTGTGCTGCCCAAGAGAGATGATAGCATTACCACACCAAACATTTTTCTACCATGTGCGCAGTCCAAGGGCAATGATAACACGCCATGCCCAACGTCGTCCAATTGTGTATGTTGTCTAAGGGCAATGATGGAATACAATGCCCGAAGTTGTCCGATTATTTGTATGTTGTCCAAGGTCGATGATGGCCTACCACACCCGACGTAGTCCAACAATGTGTGCTATCCAAGGGTCATGATGGTATGCCACGCTCAACATCGTCCGACGATGTCTGCTGTACAAAAGTGATGATTGCATGCCACGCCCAACATCATCCCACAATGTGTGATGTCCAAGGGCCAAGATGGCATGTAACGCCTGACTTAGTCTAACAGCGTGTCCTGTGCATTAGCGATGATGTCATTCCATGCAAGACATTGTCCAACTGCTTGTGTTGCCTCATTGCGATGAAGGCATGCCACGCCCGACGTCATCCGACTATGTGTGCTGTCCAAGGATCATTTGAGCATGCCACACTCGATGTTATTCGACTGTGTGTTCTTTCCAGGGGTGATGATATAATACCATACCCGACGTCATCCGATCTTGTATGCTTTCCATGGGCTATGATAACTTGCCATACCTTACATAGTCGGACCATGTACTAGTCCAAGGTCAATGATGGCATTTTACACCCGAGATCGTCCGACCGTGTGCGCTGCCCAAGGGCGATGATAGCATTGCCATGCTCAACATCATCCGACGATATGTGCAGTCCAAGAGCTATGATGTCATGCCACGCCCTACGTCGTCCGACCCTGTGTGTGTTGTCCAAGTACGATGATGGCCTTCCAAGCTTGATGTTGTTTGACTGTGTGTGCTGGGAAACAGCCATGATTGCATGCCTTGCCCAACGTAGTCCGACCGTGTATTCTATCCAAGGGCGATGATAGCATGACACACTCAACGTTTTCCCCATGTGTGCTATCCAAGGGTGAAGCTGGAATGTCACACCCGATGTCGTTCGATTACGTGTACTTTCTTATCGCGACATTGTCATTGCCACGCTGGATGTCATCCGACCGTGTGTGCTGTCCAAGGGACAAGCGGGCATGCCACGCCTCAGGTCGTCCGATCGTGTGTGCTTTCCTAGGGAGATGTTAACATGCCACGCTCGACATCGTCCAATGGTGTATTCTTTCAAGGAATTACGATGGCATGCGACGCTTGACGTCGCTCGATCGTGTGTGCATTCAAAAGGAGATGATTGCAATGCCACGGCCCACTTCATCCGAACGTGTGTTTTTCAAAAGGGCTATGATGACATGCCACGCCCAACGATGTCCGTCCATGTATGCACTTCAAAGGCGATGATGTCATGCCACAACGACATCTTCCTACCATGTGTCAAGTCCAATGGGCAATGATGTCATTTAACACCCAACGTCGTTCGATCGTGTGTGCTTATTAAGGTGTATGATAGCATTCCCATGCTCAATGTCGTCCGAGCGTGTGTGCAGTCCAAGGGCGATGATAACATGCCACGCTCGATATCGTTCGGCCGTGTATGCTATCATAAAGCAATAATGCAACTCCATGTGCTCGATGTTGTTCGACCCTATGTATGATGTCTATTGGTGATGATGTCCTGCCACGCCCGACGTCGTCTGATCGTGTTTGCTTGACAAGGGAAATGATGGCATGCCACACCTGACGTAGTCTGATCATGTATGCCGTCCAAGGGAGATGATGGCATGCCACACCCGACGTCCTCCCATTATGAGTGCTCTCCAAGGTCAAAGATTTCATGTAACGCCCGACGTCCTCTGACTACGTGTGCTTCCCAATGGCAATGATGTCATGCTAGGCCTGACATCAATAAACCATGTGCGTTTCCCAAGGTCCATGCGTGCATGCCATGCCCGACGTTGCCCATTCGTGTGTGATGTCCAAGGGTTATTATAACATGTCACGCCTGACGTCGTCCGATTATTTATGCTTTCAAAGGGAAATAATAACATGCCACACCCGACGTAGTCCCACCGTAAATGCTTTCCAAGAGCAATGATGGCATTTAGCGCCCGTCGTCGTTTCACCATATGGGCTGCCTAGGGTAATTATAGCATTTTCACGCCCGACATAGTCCGATCATGTGTGTTGTCCAAGGGAGATGATAACATGCCATTTTGGACGTCGTCCGAGTATGTATGCTTTCTAAGGGGCATGATGGCATGCAAGGCCCGATGTAGTTTGACTATGTATTTTCTCCAAGGGCAATGATGGCATGCCACGCATGACTACGTCCCACCGTTTGTGTAATCTAAAGGCAAAGATCCTATGTCAAACCTAATGTCGTACAACCGCATTTTGTACCCAATGGTGATGATGGCATGCCACGCCCGACGTTGTTCGATCGCGTGTGCTACCTTGTGCCAATGATGGCATGCCAAGCCCGATGTCATGCGACTTTGCATTTTGTCCAAGGTCGATGATGGCCTTCCACACCTCACGTCGACGGACCAGAATGTTGTCCAAAAGAGATGATGGCGTACCACGCACGACATTGTCTGAGCCATGTGTGCTACCCAAGGGCGATGATTGCATGTCATGCTTGACGTTATCGAAATTTGTTTGCTTCCCAATGATCATGTGGGCATGAACTGCCTACGTTGTCTAATCATTTGTGTTGTTCAGGGGAGATGATAACATGTCACGCCTGATGTCGTTCGATCATATCTACTTTCCAAGGGCGATAATGGGACGACATTGTCCGACCGTGTGTGCTGCCCAAAGGCGATGATGGCATAACATGCCCAACGTAGTCCGAATTTGTGTACTATACAACAGCATTGAGTGCATGCCACGGTACACGTCGTTTGATCGTGTGTGCTGCCAAAGTACCATGCTTGAACACCTCGCATAACATTGTTCGACCGTGTGTGCTGTCTAAGGACAATGATTGCATCTAATGCCTGACATCCTCCAACCGTGTGTGCTGCATAAGGGGGATAATGGCATTTCATGCCCAATGACGTCCCACCCTGTGTGAAGTCCAAGGGCAATGATAACATGCCACTTACGACGTCGTCTGATCGTGTATGTTTTCAAAGGTTTATAATGCATGCCACATTCAACATTGTCTGACTATGTTTATTCTTTCCAAGGACGATGATGGTGTTCCACGCTCCACGTCGTACGAACGTGTATGCAGAAGAAGGTCCATAATGGCATGCCACACCCGACATTATTTAGTTGTGTCTGCTTTCCAAGGGTAATGATAATATGCCATGCCCGATAATGTCTAACCGTGTGTGCTGCCCAAGGGCGATGATGTCATGACATATCAAACGTAGTCCGACCGTGTGCGCTGCCTAATAGCGATAATACCATTTCCATGCTCAACATCGTCTAACAATGTGTGGAGTCCAAGAGCTATGATGTCATGCCACGCCCTACATCGTCCGACCCTGTGTGTGTTGTCCAAGGGAGAGGATGGCCTTCCAAGTCCGATGTTGTTCGACCGAGTGTGCTGGCCAAGGGCTATGATGGCATGCCACGCCCGACGTAGTCCGACACTGTATTCTATTCAAGGGCGATGATGGCATGCCACACTCGACGTTTCCACCATGTGTTCTATCCAAGGGTGAATATGGCATGTCACACCCGATGTCATTCGATTAAATGTGCTTTCTAATCGCGATGTTGTCATTGCCACGCTAGATGTCATCCGACCGTGTGTGTTGTCCAAGGGCCATGGAGGCATGCCATGCCCTAGGTTGTTCGATCGTGGGTGTTGTCCTAGGGTGATGTTAACATGCCATGTTCGTTGTCATCCGATCGTGTATGCTTTCCAAGAACCATGATTGTATGCCACTCTTGATGTCACCAAGTCGTGTGTGCATTCCAAAGGCGATGATTGCATTGCAACGGCCGACGCCATCCGAACGTGTGTGTTTTAAAAGGGCTGTGATGACATGCCACGCCCGACGTCGTCCATCCATGTATGCACTTCAATGGCGATGACAGCATGCAACAACGATGTCTTCCTACCGTGTGTGAAGTCCAATGGGAAATAATGGCATTTAACACCCAACGTCGTTCGATCTTGTGTGCTTATTAAGGTCTATGATAGAATTCCCATGCCCAATGTTATTCGAACGTTTGTGCAGTCCAAGGGCGATGATAACATGCCACGCTCGATACCATCCGACCGTGTATGCTGTCCAAAAGAAATGATCGCATGCCATCTGCCCGACGTTGTTCGACCCTATGTATGCTGTCCAACAGGAATGATGTCCTGCCACGCCCCGCGTCGTCTGACCGTGTTTGCTTAATAAGGGCAATGATGGCATGCCACGCCTGATGTAGTCCAACCATGTATGCTGTCCAAGGGCGATGATGGCATGCCACCCCCGACGTCCTCCCATCGTGAGTGCTCTCCAAGGCTTAAGATGGAATGTAACACCCGACGTCATCTTACTACGTGTGCTGCCCAATGGCAATGATTTCAATCCACGCGTGACGTCATTAAACCGTGTGAGTTTCCCAAGGGCCATGCGTGCATGCCATGGCCGATATCGTCTCTTGGTTTGTGATGTCCAAGGGTAATTATAACATGCCATGTCTGATGTCGTCTGATCATTCGTGCATTTAAATGGCAATAATTACATGCCACACCCGACGTAGTCTTACCATAAATGCTTTCCAAGGGCAATGATGGCATTTAACGCCCGACGTCGTTCGACTATTTGTGCTGTTGAAGGGTAATTATAGCATTTCCATGCCCGACGTAGTGCGATAATGTGCGTTGTCCAAGGGAGATGATAACATGTCATTCCCAACGACGTCCGACTATGTATGATTTCTAAGGGCCATGATTGCATTCCAGGCCTGACGTAGTTTGACCATGTATTTTGTTTAAGGGCAATGATGGCATGTCACGCCTGACGTCGTCCCACCGTGTGTGGGACAACCTCGAACATGGCATGCCATCATCTCCCTTGGACAGAATACATGGTCGGACGACGTCGAGCGTGGCAGGCCATCATCGCCTTTCGACAGCATACACAGGGTCAGCCGACTTCGGGAGTGGCATGTTATCGTTGCCCTTGGACAGCATACACGCTACGGCGCCATCGAGCATGGCATGTTATCATTGCCCTTGGAAAGCACACATGATTGTCCTACATCGGGCATGGAAATGCTATATTTGTCCTTGGGCAGCACAAACGGTCAAACACGTTGGACGTTAAATGCCATTATCTCCTTTGGACAATATTTATGGCCGGACTACGTTGAGTGTGGCATGTTATAATTTCCCTTTGAAAGCATACACGATCGGTCGATGTCGACCATGAAATGTTATCATCGTCGTTGGACAGCACACACAAATAGACGACGTCGGGCATGGCATCCACGCATGGCCCTTGGGAAGCACACACGGTTTGATGACGTCGAGCGTGGCATGCCATCATTGCTATTAGGAAGCACACAAGGTAAATTGACGTTTGTTGTGACATGACATCTTCACCCTAGGGAAGCACACAAGGTCGGTCGATGTCGGAATTGGCATCCCATCACCGCCCTTGGAAATCCTACATAATCGGACGATGTTGGGAGTGGAATGCCATCATCTCCCTTTTACACCATACATGGTTGGATGACGTCGTGAGTGACATGCCATCATTACCATTAGGCTGCGAACGCGGTAGAACGGCGTTGGCCATTGCATGCCTCATCTCCATTGGGCAGCACTTGTGGTTGGACAACGTCAGGCTTGAAAGGCCATCACTGCCCTTGGACAACACACCAATGGGACAACGTCGGGAATGTTATGCCATCATCGCCCTTGGACATCATACACAGGGTCGGATGATGTCGGGCGTGGCATGCCATCATCATCCCTGGAAATCATTCACGGTAGGACGACATTGAGCATGGCATGTTACCATTACCCTTTGACAACACACATGGTCGGACGACGTTGGGAGTTGCATGCCATTGTCGCCTTTGGATAGCATACACATGGTTGGACAACGTTGGGCGTGGCATCCATTATTGTCCTTGGTCAACATACATAGCCGGACGAAGTTGGGAGTGGCATGTTATCATCGCCCATGGACTGCACACACGGTCAAATGATGTTTGGAGTAGGAATTCTATCATCGCACTTCGGCAGCACATACGGTAGGACGACATTGGGTGTTAAATTCAACCATTGCACTTTGGACAGCACATATGGTGGAACAAAGTCGACATGGAATGCAATCATCGCCTTTGGACTGCGCACACAGACGGATGACATCAAGTTTGGCATGTTATCATCGACCTTGGAAAGCATACATGATAGGATGAAGTCTAGCGTGGCATGTTATCATCACGTTTGGACAACACAAACAATTGGATGACGTTTGCCATGAAATGCCTGCATGGCCCTTCTGTAGCACACTCAATCGAATAAACTCCAGTGTGGAATGCCATCATCGCCATTGGGACGCAGACGTGGTCGAATGACGTCGGGCGTGACATGCCATGTTCTCCCTTGGACAACACACACGCTGGAAAAACATTGGTCATGGCACGTCATCATCACTCTTGGAAAGAAAACACTGTCGGAGTATGTCAGGCGCGGTATGCCTTCATAGCCCTTGGCCAGCACACACGTTCGAATGACGTCGTGTGTGGCATTCCATTATCTCCCTTGGAAAGCATACAATGGGTCGAAAAATGTCAGGCGTGGCATTGTGATTTCGCCCTTGAACAACATACACGATCGGATGACGTCTGTTGCATATTACATCGCCCTTTGACTGCACACATGGTCAGACAATGTTGTTCATCGTAACGCTATCATCGCCCTTTGGCAACCCATACAGTCGGACAACCTCTGGCGTTAAATTCCATCATTGCGCTTTGCACAACACACATGGTCAAATGAAATCAAAGTGGCATGCCATCATCGCCTTTGGACTGCACATACGAACGGATGACGTCGGGATTGGCATGCCATCATAGCAATTGTGCAGCACACACTATCGAACAACGTCGGCCATGGTTATAAGTTATCGCCCTTGCAATGCACACACGATAGGAGGATATTAGGTGTGACATGTTATCATCGCCTTTGCAATGCACACACGATAGGAGGATATTATGTGTGAAATGTTATCATTGCCCTTGGACAACACACATGATCGGACGACCTTGGGTGTTGTTTGCCCGCATGTCCTTTGGGAAGCAGGCATGTTCGGATAAAGTCAGGAGTGGAATTCCATCATTGTCATTGGGCAGCACACCGTTCGAAGGACATCGAGCATGACATGCCATCTTTGAACTTGGACTCCAGAAAAGGTAGGATGACGTCCGGTGTAGCTTGCCATCATCGCTTTTTGAGAGAAAATACAGTCAGACTACATCTGGCCTGGCATACTATCATGGTAGTGCGCCTGCACACACAGTCAGACTACATTGGGCGTCGCAGGCCATCATTGCCCATGGATAGCATACACAGGGTCCGACAGCGTCGGGCGTGGCATGACATCATCTCAGCATACACGGTCGAACGATGTTGAGCGTGGCAATGCTATCATCGTCCTTAGGTTGTACACAGGGTCGGATGACGTCGGGCATTAAATGCCATCATTTTCATTGGATAGCATATACTATCAGACTACGTTAGGTGTGGCATATTATCATCACCCTTGGAAAGCATAGAATATAACACGATGTCGGGTGTCATATCTTATCATTTCCCTTAGAGAGTACACACAATCAAATGACATCGGGCGTGGCACGCCCGTATAGCTTTGTTGAGCTACACGCTTGAATAATGTCGGGCGTGGAATGCCATCACCTCCCTTGGAAAGCATACACGATTGAATGACATTGGGCGTGGCATGCCATCACAACCATTAGGCAACACAAGTGGTCGAATGAATTCGTGAGTGGAATGTTATCATCGCCATTGGGAATCACACGCGGTCGAATGACGTGAGGCGTGAAATGCGATCTTCTCCCTTAGACAGCACATATAGTGGGACGACGTCGGGCGTGGCATGACCTCATCGCCCTCACACAGCATACATGGTAGGACAACATCGAGCATGGAATTTTATCATTTCCTTTGTAAAGCACACCAATCGTACTACATCGTGTGTGAAAATTCTATTATCGCCCTTGGCCATCACATACGATCGGAAGACATTGGGTGTGAAAAGACATCATTTCCCATGGAGAACATACACGGTTAGACTATGTCGACTATGACATATTATCATAGCCCTTCAAAATCAATCACAATAAGAAAATGTCGGGCGTGGGATGTAACCATCGCCCTTAGCCAGCACACATGATCGAATGAAGTCATAAGAGAAATGCCCACAAGGCCGTTGGGAAGCACACAGGGTAGGATGACAACAAAGGTGGAATGCCATCATCGCCATTGGGCAGCATAGGCGGTTGGATGACGTCGAGCACGAAATGCCATCTTCTTCCTTAGATAACACAAATGGTGGGATGACGTCGGGCGTAGTGTGCCATCATTGCCCTTGGACAATATAAACGATCAGACAACATCGGGCATGGCATGTTATCATCGCCCATAGACTTCACACACATTCGGATGATATAGGGCATGGGAATTCTATCATATCCCGTGGGAAGCACACACGGTCGAATGACGTAGGGCGTTAAATGTCATTATTGTCCTTAGACATCATACCCATACGGACGACATCGGGTGTTGTGTGCCATCATCGCCTTTGTGCAACACACACAGTCATACGACGTCAGTTTTGGCAATGTCATCATCGCCCTTAGAATGCACACACGATCAGGCTACGTGAGGCGTGGCATGCCATCATGGTTATAGGAAAGCCTACACGATGGACGTTATCGGGCGTGGCATGTTATTATCACCCTTAGACAGCACACACAATAGGACGACTTCGGGCGTGGCATGCCCGCATGGCCCTTGGGCATCACACACTGTCGGATGACCTCGGACGTGGAAATGACATCAACGTGATTAGAAAGCACACGTAATAGGACGATATTAGGCATTACATGCCATCTTCTCACTTTGGCACCAAATATTATGGAACAATGATGAGAGTGGCATGCCATCATCGCTCTAGGATCAAAAACACGGTCACACTATGTCGGGCGTTGCATTCCATCATGACCCTAAGGAAGCAAATACGGTAAGACAACAACTGGCGTGTCAGGACATCGTCGCCTTTGGACAACATACCCAGGGTCGGATGGCGTCAGATGTTGCATGCCATCATCTCCCTTGGACATTATACAAGTAGGAAGACGTGGAGCGTGGCATGTTATCATCTCCCTTGGACTTACCACACAGTGGAATGATGTTGGGCATAACAATGCTATCATCGCTTTTGGGCAGCTCACATGGTCGGACGATGTCGGGTGTTAAATGACATCATTACCCTTGGATAGAATACACGGTCGGACTACATCAGGTGTTTCATGTTATCATCTCCCTTGGAAAACATACAAGATCAGATGACTTCGGGTGTTGTATGATATTATTGCCATTGGACAGTATACACGATCAAATGACGTCGGGCGTAGAATGCCCGCATGGCCCTTGGGCAGCACACACGGTCGGATGATGTCGGGAGTGGCATGCCATTATCGCCAATAGGCAGCACACGCGGTCGAATGATGTCGCACATGGCATGCCATCATCGCCATTGCGCAGCACACTTGGTCGGACAACGTCAGACGTGACATGTCATCTTTGCACAATGGGAAGATGTCGTCCATGGCCTGCCATCATCACCCTTGGACATCATACACGATAGGACTACGTCAGGCATGGCATGACATAATGGCCCTTGACCATCACACACGGTTAGACGACTTCCGGCATGACAAGCCATCATCCCACTTGGACAGCATACATAGAGTCGGACAATGTTGGGAGTTGCATGCCATCATCGCCTTTGGAATGCACATACGGACGGATGACGTCGGGAGGTGCAAGCCATCATCACACTTGTGAGACACACACGATTGAAAAACGTCAGCCGTGATTATAACTTCACCGCCCTTGGAATGCACAAACGATAGGAGGATATTAGGCGTGACATGTTATCATCACCATTAGATGACACACACAATCGGACGACCTTGGGCATGGTTTTCCCGCAAGTCCCTTGGGCAGTAGGGATGGTCGGATGAAGTCGGGAGTGGAATGCCATCATTGGCATTGGGCAGCACACCCGTTAGAAGACATTAAGCATGACATGACATCTTTTCAATTGGACTGCAGACATGGTAGGATGATGTCGGGTGTGGCATGCCATCATCTCCCTTGGAGAGAAAACACAATCGGACTACTTCTAGCATGGGATGCCATCAGGGCACTGCGCGTGCACACACGTTAAGACGATATTGGGCATGGCAGGTCATCATTGCCCATGGCCAAGATACACAGGGTCAGACAGCATCGGGCGTGGCATGTCATCATCTCAGCATACATGGTTGCCAGACGTCGAGCGTCACACCATATCATTTTCCTTGGTTTGCACACACGGTTGGATGACATAGGGCGTTGCAATGCTATCATCGGCCTTGGGCTGTACATAAGGTCAGATGATATCGGGCGTTAAATGCCATCATTGCCATTGGATAGCATACACTATCAGACTAATGTAGGTGTGGCATATTATTATCACACTTGGAAAGCATACAAGATAAGACGACATTGGGTGTCGTATGTTATCATTGCCCTTAGAGAGCACACAATATCGATTGACATTGGGCATGACATGCCTGCATGGCCCTTGGTTAGGATACACGGTCGAATGATGTCGGGCGTGGAAAGCCATCACCTCTCTTGGAAAACATACACGGTCAGAAGACGTAAGGCGTGGCATGTTATCATAGCTCATTGACTGTACGCATGGTTGGACGATGTTGGGCATGGAAATTCTATCATCTCCCTTGGACAGCACACACGGTCGGAAAATATCGGGTGAAAAATGCCATCATTGACCTTGGAAAGCATACACGGTCCGGCTATGTAAGGTGTGGCAAGTTATCATCGCCCTTGTAAAGCATACAAGATCAGACGTCTTCGGGTGTGGTATTATATTATCGCCCTTGGAAGGTAGACACAATATAATGACATTGGGTGTGGCATGCCTGAATCGCCCTTGGGTAGCATACATAGTCAGATGACGTTGGGCGTGTCATGTCATCATCGCAATGAGGGAGCATACGCGGTTGGACAATGTCGTGCTTGGCATGACATCACTCCTATTGCGCAGCACACGCGGTTAGACAATGTCAGGCATGACGTGCCATCTTCTCTCATGGACAACACACACGGCGGGACGATGTCGGGCGGGTAATGCAATAATCAATTTTGTACAGCATACACCATCGGCCAACGTTGAGCTTGGAATGCCATAATGACCCTTGGACAACACACACGGTTTGACTTTGTCGGGTATGGAATTATATCTTCACCCTTGGAAAGCAAACACAATCAAATGACATCGGGCATGGCAAGCCCGAGTGGCCCTTGGGTAGCACACACAGTCGGATGATGTAGGGCGTGGCATTCCATTATCGCAATTAGGAAGCACACGCGGTCGGACAATGTCGTGCTTGGCATGACATCATTTCTATTGTGCAGCACACGCTGTTGGACAACGTCGGGTGGTGTCATGCAATCATCAAACTTGTAAAGCATACACCGTAAGACTACGTAAAGCGTGGCATGCCATCATGATCCTCGGACAACACACACGGTTGGACTACGTCGGGCGTGGAAGGCCATCATCGCCCTTAGACAACATACACGGTCGGATGATGTCGGGCATAGCATGTTATCATTGCTCTTGGACCGCACATACGGTCGGACAATGTTTGGCATTGCAATGCAATCATCGCCTTTGGGCAGCTCACACGATCGGACGACGTTGGGCTTTAAATGCAATCATTGTATTTTGGACAACCACATGGTCGGACGACGTCGACATGGCATGGAATCATCTACTTCAAACTGTAAATAGGACAAATGACGTCGGGAGTGGCATGTCATCATCGCCAATGGGTAGCACACGCGGTCGGACGACATCGGGTCTAACATGCCGTCTTCTACCTTGGAAAGAATACATGGTAGCAGGACGTCAAGGATGATATGCAATCATTTCCCTTATACAACATACACGGTCAGAGGACGCCATGCCATCATGGCCCTTGGACAGCACACACTGTCAAACTATATCGAGCATGGCAGGGCATCATTGCCCTTCTGCAGCATACACAGGATTAGACGACGTCGAGCATGGCATGCTGTTATCGCCCTTGGACATCATACATGGTAGGGTTACGTCGAGCATGGAATGTTATCATCGCTCTCGGACAGCAAACAAGTTCGTACATTATCGGACGTTGCAATGCTATAACCTCCCTTCGATAGCACAGACGATCGGACAATGCTTGATGTTTGCATGCCACGCCTAACATCATCAAACCTTGTGTGTTGTCCAAGGGAGAAGATGGCATGTCATGCTTGACGTTGTTCGACCACGTGTGCTGCCCTATTGCGAATATGGCATGCCACGCACGATGTCGTATAGCCTAGTATTCTGCCTAATGGCAATGGTGGCATGACACGCCCGACGTCATATGACCGAGCGTGCTTCACAAGGGAAATGTGGGAATGCCACGCCCGATGACATTCAATCGTTTGCCCTGTCTAAGAGCAATGATAACATACAACGCTCGACGTCATCTGATCATGTATGCTTTCCTAGGGCAATGATTACATGCCACGCACGATGTTGTTCAACCGTGTGTACTGTCCAAAGGTGATGATGGAATACCACGTCCAATGTCGTTGTGAGTTAGGCAATGATAGCATCTAAAGACCAACATCATCTGACCGTGTACGCCTTCAAAGGGTGATGATGACATGTCACACCCGATATCGTCCGACCGTGTGTGCTGCCAAAAGGCGATGATGGCATACCACTCTCGACGCTAATTGTTTGTGTGGATTGTATAAAGGTGATGATGGCATGCCATGCCTCAAGTAGTCCAACAGTGTGTAGTCAAACAGCGAGATGCCATGCCATGCCCGACGTCGTCCGACCATGTGAGCTGCACAATGGGCCATGTGAGCATGCCAGACTTGACGTTGTCTGACCATGTGTGCTGCCCAAGGGTGATGATAGCATGTCACGCTCGATGTCATTCGAATTTGTGTATTTTGTCCAAGGGCGATGATGGCATGCCATACTGACGTTCTTCGACTGTATGTTTAGCCCAAGGGCAATGCGGGCAGCCTACGCACAATGTCATCTGAATTGTGTTTTGTTAAGGGCGATGATGGCATGCCATGCTAGACGTCGTCCGACAGTGTATGTTGTGTAAGGGAGATGTTGGCATGCCACGCCTGACATCATCCCACCTCCTGTGTTGTCCAATAGCTAAAATGGCATGTCACGTTTGACATTGCCCGACTACGTGTGCTGCTCAATGGCGAAGATGGCATGCCACACACGACGTCGTATGACCTAGTCTGCTGCCTAATGGCAAAGATGGCATGACACGCCCGACGTCATCCAACCATGCGTGCAGCCCAAGGTCCATGCGGGAATGCCACGCCAGATGTCATTCAATCGTTTGTCCTATCTAAGAGTGATGATAACATACAACGATCAATGTCGTCTGATCGTGTATGCTTTCCTAGGTCAATGATTACATTCCACGCTTGACATCGTCTGACTGTGTGTACTGTCCAAAGGCGATGATGGAATACCACATCCAATGTCGTTGTGAGTTATCCAAAGAAAATGATGGCATCTAAAGCCCAACGTCATCTGACCGTGAATGCTTTCCAAGGGTAATGATAACATATCATGCGTGACGTCATCCTTTTGTATGTGTAGTCCAAAGGTGATGATGGCATGCCATGTCGATGTCATCCCACCGTGTGTGCTGTCTAATGGTGATGATGGCATGCCACCCTCGACGACTTCCGACTGGTATGCTTCCCATGGGCCATGTGGGCATGCCACGCCGAATGTCAACCGAGCGTGTGTTCATTTCGAAGGCGATGATAACATGTCACGGTCGTCTGATCGTGTTTTTTGTCCAAGGGAAATGATGGCATGCCAAACTGAACGTTGTTCGACCGTGTATGTTGTTCGAGGGCGATGATGGCATGCAAACCCCGACATTTTCTGACTGTTTGTGTTGCCCAAGTGAGATTATGGAATGCCATGCACGACGTCGTTTGATCATTTGTGCTGTATAAGGGAGATGACAACATTCCATGTCAAACATCGTTCGACTGAGTATATTGTCCAAGGGCAATAATGGCATACCACACCCGACGTCGTTCAAACATATGTCCTGCCCTAGGGTTATAATGGCATGCCATGCCCGACGTAGTCCGATCGTGTGTTATGTCAAGGTGATGATGGCATGCCATACTCAACGTTGTCCGACCGTGTGCAGTGCCCAATGAAAATGATTGCATGCCACGCTAGACGTCATCCGACCATGTATGGTTTCCAAGGGCGATGATGGCATGCGATGCCCGACGTAGTCCGATCTTGTATGCTGTCCAAGGAAGATAATGGGAAGTCATGCTCGACGTCATCCATCCATGTGTACAATCGAAGTGCGATGATAACATGCCAAGCCCGATGTCATCTTACCATGTACGCTTTCAAAGGGCGATGATGGCATGTCACATCCGACGTCGTCCGACCATGTGTGCTGCCAAAGGGCGTTGATGGCATACCACTCTTGACGCTAATCGTTTGTGTGGATTGATTCAAGGCAATGATGGCATGCCATGCCTCAAGTAGTCCGACCATGTGTAGTAAAAAAGTGAGACGCCATTAATGCCCGACGTCGTTCGACCATGTGAGCTGCCCAAGGGCCATGTGAGCATTTCACACTCGATATTTTCCGACCATGTGTGCTTCCAAAGGGTGATGATAGCATGTCACGCTCGATATCATTCAAATTTATGTATTTTGTCCAAGGGCGATGATGGCATGCCATACTAACATTCTTCGACTGTATGTTCTGCCCAAGGGCAATGCGGGCATTCCATGCACAATGTCTTTCAAATTGTATTTTGTGTGAGGGCGATGATGGCATGCCACGCCCGACATTGTTTTATCCTTTGTATGCTTTCCAAGGGCGATGATAGCCTGCCACGCCCGACGTAGTCTGATTGTGTATGCTGTCCAAGGGCTATGATGGCATGCCACGCTAGACGTCCTCCGACCGTGAATTTTGTACAAGGGCGATGTTGGTATGTCACTCCGGACATTGTCCGACCGCATGTGCGTCCCAATGGCGAAGATGGCATGCCACACGCGATGTCGTACGACCTAGTGTGCTGCCTAATTGTGATGATGGCATGCCACGCTCGACTATGTGTATTGTCAAAATGCGATGATAACATGCCACGCCCGAAATCGTTTGACTGTGTACGCTTTCAAAGGGCGTTGATAAAATGTCAGACCTGACATCATCCGATCGTGTGTGCTGCGTAAGGGCGATGATGGCATACCACTGTCGACGCTGATCGTCTGTGTGGATTATTTAAAGGCGATGATGGCATGCCATGCCGCAAGTTGTTCGACCCTATGTAGTCAAAGAGCTTGACGCCATGCCATGCCCGACGTCATCCGACCGTGTGAGCTGCCCAAGGCCCATGTGAGCATGCCACACTCGACGTTGTCAAACCATGTGTGCTTTCACAGAGGGATGATAACATGTCGTGGTCGATGTCGTTGGAACTTGTGTATTTTATCCAAGGGCAATGATGGCCTGCCATACTAACGTCCTTCGATTGTATGTTCAACCCAAGGGCAATGCGGGCATCCCACGCACAATGTCATCCAAATTGTTTTTAGTGTATGGGCGATGATGGCATGCTATGACAGACGTAGTCCTATCATTTGTGCTATCCAAAGTGATGATTGCATATGAGGCTTGACGTCGTCTTATCCTGTGTTCTGTCCAAGGGTGTTGATAACATGTCATGCCCGGCGTCATGTAACTGTATGTGCTGCCCAAGGGCGATGATTGCAAGACACGCCCGATGTAATCTGACAATGTTTGCTTTAAAAGGGTCATGCAGGCATGCCAAGACCGACAACGTCCAATCGTGGGTGTTGTCTAATGGCAAAGATAACATGCCACACCCCACAATGTTCGACTGTGTATGCTTTCCAAGGGCTATGATGGCATGCCACACCTAACGTCATTCAATCGAGTGTTCCGCCCAAGGTCGATGACGGCATGCCATGCCATACGTCGTCCAATGGTGTATGATGCCAAAGGGCGATGATGTCAAGCGATGCTCGACGTCGTCCAACCATGTGTGCTTCCTATGAACATTGTTAGCATACAACGCTCGACGTCATCCGACCTTGTGTGCTTCCATGGGCGATGATGGCATGTCACGCCCGACATCATCCGACCATTTATGCTACCAAATGCCCATGAGGGAATGCCACACCCGACATTGTAAGACCATTTATGTAGTCCAAGGGCGATGATGGCAGGCCACGCCCGACGTCGTCCGATCTTGTGTGCTTTCCAACAGCGTGATGTCATGCACCTCGAAACGTTGTCCAACTGTGTTTGCTGCCAAAGGGTAATGAGGGAATCTAAAGCCCGACGTTGTCAAAATGTGTGTTTTTTACAAGGGCGATGATGGCATGGCACATTCGCGTCTAAGATGATGTTTGCTACCCAACAAAGAAGATCGCATGGCTTGCTTGACGTTCTTCGACCGTATGTTATGTCCAAAGGAGATGATAAAATTCCAAGCCTAATGTCGTCCGACCGTGTATGCTGTCCAAAGTCAATGATGGCATGCCACGCCCGACGTCGTCTGAACATGTGTTTAACCTTAGGGAGATGATGGCATGCCACACCAAACGTATTTTGATCGTTTGTGTAATTCAAGGTCGATGATTATATGCGATGCTTGACGTCATCTGACCATGTGTTCTGCCCAAGGGTGATGATTACATATCACGTACAAGTTTGTCTGACTTTGTGTGCTACCAAAGGGAGATAATTGAATTCCACGCCCTATATCATCTGATCGTAGGTGCTTCAAAATGTCAATGTGGGCATGCCATGCCCAACGTCGTTTGATCGTGTGTATTTTCCAAGGGAGATAATAACATGCCACCCACGACGTCGTTCGACCGTGTATGCTTTTCAAGAGCTATGATGGCATGACACACCTGACGTCATCTAATCGTGTGTGGTTCCCACGAGAGATGAAGGCATGCAACCCCCAATGTTGTCTGACCATGTATGTTGTCCAAGTGAAATTATGGCATTTAACTCCCGACGTCGTCCAACCGTGTGTGCTCCCCAAGAGCGGTTATAACATTGCCACGCCTGACATCGTTTTACCGTGTATGATGTCCAAGGGAATTGATGGCATGCAACGCCCGACATCCTCCAACACTTTGTATGTTCCGCAAAGGAAATAAGTTCTACCACGCACGACGTCATTCGACCATGTATGAAATCCTACGGCGATGATGGTATGCCACGACGGATGTCGTCCCACCGTATGTGTTGTACAAGGGTGAAGATGGCATCTCATGCTTAACATTGTCCGACCGCGTCTGTTGACCAATGGCAAAGATGGAACGCCACGCACGACTTCATTCGACTACGTGTGCTACCTAATGTCGATGATGGCATGCCACACTCGATGTCACCAACTGTGTGTGCTACTAAAGAGACATGCAGACATGCCATGCCCGATGCGATTCAATCGTATGTGCTTTCCAAGCCGATGATAACATACCACGACCGACGTCGTCCGATCATGTATGCTTTCCAAGTGGGATGATAACCTTCTACACTCGACGTAGTGCGATCGTTTGTGCATTCCAATGATGATGATGGCATTAAAAACGGGCGATGTCGTCCGACCAGATGTGCTGCCCAAGGGAGATTATAGCGTTTCCATGCCTGACGTAGTCCAATCATTTGTGCAATCCAAAGGCAATGATAACATGCCATGCCCTACGTCGTCCGACCATGTATGCAGTCCAAGTGCAATGATGGTATGCCATGCTAGACATCATCCTACCTTGTATTTTTTATCAAAGGGAGATGATGGCATGGCATTCCTGATGTTGTCCCATCGTGTGTGTTGTCCAAGGGCGATGATGACATGTCATGCCTTAATTTGTACGACCGTGTGTGCTTCCCAATGGAGAATATGGCATTCCACACACGACATCGTCCGTCCACATATGCTTCCTAATGGCGATGATGTCATGTTAAGCCCAACATAATTCGATAGTATGTACTGTCCAAGGGCCATGCGAGCATGCCATGCCCTACATCATTCGATCGTGTCTGTTGTCCAAGGGCGCTGGTAACATTCCACTCCTAACGTCATCAGATCATGTAAGCTCTCCAAGGGCGATGATAGCATGCCACACCTGACGTAGTACAAAATATATGTTTTCCAAGAGCAATGATGGCATTTAACGCTAGATGTCGTCCGAACGTGTGTACTGCCCAACGTCAGCCGACCGTGTATGCAGTCCAAGGGCGATGATGGTATGCCATGCCCGACATCGTCCGACCCTATGTATGGTATCCAAGGACGATAATAGCCTATCACGCCCGTTGTCGTCTGGCCGCATTTGCTGGCTAATGGCCATGATGGCATGACACACCAAACGTTGTCCGACCAAGTATTCTGTCAAAGGGAGATGATGTCATGCCACACCCGACATCGTCCCACCATGTATGATGTCCAAGGGCAAATATGGCATGTCATGCCCGAACATGTGTACTACCCAAGGGAGATGATAGTGTTGCCACGCCAAAAGTCATCTTACCGTGCGTGCTACCCAATGGCAATGATGGCATGCCACGCTCAACATCATCTGTTTGTGTGTGCTACCCAAGGGCCATGCGGGAAGTCTATGCCTGACGTCTGCCAATCGTGTGTGCTGTCCAAGGGCTACGATAAAAAGCCACGCTTAATGTAGTCCGATCGGGTAAACTATCCAAGGGCGATGAGAACATGCCACACCCGACGTAGTCTGACCATGTATATTGTCCAAGGGAAATGATGGTATTTAACTCCCAACATCGTCGAACCTCCACAAGGGAGATTATAGCATTGCCACGCCTAACATAGTCTTATCGTGTGTGTTGTCCAAGGTAGATAATAACATGCCAAACATAGTCCGACCCTGTATGCTGTCCTAGGGAAATTATAGCATTTAATGCTCGACGTTGTCTGATTTTGTGTGCTGCCAAGGTCAATTATATCATTTCCAAGCGTGATGTAGTCCAATTGTGTGATCTCCCAAGGCGCTGATAACATGCCATACCCGACGTCGATCGTGTATGTTGTCCAAGGTCAATGATGGCATGCGACACCCAGCATAATTTGACCTTGTGTATGCTGCCCAAGGGCGATGATAGCCTGCCAGCCCGACGTAGTCTAATCGAGTATTTTGTCAAAGGTCCACGATGGCATGCCATGCTAAACGTTGTTAGACTGTGTATGATGTCCAAGGGCGATGATGACATGCCATGTGCGACGTTGTCCCACCGAGTGTGCTGTCCAAGGGCGAAGATATGATGTCCTGCCTAACAATGTCTGATCGCGTGTGCTTCCTAATGAAGAAGGTGGCATGCCACGCACGATACATATGACCTAGTATGCTGCCAAATGGCGATGGTGGCATGCCACACCCGATAAATGTAGTCCGATCGTGTGTGCTGTCAAAGGGTCATGATGGCATGCCATGCTTGACATCGTTCGAACGTATATGCGGTCCAAGGGCGATGATAGCATGCCACGCACGACCTGTTCCCACTATGTATGTCGTCCAAGAGAGTTGATGGCATGCCACGCAAGACGTCGTCCGACCCTGTGTTTGTTGTCCAAGAGCGATGATGGCCTTCCACGCCCAATGTTGTCCGATAGTGTGTATATTCTAAGGGCCATGATGTCATTCCACGCATGATATCGTCCGCCCATATATGTTGTCCAAGGGCTAAGATGGCATGTCACACCCGATGTCGTCCGACTGCATGTGCTTCCTAATGGCGATGATGGCATGCTACGCCTGACGTAATCCAATCATGCGTGTTGTCCAAGGGCGATTATAACATGCCACTCTCGATGTCATTCGATCGTGTATGCTTTCCAAGGGAGATGATGAAATGCCATGCTTGACATCACCTGATCGTGTGTTCATTCCAAGGGGTGTGATGGAATATTCACGGCCGACGTCGTCTGACCACGAGTGCTGCACAAGGGAGATGATGGCAGGCCACACCTAATGTCGTCTGTTGTATTGTGTATTCAAAAGGCGATAATGGCATGACTCATCGACATCATCCGACCGTGTCTGTAGTCGATGGGCGTTGATGGCTAGCCATGCCTGACGTTATCTTACAATATGTATGCTGTCATAGGGGGATGATGGCCTCCCATGCCCGACTTCATCCGACGATATGTACTTGCCCAAGTCCATGATGGCAAGCCACACCTTACGAAGTACGTTCGTATATTCTATCCAAGGTGATGATGGCATACCACGCCCGACGTTGTTCCACCGTGTTTGTGTCTAAGGACGAAGATCACATGTAATGCCCGTCATGGTTTGATCGCTTGTGCTGCACAATGGCGATGATGGAATTCCATGCCAAAGTCCTCAAATCGTGTTTGCTTTCTAAGGGCGACGATAACATTCCATAACTGACGTAGTTCGACCGTGTATGGTTTCCAAGGAAAATGATGGAATTTAACTCTCGAAATTGTATGATCATGTGTAATGCTTAAGCAAGATTATGCCATTGCCAAGCCCGACGTAGTCCAATCGTGTGTCTGTCCAAGAGCTCTGATAACATGTCATTCCCAACATCGTCAGACCGTGTATGCTGTCCAAGGTAAATAATGGCATGCCACGCCCGATATCATTTGACCCAAACTATGTTGCCCAGGGCGATGATGGCCTTCCACACCAGACATAGTCTGACCGCGTGTGCGGTCCAAAGGCGATGATGGCAGACCACGCTCGACGTCGTTCGACCATGTATGTTGTCTTAGGGCTATGATGTCATGCCAATTCCCGATGTTGACCTACCGTGTTTGCTATGCAAGGGCGAAGATTACATGTCATGCCTGACGTAGTCTGACTGCCTATGCTACCTAATGGCGATGATGTAAAGCAACTCCTGGCGTCTTCCGATCGCGTGTGATACCGAATGGCGATGATTGCATGCCACACCTGATGTCATCCGACCATATGTCCTACTTAAGGTCCATGCCCGCATGCATGCTCGATGTCGTATGATCGTGTGTTTTGTCAAAGGGTAATGATAACAGCTACGCCCGACATCGTCTAATCGTGTATGCTTTACAAGGGAGATGATGGCATGCCACATCCGACGTCATACAACAGTGTGTGCATTCAAAGGGTTATGAAGGCATTGCAACGCTCGACGTCATCCGATCGTGTCTTCTTCTTAAGGGCAATGATTACATGCCACGCCCGACATAGTTTGATTGTTTGTGCTGTCGTCCAAGTGCGATAATGGCATGCATCTCTCAACCTCATTTGATCGTGTGTGAAAAATTTGGGAAATGTGAAACTGTACGAGATAAAAGCTTTTTATCATAAAATTGATTATCTCACATTAAAATTGACATTCTCATATGTGTAACCAAGGTATTTCGAACTAAAAATGTATTTTTTTTATTAAATTCATAGAAATAAATATTTACAATTTTCTTAAAAATTGGGGGAAATTCATAATTGAATGGGTTAAAACATGATTTTTAAAAAATAGGCTCGTCCAAATAGCCTTTAGGTTGTTTGTTCGCGTAGATCTCAAATAAATAACAAAATTAAAAAAATCCTCAATTGGACATCCGAATAAAAAATTATGGCCGTTTAAAATTTCACAAATTTACAACTAATTTTTTTGAGTTCCAATATTTGATTTGTTGAAACTTCAAATGATTGAAACTTTGAGCTCGAATATCTGTTTGATGCAACATTTTTTATTCTGCATATTTTTTGAGATCTTCGTGGTCAACTCCTTAATTTGGTTCATCTTTTTTAAATTAATATTATTATATTTTTATTTATATAGAATAATATAAATGTAAAACTAAAAAGGTTATATTAAGTTAAAAATGAAAGATTCGTTCAACACGATAGGAAATCGAGAAGATATATTTGATTAGTACAAATGCGACAACCATGAGCAATAATGGAATACAACGCTTGAAGTAGTACGACAATGCGTGTTGCCCAAGGGCAATGATGATATCTAACGACCGACGTCGTCCGACTGTGTGTGCTGCCCAACGGATAATGGCATGCCAAGCCTGATGTAGTCCGATCGTGTATGCAGACCAAGGAACATGCAGGCATGCCATGCCCTACCTGGTTCGATCCTGTGTGCTGTCAAAGGGTGATGATAACATGCCATTCCCAATGTCATTCGATCGGCTATGCTTTCCAAGGGTGATGATGGCATGCCACGAAGGACGTCGTCCTACTGTTTGTGCTGCCAAAGGGTAATGATTGCATACCACCCCAGATGTAGTCCGGTCGTGTGTGCTGTCCAATGGCTATGATGGCATTCCACGCTCGACGTCGTTCGACCGTGTGTGCTGCCAAGGGCAAGATGGCATGCAAGACCCGTCGTTGGCCGACAGTAAATTCTTCCCAAGTGCGATAATGGCATGCAACGCCCAACATCGTTCTAGTGTGTTGCTTTCCAAAGGAAATATGGGCATGCCATGCTCAATGTCATCCAACCTATGTGCAAGCTAAGGGAAATGATGACATGCCACGCTCGGTGTATTTTGATCGTGTATGATCTTCAAGGGCAATGATAACATGCCACGCCCGACTTTGTCTAACTATGTATTCTTTCCAAGGGCGATGCTTTCATGCCACACCTAACATCATCTTACTGTGTGTGCTGCCTAAGGGCGATGATGGCATGCCACGCGCGACTTCGTTCTTCCATATGTGTTGTCCAAAGGCGATGATGAAATGACTTTCCCGACGGCGTTCGGCCATCTATGCTCTCTCCTTAATTTGTTTTACTTTTTTAAATTATAATTATAATTTTATAAATAGAATAATATAAATGTTAAACTAGAAAGGTAATACGCTTTGTGTCGTATTATGTAAAAAGTGAAAGACTAGTACAAAGCGATGGATAAATTGAGAAGATATATTTGATTAGTACAAGTGCAACAACCATGATCGTTGACATTATGCCATGCCTAATGTAGTCTGACCGTTTGTGCTACCTAAGGGAAATGATGACATATAACGCCCAACATCAGTCAATTGTGTGTGTTGGACAAGGGCGATAATGTCATGCCACGTTCGACATTGACCGTTCGTGTGTGTAGTCCAAAGGCGATTAAGGATGCTACATCGAGGTCATCCAATCGTGTGTGTTGTCCAAAGGCCATGCAGGCATACCACGCCGGGTATAGTTTGACCCTGACCAAGGTTGTCGATAACATGTCTGGCCCGACGTTATTCGACCGTGTGTGTGTTTTCAACGGGCGATGATGGCATTTCATGCCTGATATTGTCTCACCGTGTGTGCTTTCAAGGACGATGACTGCATACCATGATCGATGTAAACTCACACTGTGTGCTTCTTAAGAGGCGATGTTGGCATGCCATGCTCGACGTCGTTCGACTGTGTGTTCTTTCAAAGGGCAATGCTAACATGACATGCTCGACATCATTTAACTATGTATGCTATCTAAGGGTGATGATGGCATGCCACTTGCGATGTTGTCCGATCGTGCATGCCGCCCCAGTATGATGGTGGAATGCAACGCCCAACATTGTTCGACTATGTGTGTTGCTTATGGGCCATGTGGGCATGCCACGTTTGACGTCGTCCGATCGTGTGTGAAGCCCAAGGGCACTACCGGCATGCTGCACCTTACGTTATTCGTCCCTCTGTGCTGACCAAGCACGATGATAACATGCCACGCCCAACACAGTCTTACCACGTGTGCTGCCAAAGGGCAATGATTGCATGCCACACCCAACGTCCTCCTATCGTGTGTGCTGTCAAAGGCGATGATGGTATGCCACACTCAACATCGTCCGATCGCGAGTGCTTCCTAACGATCATGATGGCATGCCATGCTAGACGTTGTCCGACCATTTATGCTGCCCAAGGGCAATGATTGCATACCATGCCCGACGTAGTATGATGTTGTGTGCTGTCCAGGTGAGATAATTGCAAGTCACACTCGAAGTCGTCCGACCATGTGTGCTAGCCAAGTGCGATGATAACATGCCATGCCCGATGTCATCTAACCGTGTACGCTTTCAAAGGGCAATAATGGCATGCCACACCTGGTGTCCTCTGATCGTGTGTAATGCCCAAGGGCGATGATGGCATACGACGCTCGATGACGTCTGATCACGTATGCTTTCAAAGGGAGAAGATGGCATGCCACGCCTGATGTCGTCCGACCGTGTGTGTGCCCATGGTTCATGTGGGCATATCAAGCCCGACATGGTCTGATCGTGTGTTCTGTCCAAGGGTGACGGTAAAATGCCACATCGACATTATCCAATTCAGTATGCTTTCAAACAGAGATGATGGAATGCCACGCAAAACGTTGTCAAACTGTGTGTCTTGCCAAAGGGTGATAATGGCATGCCACGCCTAACGTAGCCTAATCGTGTGTGATGTCAAAGGGTGATGATGGCATGCCATGCTCGACATTGTCTTATCGTGTGTGCTACCCAAGGACAATACTAGCATTCAATGAGTGACATCATTTGATAGTGTGATATGTGAAAGGTCTATTATGGTATGCTACATCCAATGTCGTTCGTCTATGTGTGTTGTCCCAAGGAGGTGATGGAATTTCATGCTCGACGTCATCCGATCGTGTGTAATGTCCAAGGAAGATAGTGGCGTTCCATGCACGACTTAATCCGACCATATGTGCTGCACATAGGCAATGCCACACCCGATGTCGTCCAACAGTTTGTGCTGCCAAGGGCCATGGGTGCATGCCAGGCCTGATGTCTTCCTACCGTATGTGACGTCCAAGGGAGATCATGGCATGCCATGGTCTACGACGTTCATCCGTGTGTGTTGTCAAAGTGATGATGAAATTACACGACAAACATTCTACGACAGTCTGTGCTATCCAAGGATGATAACATACATTGCCCAACGTCGTTCGACCGTCAGTGCTGTCTAAGGCCGATGATGGAATATCATGCCATACGTAGTCCATTCTTATGTGCTGTCAAAGAGAGATAATTGAAAATCACACTCGATGTTTTCTGACCATGAGTGCTGTCCAAGTGCGATGATAATATGCAACACCCGAAGTCGTGTAATCGCGTATGATTTTAAAGGGCGATGATGTCATGCCACAACAGACATCGTTCGACCGTTTGTGCTTCCCAAGGGCGATGATGGCATGCCACACTTGACGATGTCTGATCACGTATAATTTGCAAGGGCGATGATGACATGCCACACCTGATGTCATCCGACCGTGTATGTTACAAGAGGTACATGCGGGCATATAGCGCCCGACATGTTCTGATCGTGTGTGCTGTCGAAGGGTTATGATGGCATGCCACGCCTGACATCGTCTGATCGTGTGTGCTACCCAAGGACCTTACTAGCATTTTATGCTCGACGTTGTTCGACCGTGTGATATGTCCAAGGGCGATCATTGCATGAAACGTCAAATGTCGTTTGTCCGTGTGTGTTGTCAAAAGGAGATGATGGAATTCCACGCTCGACGTCATCCGATCGTGTGTGCTATCCAAGGGAGATGTTTGCATGCCTTGCTCATCGTCATCCGACTAATTGTGCTGCACATGGGCAATGATGTAATACCAAGCTAGACGCCATTCATCCGTGTGGGTTGTCCTAAGGAGATTACACCATGATTGATGTCATTCGACTAAGTATTTTGTCTTTGGGCAATAATGGTCTGCCACAGCTGACATCGTTTGAATGTGGGACCTTCAAATAGCGATGACGACATGCCACACCCGACGTAGTCCGGTCGTGTATGCTTTCCAAGAAGATGATGGCATGCCATGCTAAACATTATCCGACCGTGTGTGCTTCCCAAGGACCGTGATGGCATACCACGCTAGACGTCGTACGATCATGTATGCTTCCCAAGGGCATTGATGGCTTGCCATGCCCAATGTAATCCAATATTGTGTGATGTCCAAGGGAGATAATGACAAGTTGGGCTCGACCTCGTCCGACCATGTGTGGTTTCTAAGTGCGATGATAACATGCCACGTATGATGTAGTCTCACCGTGTATTCTTTAAAAGAGCGATGATGGCATGCCACACCGACGTTGTTCGACCGTGTATGCTGCCCAAGGGAGATGATTGCATACCACGCCCGACAACGTCCGATCAAGTATGCTTTCCAAGGACGATTATGGCATGCCACGCCCGATGTCATCCGACCATGTGTGCTGCCCAAGGTCCATGCGGGCATATCACGCCCGACATGGTATGATCGTGTTTGCTGTCCAAGGGTGACGATGACATGCCACATCAATGTCGTTCGACTGTGTATGCTTTCAAAGGGCGATGATGGAATGCCACGCCCAATGTCGTCCGACAGTGTCTGCTTTCTAAGGGTGATGATGGCATGCCACGCTCGACGTCATCCGATCACGTGTCCTATCCATGGGCGATGATGGCATGCCATGCCCGACGTCATCCGACCGTGTGCGCTTCAGATGGGAAATGATGCCATACAATGCTCAACGTTGTTCGTACGTGTGGGTTGTCCCAAGGCGATCATGGCATGCAAAGACTCAAGTAGTCCGATCGTGTGGGTTGTTAAAAAGAGAGATGGCATGGCACGTCCTATGTCGTCCGACCGTGTGTGCTACCCAAGGGCTATGATGGCATGCCACTCTGTACCCTGTGTGCTGCCCAAGGGCTATGTGGGCATGCCACGTCAAAAGTCATCCGAACGTGTGTTTTTCCTAAGGCGATGATAGCATATCATGCTCGATGTCATCCGACCCTATGTATTTTGTCTAAGGGCGATAATGGCATTCTACACTGACATCCTCCGACCGTGTGTGCTTCCCAAGGGCAATGCAGGGATTCCACACACTACATCATCCTACTTGTGTTCTGTCTAAGGGCGATGATGGCATGCCATGCCAAACGTAGTTCGATTGTTTGTGCTGTCAAAAGGCGATGATGGCATGTGACGCTTGACATTGTTAAATTGTGCGTGCTTCCTAAGGGAGATTATGACATGTCAGGCTCAACGTCATCCTAGTGTATGTGCTTCCCAAGAGCGATGATGGAATTACATGCCCGATGTCATCTAACGGTGTGTGCTTCACAAGGTCCACACGGGCATGCAACACCCAACATCGTCTGATCTTGTGTGATTTTCAAGGGAGATGTTAACACACCACGCTTGACGTTGTTCGGTTGTGTATGCTTTCCAAAATCTATGATTGCATGCCACACCCAACGTCGTCCGATTGTGTGTGCTTCCTAAGGGAGATGATTGCATAAAATGCCCTACGATGTCCGACGGTGTGTGCAGCCCAAGGGCAACGAGGCCATGCCACGCTCGACGTCGTCCAACCATGTGTGTTTCCCAAGGACCATGCGATAATGCCATGCCCGGCGTCATCCGATCGTGTGTGATGCGCAAGGTAGATGATGGCATGTAACACCTGACGTCATACGACCATTTATGCTGCCCAAGGCCCATGCGTGCATGCAATTTCTGACGTCGTCTGGCCATTTGTGCAGTCCAAGGGAGATGATTGCATGCCACACCTGATGTCGTCCAATCGGGTGTGCTATTTAAGGGCGAGATGGCATGCATCGCCCGACGTTGTCCGACTGTGATTGCAACCAAAGGGAAAGGATGGGATCTAACACTCGTTATCGCTCAAACGTGTTTACTCCACAAAGGAGATGATAACAATCGACGCGACGTCGTTCGTTTGTGTTTGTTTTCCAAAAGAAATGATGGCATGCCATTCTCGACGTCATCCAACGGTGTGATCTGTCCAAGGGATTTATGGCATGCCACGCCCAACGTAGTCCGACTGTGTGTACTACATAGGGGCAATGATGGCCTCTAACGCCCGATGTCGTCCAATAGTCTGTGCTTTCCGAAGGCATTGATGGCTTGCCACGCCTAGCATCGTCTGAACGTGTGTGCTGCCCAAGAGCCATGCAGGCATACCACACGATGTGGTCCAATCGTCTGTTATGTCCAAGGGAAATAATAACATGGCACGCCCGATGAAGTTCGACCGTGTATGCTTTCCTAGGGCGATGATGACATACCACGCCCGATGTCGTCTGACAGTTTGTGCTGCACAAGGGCCATGGGTGCATGCCACGCCTGATGTCGTCCAAACGTACGTGCAGTCCGAGGGTGATATTGGCATGCAACGCGTGATGTAGTCTGATTGTGTGTGCTGTCCAAGGGCGATGATAACATGCAATGCCCAACGTCGTACGACCATCAGTGCTGTCCAAGGGCGATGATAACATGCAATGCCCATTGTCGTACGACCGTCAGTTCTATCCAAGGGCGATGATAGCATGTCATGGCCGACGTATTCCATTCTTGTGTGCTGTCTAAGAGAGATAATTGCAAGTCACGCTTGACGTCGTCCGACCATGTGCATTGTCCAAGTGCGATGATAACATGCCACGCCCATGTCATGTAACCGCGTATGCTTTCATAGGGCGATAATGGAATGCCACACCCGACATCTTCCAACCGTGTGTGCTGCCCAAGGGCGATGATGGCATGCCACGCCTGACGATGTCAGATCACGTATGCTTTCCAAGGGCGATGACGCAATGACACGCCCGACGTTGTCCGATCGTGCATGTTTCCTAAGTGTGATGATGGCATGTGACGCCCGACGTAGTCTAATCATTTGTGCTGTTGAAGAGTGATGATAGCATGCCACGTTCGACGTTGTTTGATCGTGTGTTCTACCCAAGGACCATACTACCATTTTATGCTCGACGTTGTTCGACTGTGTGATATGTCCTAGGGCGATGATGGCATTCCATGTTCGATGTCGTTTGTCTGTCTGTGTTTTTCAAAGGAGATGTTGCCATTCCAAGCTAGATGTCATCTGATCGTGTGTGCTATCCAAGGAAGATGATGGCATGCCTTGCTCTACATCTTCCGACTTATTGTGCTACACATGTGTAGTGAAGGCATACCATGCCTGACGTCGTTCCTCCATGTAGTTTGTCCTAAGGAGATGATGCCATGATCGACATCATTCGACTTAGTATGTTGTCCATGGGCATAAATGGTCTGCCATGCCCGAAGTCTTTCGAACGTGGGTCCTTCCCAGGGGCGATAAAGGCATGCCACGCCCGACGTAGTCCGGTCCTGTTTGCTTTCCAAGACGATGATGGTATGCCACGCTCAACATAGTTCGACAATGTGTGCTTCTTGAGGACCATGATGGCATGCCACGCTAGATGTCATATGACCGTGTATGCTGCCAAGGGCGATGATGGCATTCCATGCCTAACGTAGTCCAATATTGTGTGCTGTCCAAGGGAGATAATGGCAGGTCACTGATACGCTCAAACTTACTTCTCAAATGAGAAGTAAAGCGGTCCCGTCAAGTAAATAACCCAACTAGTGAGGTTGGGATCGTTCCCACGAGGAAAATAGTCTAGACTTAACTCCAACTTGTATTTACTATTGTTCGGTTGATGACTTTCTTAAAAAGTAACAGCATAAAAGGGGGGTTTTGTACTTCCTACTAAAATAAAAATAACTAACGAACTTGACAGATACACTTAACAGCTTTTAATGTTGAGTTTTAATCAAGTAATCAAAGTAACTAGGGTTTACGTGTTCCCCACAGGTTCATAACTTGATAATTCTAGCTATAACAATTCTTTCCTAGTATCTTGCATGCAAAGTGATAAGCTATGTATTTCTAAATCCTTGGTCCGGCATCTAGAAAATCTCACTCCGCACCTTGGTCTGGCTACGTGTGTTGCTTTACTAACCCTTATCCTTACCTCATATTAAGCATCATATTCGATATTTGACTCAGTTATTACCTCGTACCAATCAATACTAGCCTATTAGATAGTATACACTAAATCTATGTTAATAATTCTTTTTCCTATTATCTACCTCCTTGGTCCGGCAAGTAGCATTAAGGCGAGTTCTAACGTTGATCATCCGTTAAAAAGATTTCTAAGCGAAAGAATTATTAATACATGCAAGACACTATTCTAGAATTGTTATTTTAGCTAGGGTTTATCTCATTATTTGCCTATGGTTCCCACAACCCTAGTTATAGAGTTTAGTTCCTCATATCCATAAACACAATATTCAAATATATTAAACAAGAAGTCATGTACTTACTTTGATGAGAAAGAATAAAGTCTGAAAATTTGCTTGATTAATCAACAAGAGTTACTTGTAAGAATCTCCAACAATCAAAAGCATAGAAAAACAAAGTCTAATAATATGATGTTTAATCTCCAAGAGTCTAACCTCAAAAACGAGGTTTTTCGAACTATTTATAAAAAAATCAAAACCTAATTAAACAAGGATTCTAATTACTGGAAATCTGCCAAAATGCGGCTGGGTCGACGGACCACGCTACGGAACGTCGTGGTCATGACGGACCTTCGTGGGCTCCGTCGCCCCATACTTGGGTGCAATTCTTCTGCTGCTTTCTTCATTCCCTCGACGGCAAGTGTGACGGACCGTCACAGGCACGACGGTCCGTCGAGGGTCTTCGTTACAAAATACTTCAACTTTTGGAATTTGGGTACTGGGATCACTTCTCTGATCTTCGCGACGAACCTGCAGGACGGACCGTCATATCCATGACAGACCGTCACAAGCTTCGTAATCCCACACTTGGTCAGACTTCCTCATCTTCCTTCAGCAGCTTCTCTACGCTGCCACCTACGGACCGTCACAAGCACGACGGACCGTCATAAGCTCCGTAGGTGGTCTCTTCTGCATTTTTCGCTCAAAATATCTGCATTCAGCTTTAGACAGATTTCCTGCAAAAAACAAAGAAAAACTTATATCAAAATTAGCACAAAAAGGGCTTTCGGACACACTAAAATTAAGGAAAAAGTATTAATTATACCGTGAAACCACGGTATATCAACACCCTCAACTTAAATTCGTTGTTTGTCCTCAAGCGACGCACTATGACTCACTACACAATCTTTGTACAATAGTATTCATGTTTTATCCTTTGCAATCATTTGGCTATCAATCCCGACTAATCCCATCAAATCTATGCATGCTATCACTATTAGGCTTGACTTTTGTGGGATTCGAACATGACACAGACTCACCATGCACTAACGCCTATCCTCTTCAATTGCTCACCGAGGTGCTAACAATTCCGGTATTGCAACTAGTGTCCTCGCTTTAGAACAAAATCCTCATTTTTCACACAATGATTTCAGTTTGAGTATAAGGATTACATTTCAACACTCGCTCTCAGAACAAAGTCACACTCATTCATACCTATTGCCATAAGCTTGCCCTTATTTTCACTGCCTTAAGTTCGCTATACAACCCTTAGGATCACGATAGGACTTTTTTAGCTTGTAACGTAGGCTCAGAGTCAGGTAGGGTATATTTAGGTATACTTTAGTGACTTTTTGCCCTCCTTGACATGTCGGCTAAACCTTCCGCTCTATATCAATTTATCTTGCCCAGTTTCTCCTATTCTTTCACCTTGCTGTTTCCCTTCTTTCTTCATTTGTGTAAGTGACTCTTTTCTTTTCTTGTTTGTAATTCTTGAATATATTTTTTTTTCAACAAGTTCTTGAGTCACTTTACTTTTGTTCTTTCTTTCTCTTTGTTTATTCAATCCCACTTTCCGGAGCATTCCTCAAAACAGCCACCCTCAACTCATGGCTTTGCCATGAGTCAAGGTACACAATACCCAAAATCGGGTCAGGGCCATAACGAAGGTAGTTTATACATTAGCCACCCTCAACTTATGCTTTTGGCATAAGCTGAGGTGCACATGTCCAAGGAGGGACCAGGGCCAACATATTGTTCCCAGAAAAGATCAGTTGGGGTGAAAAAGAAAGGTCTAATTTTAAGCTCAAATTATTTGGATCAACGAAGGATAACTTTCATTTGGTGTCTTTTATTTAGGCTAGAAATGGGCTATATTGAATAAGGGCCTATGATCCTTTCCTAATTGTATGTTCCAACTTACTTTTAGCAGGACTAACCAGGCAAGTTCTAGCTCAGTATCAGTAGTGGACTATTCAACTTCCCTTACACTCACTTGACATCTCATCACTATACCAGATTATCAGACACCTAGTTCGACTTGAAGGTTTAGGGTAGTGCAATGGTGTGACTCTATTTCATGTTTAGATCCACACAATTATCAGTTACTACGCCTTTTCATGAAACCTTTTCCAGTTTTATCGGGATATCATTTCAGCCATCATGCTTCAGAGTTAAACTATGTACAAAAGATATAACGTGCCGGTTCAACAGAAAAAGTAATCATTCTTTTGGGGAAAAAGAACACAGGCAAGAAAACCCCAAAAGAGGATAATGAGTTGGGCTACTCAGACTTCACCCTAACACTCACTTTCCATTTACCCCACCCCCAACAAAAAAGCATGCAATTGTCCCCAATGCATAAAAAAATCTAAAGATTAGAGGGGTAGGTGAAGCAAACCTGTGGCGCATAGCGCCGTCGATCAACAAGCTGGTGGGTCTGCTTTCCCAGAACCCACATCCTCTGCAATCTGGACACCCTCAGTGATGTCCTCAGCAACAACTGCACCCTCATTAGTGCCTCCTGCTGTCTCTACAGTGTGGGAGCTAGACGCCCCAGCCGCTATCTGTGATGCTCTGATCTGGTGTGCCTCCGCCTCAGCAAGTGAGGCTCTCCTCGCGGCCTCCATCTCTCGATGCTCCTTCTTTCTTGCTCGCGCCTCATCCTCTGATCGACCCCTCCGCCAATTGGAACTCTCTCTCGGGGAAGATGGAGGAATGTCTGGAGTAGAAAACAGAGCCGCCAATAAAGTATTCTCAGCAGGCTCGACAGACTCTGACACTCTTGTCGCTAGGATCGTGTCGATGTCTGCACGAAGACTGGCTACTGCATCCTGGAGAGTTGACACATCTACCGGAGGGGCTGGTCGAGCTAATACTCTCAATTCAAAGGCATCGAGGCGCTGGTTAACCTCAGCAATCTTTCACTGCATCTGCCTCTCCATACGCGCCTCAGACTCAGCAATAGACTTCTGCATCCACGGCTGGATATGATGCAGAAGAGTGGCTATTTGTGCCTCCTGTTTTTGGACTCGGGCAAGCGGGGCCGGTGTTGGTAGAGGGGATGTGCTGCTACCCGGGATAGACTCGACCGGGGTAGTGTCCGTGGATGCCTGTGTAGCTGTGCAAGCCTGGGCCACCGTATCCACAAGGTCATCAGATAGTGGTGGCAGCTCTGGACGGGGCCCTCAACGTGGGGCCAACTCATTGGCCTCGTCTCTGATGAGGCCGACGTTAACGGTACCCGGCGGGGTCCTCAACTGATCTATGTGCCATATGGGCACACCTGCAGACCTGCAAAGGGCAAAGATCATGCACGGAAAGGGGTAGGTGGTGGTGACCTTAAATGCCCTCTCGTGCATGACTGCCTGGAGAAGCCATGCATAGTCCACCTAGAAGCCGGCTATCATCGCCACCATCAGCACTGCTCGATCCCAAGTGACTATGTTATCAGCAGCTGTGGGGGAAAGGCAGTGACGCACGAGCAGCCACAAGAACTTGGCGACGAATGTGAGGTTGGCCTTCTTGATGGCCCCCTTCGGCTCGGTGACCCAATCTGCACCCTCTCCGTCGACTGATAAGTGTAGGGCCATCCACCGCTTGGTGGTCTCCCTCAGTGCTAGCTCTCGCAGGAACTTTCCATCCTTCACTACCTGCCAGCGGTAGTCAAACTCGGCAGTGATGGGGGTCCATGTAGCATCTGCACTCTCGCCGTATAGGAACCGGCGGATGGCGGGCAGGGAAATGTCAACCTTAACGCGTCGGACTAGAACCTGCTCTAATGGGGCCTGTTTCGCGGGAGCAGCCCGCCTGTAGATCTGTGATCGGAGAGTCGCTACGTAGGACGCGTAGAACTCTCGGACCATCTCCTCACTGTATCGTCCCAAGGGACGGGCTGTCCACTCTAGGAGATGCCTGGTTAATATGTTGTGGATCTCCGGCATCGAGGGGAGACTCCCTGTAAGTACCCGCCGCTCCAGGGTGAGTGTTCGAGTCATTACTCCTTTATCGGTCAAGAACTTCGCATCGGAGTAAACCTGAAACTTGCCTTCAACGCACCATCGATTTGGCTGGTCAGAGGCTGGGGTGGGGACCGCGGCTGGTGCGCCGGATGTGGAGTCTTAACTGTCAGCCTCATCAGACGAGGCCGACGCTGCAGCAGTGGCGGGTGCGGGAACCTCAGCAGATCCTGAAGCTTCCTCGGACCAGGATGCTCCCAAGGAGCCAGACGCTCCTTCCTCGTTTGTGGCCGACCCAGAGGGTGTTCCGGTCAGTGTGCGCTCCTCATCAGACTGAGAGGCAGTGACTACGCCGGACGCCACCGTCTTGGATGTGGTTCTGGGGGCACATGTAGCACGGGAAGGAGCGGAGGAGCCTGGGGGCATGTATTCAGGGTCCCGCTCATCATCAGACCTGATGATCAAGCGTGCAGACGGGGCGACAGACTTAGATCGCCCGCGTGCATAAGTGCGGTCTTGCTTGGGTGCCATAGTCGATAGTACCTGTAAAGGGGCAATGTTAGTATGAGTAGTGGCAATCAAATCAGGCAAGATCATATGACATGAAACTTTAAAAAAATGTGTTAGTAATATTGAAACTGTACCACACGACGGGACCTATGACGGTCCGTCGTGACTATGACGGACCGTCATGAGGTCCGTCGTGTTATACTTGGTATATGTATATATAAGGAACCCTGAAGGAGGGGTCGCTGACCATCATGACGGTTAAGCAGGACGGACCGTCGTGGGTATGACGGTCCGTCGTAAGGGTCCATCGTTGGACACATAGAAAATGATGGGAGAACCTCAGAAGAGGGTTCTCTGACTATCATGACGGTCATGCAGGACGGACCGTCGTGGGTGTGACGGTCTGTCGTAAGTGTACGTCGTTGGACACTTGGAAAATTTTTGGAGGACCTTATCATAGGGGTCTCTGATCATCATGACGGTCGTGCAGGACGGATCGTCGTGGGTGTGACGGTCCGTCGTAAGTGTCCATCGTTGGACACTTGGAAAATTTTTGGAGACCCTTATCATTGGGGTCTCTGACTATCATGACGGTCGTGCAGGACGGACCGTCATGGGTATGACGGTCCGTCGTAAGTGGCCGTCGTTGGACACTTGGAAAATTTTTGGAGACCCTTTTCAAAGGGGTCTCTGACCATCATGACGACCGTGCAGGACGGACCGTCGTGAAGACAATGGTCCGTCACAGGCGTCGTTGGGGAGGGTGCTAGGGCTTATGCGACAGACCCTACGACGGTCCATTGTGAATACGACGGACCGTCATCGGAGTCTCGTTCTGAATATCAGAGACAGAACTGTAGGTACCCTTAGCAACCCCAATGAACACATATGGTCATGTAGTTTTGTGGACCTCTATGTGTCTATCCCAAATACCTAGGAAACTATTAATGTGAAATCACCTATGTCTGGGGTTATTATCATGACAAATTTAAACATTTAGAGCCTAGGTCTAGACATAATCATATCAAGGTAACAAGAGACGACTAGGAGCGAAATAATAACTAATAAACAAAAATACAAGAGAAATGAGTATAAATTTAGAGACACATACCTTGGAAATGGAGAAAACACAAGTGGGGAATGATTCAGGTGGCAAGGTAGATACCAAAAACAGCAGCACCGACAAGTAACTGATAGTAATAAGGTTGGGGAGATTGTGGAAGTGGGGGAAGTGTGGAAGTGGAAAAGAGAGGGGAGATGAGAGGAAGTGGAAGTAATGGGGTGGAATTTGGAGGGATGGGGAGTATAAACGGTTAAAATTTGAAAAGGGGTCCAGCCGGGTCGGGTCGGGTTAATTTCATTAATCGCGCGACGGTACCCCGACGACGGTCCGTCGCACATGCGACGCCCCGTAGTGGTGTCCGTCGTGTGTGCCCTAGTTTCAAAAATGACAGAAATACGTACCTGGTGTGACGGTGCATACGACGGTCCGTTTCACACGCGACGGTCCGTCGTTGTATCTGTCAGTGGCTACTGCGGAGTAGTTTTCTGCAGAATTTCCTGGTGATGTGCCTGCAAATTTAAAACCCATTTATAGAAAAATGCTACCATTATTAAAAAGACGACAAGTATTTGGTTGCCTCCCAACAAGCGCCAGATTTAACGTCGTGGCACAACTGGGGCCACTTGATTACTTAGACTTCATCAAGATGGCATGCCTCTATCACTTTATTCCCCGATGCTTTATGCCCAAAATAGAGTTTTATTCTATCTCTATTCTTCTTAAACCGCACTCCCTCCTTGGCTTTTAACTCAACTGTCCCATGAGGGAATACTTGGGTAATCAAGTAAGGGCCAGTCCATTTGGACTTGAGCCTACCTGGAAGACAAGGCACCCCAGAACTGTCTACAAGTACCAAATCCCCAACCACAAACTCTTGTTTTGCAAATTTTTGTTCAGTCCCCTTCTTCATCTTTTCTTTGTGGGATATGGCAGATACCGATTGGAGCTCACCACTCTGCCTCATGGTCCTACAAATGTTGAAGGTTGCTTCTTTATTATTCAACCGAAATGTCATCTGTCCCTTCTCCATGTCAACTAAGGCTCTACCTGTAGCAAGAAATGGCCTCCCAAGAATAATGGGCACCTAGAAATCGACTTCACAATCAAGAATCACAAAATCTGCTGGAAATATGAATGACTCCACTTTTACTAGCACATCATGGAGTATCCCTATGGGCTTTTTCACAGTCCGATCGGCCATCAGTAGCCGCATCGCAGTGGGTTTTGGATCCCCCAAACCCAACTTCTTGTAAATTGAGAGGGGCATTAGATTTATGCTTGCCCCCAGATTACATAATGCTTTCGCAAAATGTAATGACCCAACTGTGCAAGGAATAGTGAACGCACCCGGATCTTCTTTCTTTTGTACTAGGGATCTTGTAGCAATAGCACTACAATGTTGCAATCTATCATCATCCTCAAACGTGACCGATCTTTTCTTGGTGCCCAGATCTTTCATAAATTTGGCATAACCGGGCATTTGTTATAGAGCTTCTACCAAAGGGACATTGATACAGAGCTGCTTTAACATTGTTATGAAGCGCCGGTATTTACCATCCTCAGTCTTTTTCACTAATCTCTGAGGGAAGGGTGGTGGTGGCCTAGGCATGGGGATTACCTTGATAGGTACTTCTGCATCTGTTCCATTACTTTCATCTGTTTCACCACTACCCTTTACAACCTTATCATTATCCTTTCTTACATTTTTCTCAGCAGATGGCATGGGTGGGTTAATGGTTTGCCTACCACCCCGAGTAGTAATTGCCTTACAGTGTGCATCATTCTTTGGATTTTGGACAGTGTTGCTAGGAAGAGTGCCCGGTTGCCGTGTGTTCACTGTCGCAGATAATTGGGCCACTTGCAATTCGATCTGTTTAATCGAAATTGCGTGTGTGTCCACTTTTTGCCCAATACTAGCTAACTCACCCCTTAATTCTTTAATGTGCTCATCTCTAGCATCGAACCTCCTCATTATTTTGTGCAACATATCCTCAACTCGTGCCATACTATCTCCACCATCCCTAGGAGTAACTTTACGATTTTGAGGAGGAACATAGGGTCCACTCTATTTGCAGCCCAATGGCAATGATGGCATCTGACGCCAGGCAATGTTAGAACCTGTGGGATCCACAAGGAAGATAATGGCATGCCACATCCGCGTCTACGATGATGTGTGCTACCCAAGGGTGATGATGGCATGTGACGCTTGACATTGTTTCACTGTGTGTTATGTCCAAAGGCAATGATAACATGCCACGTTCCATATCGTCCGACCGTGTATGTTATCTTATGGACATGAATGCATGCCACGCCCAACGTTGTTCGATCGTTTGTGTTACCCAAGGACGATGATGTCATGCCATACCAGACGTAGTTTTATCATTTGTGTCGTGCTTGGGCGATTATGGCATGCAACATTTGACGTTGTCTGACCATGTGTGCTACCCATGGGTGATGATGACATACTATGCCCAAGCTCATCCGACTTTTTGTGCTACGAAAGGGCGATTATGGCATGCCACGCCCGATGTAATCCGACCATGTATGCTTCACAAGGGCCATGCGGGCATGCCATGGTGACATTGTCTGATCGTGTGTGCTTTCCAAGGGCAATGATAACATGCCACGTCCGACGTCGTTTGACCGTGTATGCTTAGCAAGGGCTATGATTGCATGCCAGAACTTTGGTTGTCATACCCTATGTGCTACCCAAGGGCGACTATGGAATCCCAATCCCAACGTCGACCGACGATATGTGCTCCCAAAGGGCAATAATGCCATGCGATGATCGACGTTCTTCAACCATGTGTGCTGCCCAACGACCATGCAGGCATGCCACTCCTGCTGTCATGTAATCGTGTGTGTTGCCCAAGGGCGATGATAGCATGTCACGCCATTTGTCATCTGACCATTTATGCTGCCTAAGGCCATTGAATGCATGACACACTCGACGTCATTCAGCGATTTGTGCATTCCAAGGTCGATAATTGCATGACATGCCCGACGTCGTCCAACCATGTGTTTTGTCCAAGAGAAATGATGACATGCCACGCCTGATGTCGTTTTACCCTGTGTTTGCTGTTCTAGGGAGATGAGGGCATGCAACGCGCTACGTCGTTCGACCGTATATTTTCTCAAAGGGTTATGATATCATGCCACGCTCGATGTCGTCCGACCATGTGTTTTTACTTATGGCGATATTGGCATGGAACGCCTCACGTAGTTCGACCGTGTGTACTACACAAGGGCGATGATGACATGCCACGCCCGATGTCATTCGTTCCTGTGTGTCGTCCAAAAGGGATGATTTCATACCACATTAACGTCGTCCCTCAGAGTGTATTGTCCAAATGGGAAGATGTCATGAAAAGCCCGACATCGTTCGACCGTGTGTTGACCGAGGGTGAAATAGTATACCACGCATAACGTAGTCTGACCGTGTGGGATTCCCAAGGACAATGATGGGATGTAACGCCCGACATAGTCCGATCGGGTGTGCTGCACAAGGGAAATGATAGCATGCCACGCCGACGTCATACAACGGTGTGTGCTAACCAAGGGAAATGATGTTATGCCACGCTCAACATCGTCTAACTATGTGTTCATTCATAGGGTGATGATAACATACCACACATGTCGTTGTCTGAATATGTATTCTTTCATAGGGCGATGATGGCATGCCACGATCGACGTCATCCAACTATGTATGATAACCAAGGACCATGATGGCATGCCATGACCGACGTCATCCGACCATGTATGATGCCAAAGGAGTATGATGGCAAGACAGGTCTGACGTTGTAAGATCTTGTGAGCTATCTGAGAGAGATGATTGCATGCCACGCTCGACCTTGTCCGACCATGTGTGCTTCCCAAAGGACATGCGGGCATGTCACGTTGATGTCGTTGGACCGTGTGTGCTGACCAAGGGTGATAATAACATGTCAGGATTGACATCATCTGACTGTGTATGCTTCCCAAGGGTTATAATGGCATGCCACACCCGATGTCGTCCGACATCTTGTGCTACCAAGGGCCATTGGTGTATACAACGCCTGATGTCGTCCAACTGTATGTGAAGTCCAAGAGAAGATTATGGCATTCCACACTCTACGCCGTTCATCAGTGTGTGTTGTCCAAGTGATGATGAAATTACATGACCAACGTCGTACGACTGTCTGTGTTTTCCAAGGGAGATGATGGAATTCCACGCACGACGTAGTCCGACCGTGTCTGCTGTCCAAGAGTAATAATGACATATAACGCCCGACGTATTTTTTCCTTGTGTGTTCTCTAAATGAAATGATGGCATGCCACACCAAACATCATCCTACCGTATGTTTTGCCCAAGGTCCATGTGGCATGCGAAGCCCGATGTCATCCGACATTGTGTGTTGCGCAAGGCTGTGATGGAATGCCATGCCTAATTTCGTGCGACCGTAAGTGTTGCCCAAGCGCCATGCGTGCATGCCGCGCTTGACTTCGTTATATTGTATGTGCTAACTAAGGGATATGATTACTTGTAATGCTTGACGTAGTCCAACTGTGTATATTTTCAAACGGTAAAGATTGCATTTAATACCCGATGTTGTCCGATAGTTTATGTTTCCCAAGGATGATGATAGCATGCCACGCCCAACGTCGTCTGACCGTATATTTTGTTCAAGGGCGATGATGGTATGCCACGCACGTCGTAGTCTTATTGTGTGAACTGTCTGTGGGTGATGATGGCATGCCACGCCTGACGTAGTCTGAATGTGTGTGATGTACAAGGGAGATGATGACATGCCACGCTCGATGTCATCTGAGCATGTGTGCTAACCAAGGACCATGCTAGCATGCCACTCCGAACATCGTTTGACTGTGTGATATGTCCAAGTTCTATGATGGCATGCCATGTACATTGTTGTTTATCTGTGTTTTTTGACCAAAAAAGATTATGGCATTCCACGCTCGATGTAATCTTATCGTGTGTGCTATCCAAGGGCAATGATGGCATGCAATGCCCGACGTCATCTAACAGTGTGTCAAGCACAAGGGCAATGATGTCATACCATGCTTGAGCCCGTTCGTCTGTGTAGGTTTTTAAAAGGCGATGATGGCATGCCACGCCCCAAGTAGTCCAACCATATTTATTGTCAAAGAGCTAGATGGAATGCAACACCCGACGTTGTCCCACCATGTGTGCAGCCCAAGGGCTATTATGGCATGCCACTCTGATCATGTGTGCTGCCCAAGGCCTATGATGGCATACCACTCTGATCGTGTGTGCTGCCCAAGGGCCATTCAAGCCTGCCACGCCCAACATCGTCTTACCGTGTGTGCTGCCCTAGGGCGATGATATCATGTCATGCTTGATGTCGTCTGACCCTTTGTATTTTTTTCAAGGGCGATGATTGCATGCCACACCGACGTCGTCCGACCCTGTGTGCTACCCAAGGGTAATGCGTGCATGCCACGTACGACGTCGTTCGATTTCTGTTCTGTCCAAGGGTGATGATGGCATGCCATGCCAGATGAAGTACGATTGTTTGGGATGGCCAAGGAAGATTATGAGATGCGACTCTTGACGTTGTTCGGCCGCGAATGTTGCCCAAGTTAGATGATTAAGTGTCATGCTCGACATCATCCGGCTGTATATGCATCCCAAGGGCGATGATGGCATGATATGCCTGATGTCATCCGACCGTGTGTGCAACACAAGGTCAATGTGGGCATGCTATGCCTGATATCGTCCGATCATGTGTGTTGTCCAAGGGAGATGTTAATATGACACGCCCGAAGTTGTTAGATCGTTTATGCTTTCCAAGGCCTATAATTGCATGGCACACCCAACGTCATCCGATCGCAAGTGCTTCCTAAGAGCGATGATGGCTTGAAATTCTGTACATCATCTGACGGTGTTTTCTTACCAAGGGCGATGATTCCATGTGAGGCTCGACGTCCTCCAACCATGTGTGCTTCCCAAGGACCATGCGGGCATGCCACTTCCGACATCAATCGATCGTGTGTGCTGCCCAAGTACTATGTTGGTATGTCATGCCCGATGATGTTTGACCATTTATGCTACCCAATGCCTATGCGGGCATGCCACGCCCGACGTTGTCCTATCGTGTATGAGGTCCAAGAGCAAGATGGCATGCACTGCCCGACGTTGTCCTACCATGTTTGCTGACCAAGGGTAATGATGGCATCTAACAACCGACATCGTCCAAACGTGTGTGCTTCAAAAGGGAGATATTGGCATGCCATGCCCGCATCTACGATTATGCGTGCTTCCCAAGGGCAATGATAGCTTGCCACACTTGACGTTGTTCGACCATGTGTTCTGTCCAAAGTTTATAATAATATGCCACGTCCGATGTCGTCCGACGGTGTATTCTGCCTAAGGGCGATGATGGCATGCCACCACTAACGTCGTTAGACAGTGTGTGTTTTCCAAAGGCTATGATGGAATGCCATGCCCAACTTCATCCAATCGTGTGAGCTATCCAAGGGCGAGATGGCATGCCACACCCAATGTAGTCCGAACGTGTGTGTTTCCTAAGGGCAATGATGGAATCTAACGCCTGATGTCATCCGATCGTCTGTGCTATCCAAAGGCGATGGTGGCATGCCACACCTGACGTCGTTTGTTCGTTTGTGCTTCCCAAGGGACATGCGGGCATGGCACACCCGATGTGGTCCAATTGTGTGTGCTATTTAAGGGTGATGATAACATGCCACAATTAATTATGTATAATGGTGTTTGCTTTCCATAGGCGATGATGGCATTTTACGCCCTACGTCGTCTGATCGTGTGTGTTGCCCAAGGGACATGTAGGCATATCACGCACGACGTTGTTCATCCGTTTGGGATTTTTAAAGTCCATAATGGCATGCCACACCCCAAGTAGTCTTACTATGTTTGTTGTCAAAGAGCGTGACAACATGCAACGCTCGACATCGTTCGACTATGTGTGTTGCCCAACGGTGATGATAGCATCTCACTCGCGATGTCCTCAGACCCTGTATATTTTGTCCAAGGACGATGATGAAATGCCACACTGACTTCCTCTGACCGTATGTGCTGCCCAGGGGCAATGCAGGCATGCAAAGCCCAACGTCGTCTTGTGTTCTGTCCAAGGGCGATGATGGCAAGCCATGCCAGACGTAGGCCAATAGTTGGGCTATCGAAGGGCGATAATGGCATGCAATGCTTGACGTTGTTTGACCATGTATGTTGCCCAAGGCCAATGATGACATGTCACTCCAGACATCATCAGATTGTATGTGCTGCCCAAGGGTAATGATGGCATTTCATGCTCAATGTCGTTCAACCATTTATGCTTCCCAAGGCCCATGAGGGCATGACACGCGCAATTTCATCCTGCAATTTGTGCATTCTAGGGGTGATGATGGCATGTCATGCCCGACGTCATCCGAATATGTGTCTTACCCAAGGGTGATGATGGAATGCCATGCCTTACTTAGTTCGATTATTTGTGTCGTGCAAGTGCGATGATTGCATGTGACACTTGACGTCGTCCGACGATCTATGCTGCCCAAGGAGATGATTACATATCATTCCCGACGTCATTCGACTTATTGTGCTACCACATGGATATTAAGGCATGCCACACCCGATAACACCCGATCGTGTGTGCTTCACAGGGGCCATGCGGGCATGCCAAGACTGACGTTGTCTAATCGTGTGTGCTGTCCAAGGGTGATGATAATATGTCACGCCCGACGTCGGGCGGCTGTGTATGGTTTCCAAGGGCTATAATAGCATGCCACACCCGACGTCATTCGACCGTGTTTGCTTCCCAAGGGCGATGATGGCATGCCACGCCCAACGTTGTCCTACAGTGTGCAGCCAAAGGGCGATGATTCCATGCGATGCTCGACGTCGTCCAACCATGTGTGAGGCCGAAGGACCGTGCAGACATGCCACGCCAGACGTCATCCAATCGTGTGTTCTGCCCAAGGGCGATTATAGCATGTCACGCCCGATGTCATCCGACAATTAATGCTACCCAAGGCCACTATGGACATGACACGCCCGACATCGTCTAGACATTTGTGTAGTCCTTGGGCGAACATGGCATGCCACGTCCGATGTCATTCGACTGTGTGTTTTTCCCACGGGGAATGATGACATGCCACACACGATGTCGTTCGACCATGTGTGCTATCAAAGGGAGATGATGGCATGCCATGACCGACGTCATTCGACCGTGTATTTTTTCCAATGCCGATGATGTCAAACCATGTGTTTTTTCTTCTTGTGATTATGGCATGCCATGCCTCACGTAGTCCGACCATGTATGCTGCGATGATGGCGTGCCACACTCGACGTTGTCCGTACGTGTGTGTAGTAAATAGGCATGATGGCATGCCATGTCGATGTCGTCCGATAGTGTGTGTTGTCCAATGGGGTTGATCTCATGACAAGACCAACATCGTCCGAGCATGTGCTTTCTAAGGTCAAGATAGCATGCCACACTTGACGTAGTCTGACCGTGTGTGCTTCCCAAGGGAAATGATGGCATGTACGCTCGATGTCATATGACCGTATGTTTTGTCTATGGGAAATGATGACATGCCACCCGCGATGTAGTCAGACCCTGTGTGTGCTGTCCAAGGGAGATGATGGCATCTATCACCAGATATCGTTCAAACGTGTGTGCTTCAAAAGGGCGATATTGGCATTCAATGCCTGCGTCTACTATATTGCGTGCTGCCCAAGGGCGATGATAGCATGCCACGCTTGACGTTGTTCGACTATGTGTTCTGTCTAAAGGCGATGATAATATGCCACACCCACGCTCGATGTCGTCCGACGGTGTATGCTCCCCAAGGATGATGATTGCATGTCATGCCAAACGTCGTTCGTCCGTGTATTAAAATCCAATGATGGCATGCCATGCCCGACTTCATCCGACCGTGTGTGCATTAGAAGGGAGAGATGGCATGGCACGACTAATGTAGTCCGACCGTGTGTGCTACCTAAGGGCAATGATGACATCTAACACCTGACATCATCCAATCGTTTATGTTGTCCAAAGACGATGATGGCATGCCACACCTGACGTTGTTTGATTGTGTGTGCTTCCCAAAGGACATGCGGGCATGCCACGCCCGATGTGGTTCAATCGTGTTTGATATCCAAGGGCGATGATTACATGCCACGATCGATGATGTAGAATCGTCTATGCTTTCCAAGGGCGATGATAGCATTTTATGCCCTACGTCGTCCGATTGTGTGTTGCCCAAGGGCCATGCAGGGATATCACGCCCAATGTGGTCTAATCGTGTGTTATGTCCAAGGGTGACTGTAATATGCTACGCCGATGTCGTCCGACCATGTATTCTTTCGAAGGGCGATGATGGAATCTCACACCCGACGTCGTCCAACCGCGTGTGCTGCCTAAGGGTGATTATGTCATGCCAATCCCAACGTATTCTGATCATGTCTGCTGTCAAAGGGAGATGATGACATGCCGCGCTCAACATCATCTGATCGTGTGTGCTATCCAAGGACCATGCTAGCACGCCACGCCCGACGTCGTTCGACTGTGTGATATCTCCAACGTGATGATGGCATGACACGTCCAATGTTGTTCGTCTATGTGTGTTATCAAAAGGAGATGATGGAATTCCACGCCTGACGTCGTCCGATCGTGTGTGCTATCCAAGGGTGATGATGGCATGCCATGCCCGACGTTATTCGACCGCTTGTGTTGCACAAGGGCAATGATGGCATACCACTCTCGACATTGTTCATCTATTTTTGATGTTCAAAGGACATGATGGCATCTCGTGCCCCAAGTAGTCCAACCATATGTGTTTTCAAAGAGTGTGACAGCATACCATGCCCCACTTCGTCTGACCGTATGTGCTGCCCAAGGTCCATGCGGGCATGCCATGCTCCACGTCATCCGGCCGTGTGTGGTGCCTAAGGGAGATGATAGCATGTTAAGCTCGATGTCGTCTGACCCTGTATATTTTTTCCAAGGGCGATGATGACATGCCACTCTGACTTCCTCCGATCACATGTGCTGCCCAAGGGCAATGCGGGCAAGCCAAGCACAATGTCGTCCAACTTGTGTTCTTTCCAAGGGTGATGATGGCAAGACATGCCAAACATAGTCCAATAGTTTGGTCTATCAAAGGGCGATGATGGCATACAATGCTTGACGTCATTTGACCATGTGTGCTGCCCAAGGGCGATGATTACATGTCACGAACGACATCGTCTTATTGTATGTGTTGCTCAATAGAAATGATGGCATGTCATGCTCGACGTCGTTCGACCATTTATGCTTCCCAATGCCCATGAAGCCATTCCATGCAATAATGGCATCTAACGCCCGACGTGTGTGTTGTCAAAAGGCGAGATGGCATAAACCTCCAAACGTTTTTTGACCGAGTTTGCTTCCCAGGGGCAATAATGGAATCTAACACTTGACGTCGTGTGAACGTGTGTGCTCCACAAGGGAGATGTTGGCATGTCATATCCGTGTCTACGATGATGTGTGATGCTGAAAGGTGATTTAGGCATGCTACGCTTGGCGTAGTTTGACTTGTATTGTCCAAAGAAATAATTACTTGTTTTTCCCGATGTGGTTCGACCGTGTATGGTGTCCAAGGGCGAGGATGGCATGCCACGCCCAACGTCATTCGAATAAGTGTCTTACCCAAGGGAGATAATGGCATGCCACACCTAACGTAGTTCGATCATTTGTGTCGTGCAAGTGCGATGATTGCATGTGACACTTGACGTCGTCCGACCATGTGTGCTGCCCAAGGTGATGATGACATATCATGCCCGACATCGTCCGACTGTGTGTGCTACAACAGCGAGATTATGGCATGCCACACCCGATGTCACCCAACCGTGTGTGCTTCACAAGGGCCATACGGGCATTCCTTGACTGACGTTGACTGATCGTGTGTGCTATCCAAGGGTGAAGATAACATGCAACGCCCGACGTCATTCGATCGTGTATGGTTTCCAAGGGATATAATAGCATGCCACACCCGACGTAATTCAACCGTGTGTGCTGCCCAAGGGCGATGATGGCATGCCAAACTTAATGTCGTCCTACAGTGTTCTTATGAAAGGAGATGGTGCCATGTGATGCTCGACGTCGTCCAACCATGTATGATGCCGAAGGACCATGCGGGAATGCTACGCCTAACGTCATCCAATCGTGTGTTCTGCCCAAGGGCGATGATAGCATGTAACGCCCAATGTCATCCGACAATTAATGCTGCCTAAGGCCACTATGGGCATGACACGCCCAACATCGTCCCGCCATTTGTGTTGTCCATGGGCGATGATGGCATGCCACGCCCGACGTCATCCGACCGTGTGTTTTGTCCAAGGGAAATGATGACATGCCACACCTGATGTCGTCCGACCATGTATGCTATCAAAGGGAAATGATGGCATGCCATGACCGATGTCGTTCGACCTTCTATTTTGTCCAATGGCGATGATGGCATGCCACGCCAGATGTCGTCCAACCATTGTTTTTTCTTGTGGTGATAAAGGCATGCAACGCCTCACGTAGTCCGACCATGTATGCTGCAGAACAGTGATTATGGCGTGCCACACCCGACATTGACCGTACGTGTGCGCAGTACATAGGCATGATGGCATGCAATGTCGATGTCGTCTTACAGTGTGTGTTGTCCAAAGGGGATGATTTCATGAAAAGACCGACATCGTCTAAGCATGTGCTTTTGAAGGTTGCGATAGCATGCCACGCTTGACGTAGTCCGACAGTGTGTGCTTCCCAAGGTCAATGATAGCATGTACGCCCAATGTCATACGACAGTGTGTTTTGTCCAAGGGAAATGATGACATGATGCACCCGATGTCGTCAGACCCTTTGTGTGTTGTCCAAGGGAGATGATGGTATGCAACGCCCGACATCGTTCGACCGTATATTTTGTGCAATGGCGATGATGGCATGCCACACCCAATATTGTCTGACAATGTGATTCGTCTAAGGGAGAGAATGGCATGCCACGCCTCACGTAGTCCAACTGTGTGTTCTGCACAAGGGCGATGATGGCATGCCACAACCGACGTCGTCCGCTCGAGTGTGCAGTCCAAAGGCGATGATGTTATGCCACGTCGACGCCGTCCTACTGTATGTGTTGTCCAAAGGGGATAATCTAAGAACAAGCCCGACATCATCAGACCATGTGTTATCCTAGGGCGAGATAGCATGCCACGCTTGACGTAGTCCGACAGTGTGTGCTTCCCAAGGGCAATGATGGAATAAATACCCGACGTAGTTCTATCATGTGTATTGCAGAAAGGTGATGATGTCATGCCACGCGCGATGTCATACGACGTTGTGTGTTGACCAAGGGCGATGATGAAATTCTATGGTTGACGTCGTTTGACTGTGTGTTAAGTCCAAGGGCGATGATAAAACACCACGCCCGTCGTTTTCCGACCATGTATGATGTCCAAGAGAAATAAAGGCATGCCACACCCGATGTCGTGCGATTGTGTGTGCTACCCCAGGACCATGATGGCATGCCACGCCCAACATCGGCTGACCGTGTATGCTACCCATGAACTATGATCTCATGCCATTCCCGAACTCATCCGATCTTGTGTGTTGTCCAATGTAGATGATGGCATGCCACGCTTGACCTTTTCCGACTATGTGAGCTGCCCAAATTAAATTCGGGCATATCACACTTGATGTTGTATGACCGTGTGTGCTGCCCAAGGGCCATGTGGGCATGCTACGCCCAATGTTGTCCAATCGTATGTGCAGTCCAAGGGGTGATGATTGCATGCCACACCCGATGTCATCCGACCGTGTGTGCTTCATAATGGCCATACGGACATGACATACCCGACATCGTCTAATCGTGTGTGTTGTTCAAGGGCGATTATAACATGCCACGCCCGACTTCGTTCGATAGTGTATGCTTTCCAAGGGCTACGATGGCATACCACACCCGACGTCATCTGACCGTGTATGCTGCCCAAGGGAGATGATATCATGGCACGCCAAATGTCATCCGATGGTGTGTGCTACCCAAGGGTTAGGATACCATGCGATGCTCGACGTCATTAAGCCATTTTTGCAGTCCAAGGGCGATAATGGCATTTCATGCCCGATGTCGTTCGACTGTGTGTTTTGTCCAAGGGCAATGATGACATGCGACGCTTGATGTCATACGACCCTATGTGAGCTGCGCAAGGGAGATGATGTCATGCCATGCTCTACGTCGCCCGACCATGTGTTTTTCCTTATGGAGATATTGGCATGACACGCCTCATGTATTCAGACCGTGTGTACTACACAAGGGAGATAATTACATGCAACGCCCGACGTCGTCCGACCGTGTGCTATCCAAGGGCGAGATAGTATGCCACACCTGACGTAGTCCAACCATGTTAATTTCCAAGGACAATGATGGAATATACCACACAAAATAATCCGATCGTGTGTGCTGTACAAGGGCAATGATAGCAAACGCCCCACGTCGTACAACGCTGTGTGCTAACCAAGGGCAATGATTTTATGCCACGCTCGACATCATCTGACTGTGTCTTCATTCCAAGGGCGATGATAACAGACCACGCATGTCGTTCTCTGACAAAGTATTCTTTCCTAGGGCGATGAAGGCATGCCACACCCGACGTCATCTATCCATGTGTGCTACCCTAGGACCATGATGGCATGTCACTCCCAACGTAGTCTGACCATGTATGATGCCTAAGAGCTATGATGGCATGACATGCCTGACTTAGTCTGATCTTGTGTGATGTCTAAGAGAGATGATGGCATACCATGCTCGACTTTGTCCCACCATGTGTGCTGCCTAAAGACCACGCGGGCATGTCACGCTTCATGTCGTCAGACTGTGTGTGCTGATAAACGGCGATAATAACATGTCATGCGCGACATCGTCTGACTGTGTATGCTTCCCAAGGTTGATCATACTACGCCCGATGTCGTCCAACCATATGTGCAGTCCAAGGGTGTATATAGCATGCCACGCCCGACGTAGTAAAATCGTGTGTGCTGTCCAAGGGCGATAATAACATGCAATGCCAAACGTCGTACGATCGTCAGTGCTGTCCAAGGGCGATGATAGCATGTCATGCCCAACGTAGTTTATTCTTGTGTGTTGTCAAAGAGAGATAACAGCAAGTCACGCTTGACGTCGTCTGACCATGTGTGTTGTCCAAGTGCGATGATAAAATGCCAAGCCCGATGTTGTGTAACCGTGTATGCATCAAAGGGCGATGACAGCTTGCCACACCCAACATCGTCCGACCGTGTTTGCTACCGAAGGGACATGGGTGAATTCCACGCCCGATGTCGTTCAACCGTATGTGCAGTGCAAGGGTGTTGATAGGATGCCACACCCGACGTAGTCTGATCGTGTGTGCTGTCAAAGAGCGATAATAACATGCAATGCCCAACGTCATACGACCATCGCTGCTGTCCAAGGGCGATGATGGCATGTCAAGCACAATGTAGTCCATTCTTGTGTGTTGTCGAAGAGATATAATTGCCAGTCACGCTCAACGCCGTCTGACAATGTGTGCTGTCTAAGTGCGATGATAAAATGCTAAAATGCCACGCCTGACATCGTCCGACCATGTGTGCTGCCTTGGAGCCATGCAGGCATACGACGCCCGCTGTGGTCCAATCGTGTTTTATGTCCAAGGGCGATGATAACATGCCATGCCAAACGACGTCCGATCGCGTATGCTTTCCAAGGACAATGATGGCATTTCACGCCCGACGTAGTCCGACCGTGTGTGCTGCACAAGAGTCCATGTACGCATATCACACCCGACATGGTCTAATCGTTTGTATTGTCCAAGGATGTCGGTAACATGCCATGCTGACGTCATCCAACCATGTATGCTTTGGAAAGGAAATGATGGAATGCCACGCCCGACGTCGTCCGACTGTATGTGCTGCCTAAGGGTAATGATGTCATGTTACGTCGCATGTAATCAGATCGTGTATGATCTCTAAGTGCGATGATGGCATTCCAAGTTCAACATCGTGTAATCGTGTGTTCTACTCAAAGACCATGCCAGCATGCCTTGCCCGATATCGTTCGACCGTGTGATATTTCCAAGGGCGATTATATCATGACACATCCAATGTAGTTCGTCCATATGTGTTGTCGAAAGGAGATGATGACATTCCCGACCGACATCGTCCGATCGTTTGTGCTATACAAGGGCGATAATGGACTGTCATGCCCAACATCATCCAACCGTCTGTGCTGCACAAGGGCAATGAAGGCATACCACTCTCGACGTTGTTCGTCCGTCTGGTTGTTAGTATGAGATTATCGCATCCACGCCACAAGTAGTCCAATTTTGTGTTTTGTCATAGAGCAAGACGACATGCCATGCCAGACGTCGTCCGACCGTATGTGCTGCCCAAGGGAGATGATTGAATGCCACTCTGACTGTGTGTGATTCTTTAGGGCTATGCGGGCATGCCACGCTCGACGTCTTCCGACCGTGTGTGCTACCTAAGGGCGATGATAACATGTCACGCTCAATATCGTCCGACCATGTGTATTTAGTCGAAGGGCGATATTAACATCCAAACCGACGTCCTCCGATTGTAGAAGCTTCCCAAGGGCAATGCGGGCATGCAACACACAACGTCGTCTTACTTGTGTTGTGTCCAAGGGCGATGATGGCATGCCATGCCAGACATAGTCTAATCATTTGTGCTACCCAAGAGCGAAGATATAATAACATGCCCTACATCGTCCGACGGTGTATACTGCCAAAGGGAGATGATGCCATTTGATGCTCGATGTCATCCAACCATGTGTGCTTTCCAAAGACCATGCGGGCATGCCACGCTTCACGTCATCCGACTGTGTGTGATGCCTAAGGGAAACGATGGCATGTAAAACCCAAAGTCGTTTGACCATTTATGTTTCCCAAGGACGTCGTTCGGCCATTTGTGCAATCCAAGGGCGATGATTTCATTACACGCCCGACGTTATCTGATCGTGTTTGCTGCCCAAGGGTAATGATGGCATCTAAGAACCGATATCGTACTACCATGCGTGCTACCCAAGGGCGATGATGGCATGCCACGCCTGACAACGTCAGATCATGTATGCTTTCCAAGGGAGATGATGGCATGCCACGCCCGATGTTGTCCGACTGTGTATGCTTCCCAAGGTCCATGAAGGTATAAAGCGCCCGACATGGTCTGATCGTGTGTTTTGTGCAAGGGTGACAGTAACATGCCACATTGACGTCGTCCGTCCGTGTATACTTTTTAAGTGCGATGATGGAATGCCATGCCCAACGGTTTCCGACCGTGTGTGCTGCCTAAGGGTGATGATAATATGCCACGCCCGATGTAGTCTAATTGTGTGTGCTGTCAAAGGGTGATGATGGCATGCCACGCTCGATGTCGTCTGATCGTGTATGCTACCCAAGGACCATACTAGAATTCTATGTCAGACGTCTTTCGACCGTGAGTATTATCCAAGGTAGATGATGGCATGCCACGTCCATGGTCGTTTGTTCGTGTGTGCTGTCCAAACGAGATGTTTTCATTCCATGCTCGACGTCATCTGAGCGTGTTTGCTAACCAAGGGAGATGATGGCATGCCACATACGATGTCGTCCGACTTGTGTTCTGTCCAAGGGCGATGATGACATGCCATACAAGACATAGTCCGATTGTTCGGGATGTCCAAGGGAGATTATGGCATGCGACTCTTGACGTTGTTCAGCCATGAATGTTTCCTAAAAGCAATGATGACATGTCACGCCCGACGTCATCGGACTGTATGTAATTCCCAAGGGAGTTGATGGCAGTACACGCCCGATGTCATCCGACAGTGTGTGCTTCACAAGGTCCATGCAAGCATGCTACCCCAGACATCGTCCGACCATGTTTGCTCTCCAAGGGCGATGTTAACATGACACGCCTGAAGTCGTCCGATCGTGTATGCTTTCCAAGGCCTATAATTGCATAACACACCAAACGTCGTCTTGTCGTAAGAGCTCCCTGAGGGTGATAATGGCTTGAAATGCCCTCCATCCTCCAACGGTATTTGCTGCGCAAGGGAGATGATGCCATGTGACGCTCGACGTCGTCCAACCATGTGTGCTGTCCAAGAACCATGCGGGCATGCCACGCCCGACATCATTCGATCGTGTTAGCTGCCCAAGTACGATGATGGCATGTCATGCCGGATGTTGTTCGACCATTTTTGTTGCCCAAGGCCCATGCGGGCATGCCATGCCTGACATCGTTCGGCCTTTTGTGCAATCCAAGGGCGATGATTTCATGACACGCCCAACGTTATCTGATCGTGTTTGTTACCCAAGGGTAATGATGGCATCTAACAACCGACATCGTCCTACCGTACGTGCTACCCAAGGGCGATGATGGCATACCACGCCTGACGATGTCAGATCATGTATGCTTTCCAAGGGCGATGATGGCATGCCACGCCCGATGTTGTCCAACCGTGTATGCTGCCCAAGGTCCATGCGGGTATATAGCGCCCGACGTGTGTTTTGTGCAAGGGTGACAGTAACATGCCATATTGACGTTGTCCGACCGTGTATGCTTCTTATTTGCGATGATGGAATGCCACGCTCGACGTTTTCCAACCGTGTGTGTTGCCTAAGGGTGATGATAGTATGCCACGCCCGACATAGTCTAATCGTGTGTGCTATCAAAGGGTGATTATGGCATGCCACGCTCGACGTCATCTGATCGTGTATGCTACCCAAGGACCACACTAGAATTCTATGCCAGACATCGTTCGACCTTGAGTAATATCCAAGGGAGATGATGGCATGCCACGTCCATGGTCGTTTTTCCGTGTGTGCTTTCCAAAGATAATGTTTGAATTCTATGCTCGACGTCATCTGATCGTGTTTGCTATCCAAAGGAGATGATGGCATGCCTAGCCCGACGTAATCTGACTGTTTGTGTTGCACATGGGCACTGATAGAATACCATGCTCGACGTCGTTCATCCGTTAGATTGTCCTAAGGAGATGCTGCCATGCTCGACATCATTCGACTAAGTATGCGGTCCATGGGCAATAATGGCCTGCCACACCGGACGTCATTCGAACATGTGTCCTTCCCAAGGGTGATGATTGCATGCCACGCCCGACATAGTCTGGTCTTGTATGCTTTCCAAGATGATTATAACATGTCATGCTCAATATCGTCTGACTGTGTGTTCTTCCCAAGGACCATGATGGCATGCCACACTAGACGTCGTACGACCGTTTATGCTGCCCAAGGACGATGATGGAATGGCATGCCCAATGTAGTCTAATCATGTGTTTTGTCCAAGGGAGATAATGGCAAGTCGTGCTCGACGTTGTCCAACATGTGTTCTTTCCAAGTACGATGATAACATGCCACGCTCAACGTTGTGTGACTGTGAATGCTTTCAAAGGGCAATGATGGCATGCCACAACAGACGTTGTCAGAGAGTGTATGCTTTCTAAGGGCGATGATTTCATGCCACGCCCGACGATGTCTGATCAAATATGCTTTCCACGGACGATGATGGCATGCCATGCCCGATGTAATCTAACCGTGTGTGCTGCCCAAGGGCCATGTGAGCATATCATGCCCGACATGGTATGATTGTGTTTACTGTGCAAGGGTGACGATAACATGCCACATAAACATTGTCCAATCGTGTATGCTTTCCAAGGGCGATGATGGAATGCCACACCCAACGTCGTCCGACCCTGTGTGCTGCCTAAGGGTGTGATGGCATGCCAAGCCTGATGTAGTCTGATCGTGTGTGCTTTTCGAGGGTGATGATGGCATGCAACACTTGACATTGTATGATTGTGTGTGCTACTCAAGGACCAAACTAGCATGACTCGCCCGACGTCATTCGACCGTGTCATATGTCCAAGGGTGATGATTGCATGCCACGCCCCACGTTGTCCGTATGTGTGTTTTACCCTAGCGCAATGATAGCATGCCACACCAGACGTTGTACGACCATGTATGATGCCGAAGAAATATGATGGCATGCCATGCCCAACGTACTCCACTCTTGTGTGCTATCTAAGAGAGATGATGGCATGCCACGCTTGACCTTGTTGGTTCGTGTGTGCTGACCAAGGGTGATAATAACATGTCATGTGCGACATCGTCTGACTGTTTATGTTTCCCAAGGGTGATGATGGCATGCCACGCCCAATGTTGTCCGAGAGTTTGTGTTGCCCAAGGGCCATGGGTGCATGCAACACCTGATGTCGTCCAACCGTATGTGCAGTCCAAGAATTATGATGGAATGCCACGCACGATGTAGTCTTATCATGTGTGTTTTCCAATGGCGATGATAACATGCAATGCCCAACGTTGTACGAACGTCAGTGTTGTCAAAGGGCGATGATGGAATGTCATGCCCGACGTAGTCCATTCTTGTGTGCTATCCAAGAGACATAATTGCAAGTCAAGCTCGACGTCGTCCAACCATGTGTGCTGTCGAAGCACGATGATAACATGACACGCCCACGTCGTGTACCTGCGAATAATTTCAAAGGGCGATGATGGAATGCCACACCCGATGTCGTCCGAGCGTGTGTGCTGCCCAAGGGCGATGATGGCATGCCATGCCTGACGATGTCCGAACGTGTGTGTTACCCAAGGGCAATGATGGCATGCAACAGCAGACATAGTTCGTCGGACCCTGTGTACTGACCATGGGTGATGATGAAAAGTCATGCCCGATTGTTTATCTTTGTGTGCTATCAAAGGGCGATGATGGCATGTCACGCCTAATGTCATCGGACCGTGTGTGCTTCACAAAGGCCATGCGGGCATGCATTGCCGACATCGTCTTATCGTGTGTTTTTCCAAGGGCGATGATAACATGCCACGCTCGACGTCCTTCGACCATTTATGGTGACTAAGGCTACTGCGGGCATGCCATGCTCGACGTTGTTCACCGATTTTTATTGTCCAAGGGCGATAATGGCATGACATGCCCGACATTGTCAGAGCGTGTGTTTTGTCCAAGAGAAATGATTAAATGCCACGCCTAATGTTGTTCGACACTGTGTGTACTTTTCAAGGGAGATGATGGCATGCCACGCGCGACGTCGCTCGATCATATATTTTGTCCAAGGGTGATGATGGCATGCCACGCTCCATTTTGTCCGACCATGTGTTTTTCCTTATGGCAATAGTAGAAAGGCGATGATGGCATGCCACATTAACGTCGTTCCTCAAAGTGTGTTGTCCAAAGGGGATGACATGATGACAAGCCCGACATCGTCCGACCTTGTGCTATCCAAGGGAGAGATAGTTTTCCACGCCTGACGTAGTCCGGACGTGTGTGCTTCCAAAGGACTATGATGTCATGTACAACCTGATGTAGTCTGATCATGTGTGCTGCACAAGGGCAATGATCGCATGCCACGCTCGACGTCGTCCAAAGTTGTGTGCTAACCAAGGGCAATGATGTTATGCCATGCTCGACATTGTCTGACTATGTGTTCAGTCCAAGCGATGATAACATACAAAGCATGTCGTTTTCCGACCATGTATGTTTTGCTACTTCTATTCTATCTAAAGGCGATGATACCATGCCATGCAAGACGTAGTTAAATCATTTGTGCTGCCCAAAGGCGATGATGGCATATGACGCTTGACGTTGTCCAACTGTGTGTGCTACCCAAGGGCGATTATGACATGTCAGGCTCGACGTTGTCTGACTGCATGTGCTGCCCAAGAGCGATGATGCCATGACATGCCCATTGGTGTGTGCTTCATAAGGTCCATTCGGGCATGCCACATCCAACATCGTCTGATCTTGTGATGTCCAAGGGCAATGTTAACATGCCATGCCCGGCGTTGTTCGATTGTTTATGCTTTCCAAGGGCTATGATTGTGTGCCACACCCAACGTAGTCTGATTGTGTGTGCTTCCTAAGGGAGATGATGGCATGAAATGCCCTACGATGTACGACCGTGTGTGCTGCCAAGGGCGATGAGGCCATGCAACGCTCGACGTCGTCCAACCATGTGTGTTGCCCAAGGACCATGCGACAATGCCATGCTCGACAACATTCGATCGTTTGTGATACCCAAGGGAGATGATGACATGACACACCTGACGTTGTATGACCATTTATGCAGCTTAAGGCCCATGAGGGCATGCCACGTCCGACGTCGTCTACCCATTTGTGCAGTCCAAGGGAGATGAATTCATGCCACGCCCGATGTCGTGCAATCGGGTGTGCTATTCTAGGGAGTGATGACATGCACCGCCCGACGTTGTCCGACTGTGTTTACTGTCAAAGGGAAATGATGGCATCTAACACCCGTTATCACTCGAATGTGTGTACTCCACAAGGGTGATGATGGAATACCACACTTGTGTCTACAATGACGTGTGCTTCCCAAGGGCGATGATGGCATGTCACGCTTGACATTTTTCGACCATGTCTTTTGTCCAAAAGCGATTATAACATGCAACACCTGATGTCGTCTGACCGTGTATGCTGCCCAATGACGATGATGGCATGCCACGCGACGTCATTCATCCGTATGTGTTTTCCAAAGGCGATTATGGAAGGCCATGCCCAACGTCATCCGACCGTGTGAGCTGTCCAAGGGATTTATGGCATGCCACACCCGATGTAGTCCGACGTGTGTACGGCCTTAGGGCAATGATGGCATCTAACAATCGACATCGTCCAATAGTCTGTGATGTCCAAAGACGATGATGGCATGCCACACATGACGTCGTCCGACCGTGTGTGCTACCTAAGGTCCATGCAAGCATACCACGCCCGTTGTGGTCCAATCGTGTGTTATGTCTAAGGGCATGCCACTACCGTCGTCATCCAATCATGTGTGTAGCCCAAGGGCGATGATAGCATGTCACGCCATTCGTCATCCGACTGTTTATGCTGCCCAAGGCCATTGCGTGCATGCCACGCTTGACGTCATTCAGCAATTTGTGCAGTCCAAGGGAGATAATGGCATGCCATGCCCGACATCTTCCGACCGTGTGTTTTGTCCAAGAAAAATGATGACATGCCACGGCTGATGTCGTTTTACCCTGTGTTTGTTTTTCAAGGGAGATAATGGCATGTCACGCGCGATGTCGTTCGACCGTATTTTTTGCTCAAGGGTGATGATGGCATGCCACGCTCGATGTCATCCGACAATGTGTTTTTACATATGTCGATATTTGTATGACACGCCTCATGTATTCAGACCGTGTGTACTACACAAGGGAGATGATGACATGCAATGCCCGACGTCATCCATTTGTGTGCGCAGTCCTAAGGCGATGATGTCATGCCACATAAATGTCGTCCATTAGAGTGTGTTGTCCAAAGAATTGATGGCATGCCACGTTAATGTCGTCTCAACATTATCCGATCGTGTGCTGTCCAAGGGCAAGATAGTATGCCACACCTGACGGAGTCCAACCATGTTAAATTCCAAGGACAATGATGGAATGTACCACCCGAACTAATCCGATCGTGTGTGCTTTACAAGGGCAATGATAGCATGCCACGCCCCATGTCATACAACGCTGTGTGCTAACCAAGGGCAATAATTTTATACCACGCTCGACATCGTCTGACTGTGTGTTCATTCCAAAGGCGATGATAACAGACCACGCATGTCGTTCTGTGACAAAGTATGCTTTCCTAGGGGGATGATCGCATGCCACACCCGATGTCATCTATCTATGTGTGCTACCCTAGGACCATGATGGCATGCCACTCCCAACGTCGTCCGACCATGTATGATGCCTAAGGGCTATGATGGCATGACGTGCCTGACTTAGTCCGATCTTGTGTGTTGTCTAAGAGACATGATGGCATGCCATGCTCGACTTTGTCCCACCATGTGTGCTGCCTAAAGACCACGCGGGCATGTCACGCTTGATGTCGTCAGACTGTATGTGCTGATGAACAGCGATAATAACATGTCATGCGCTACATCGTCTGACTGTGTATGCTTTCCAAGGTTGATCATACTACGCCCGATGTTGTCCAACCATATATCAAGTCCAAGGGTGTATATGGAATGCCACGCCCAACGTAGTAAAATCATGTGTGTTGTCCAAGGGCGATAATAACATGCAATGCCAAACGTCGTACGATCGTCAGTGGTGTCAAAAGGTGATGATAGCATGTCATGCCCGATGGAGTCCATTCTTGTGTGTTATCAAAGAGTGATAATTGCAAGTAAAGCTCGACGTCGTCCGACCATGTGTGTTGTCTAAGTGCGATGATAAAATATCACGACCGATGTCCGGTAACCGTGTATGCATTCATAGGGCGATGATGACTTGCCACACCCGATATCGTCCGACCGTGTTTGCTACCCAAGGGACACGGTTGCATTCCACGCCCGATGTCGATCAACCGTATGTGCAGTCCAACGGTATTTATAGCATGCCACACCCGATGTAGTCTGATCGTGTGTGCTGTGCAAGGGCAATAATAACATGCAATGCCCAACGTCGTACGACCATCAGTGTTGTCCAAGGGCGATGATGGCATGTCATGCCCAACATGGTCCATTCTTGTGTGTTGTCCAAGAGATTTAATTGCATGTCATGCTCAACGTCGTCCGACCATGTGTGCTGTCCAAGTGTGATGATAAAGTGCCACGCCTGACGTTCTCTGACCATGCGTGCTGCCCTAGAGCCATGCAGGAATACCACGCCCGTTGTGGTCCAATCGTGTTTTATGTCCAAGAGCGATGATAACATGCCATGCCCGACGATGTCCGATTGCGTATGCTTTCCGTGGCCAATGATGGCATTTCACGCCCGACGTTGTCCGACCGTGTGTGCTGCCCAAGAGTCCATGTATGCATATCACACCCAACGTGGTCTAATAGTTTGTGTTGTCCAAGGATGTCGGTAACATGCCATGCTAATGTCATCCAACCGTGTATGCTTTGGAAGGGAAATGATGGAATGTCACGCTCGACGTCGTCCGACCGCCTGTGCTGCCTAAGGTTAATGATGTCATGCCACGTTGGATGTAATCACATCGTTTATGATTTCTAAGTGCGATGATGGCATTCCACGTTTGACGTCGTGTAATCGTGTGTTCTACTCGAAGACCAGGCCAGCATGCCTTGCCCGATGTGGTTCGACCGTGTGATATTTCCAAGGGCAATGATATCATGACACATCCCATGTCGTTCGGCCATATGTGATGTCGAAAGGAGATGATGACATTCCCGACCGATATCGTCCGATCGTGTGTGCTATCCAAGGGCGATAATGGACTGTCATGCCCAACGTCATCGAACCGTCTGTGCTGCACAAGGGAAATGAAGGCATACCACGCTCAACGTTGTTCGTCCGTGTAGTTGTTAGAATGAGATTATCGCATCCACGCCACAAGTAGTCCGATCGTGTGTTTTGTCATAGAGCAAGATGACATGCCATGCCCGACGTCATCCGACCGTGTGTGCTGCCCAAGGGAGATGATTGCATGCCACTTTGACCGTGTGTGATTCCCAAAGGCTATGCGGGCATACCACGCTTGATGTCTTCCGACCGTGTGTGCTACCTAAGGGCGATGATAACATGTCTCGCTCAATATCGTCCGACGTCCTCCGACTGTATAAGCTTCCCAAGGGCAATGCGGGCATGCAACACACAACGTCGCCCGACTTGTATTGTGTCCAATAGCGATGATGGCATGCAATGCCAGAGGTAGTCTAATCATTTGTGCTACCAAAGAGCGAAGATATAATACCCTGGCCTACATCGTCCGACGGTGTTTGCTGCAAAAAGGAGATGATGCCATTTGGTGCTCGACATCGTCCAACCAGGTGTGCTTTCCAAGGACCATGCGGGCATGCCACGCTTGACGTAATCCGACTGTGTGTGATGCCTAAGGGCAATGATGGCATGTAATGCCCAATGTCGTTTGATTAATTATGTTTTCCAAGGACCATGAGGGCATGCAACGCTTGACGTCGTCAATCCGTTGGTGCAGTCCAAGGCCGATGATGGCATGACATACCCGACGTTGTCCAATCGTGTATGCTATCTAAGGGCGAGATGGAATGCACCTCCCGACATTGTCTTACTGTATTTTCTGACCAAGGGCAACGATGGAATCTAATGCCCAACATCGTTAGAACGTGTGGGCTCCACAATGGAGATAATGGCATGCCACGTCCACCTCTATGATTATGTGTGCTACCTAAGGGTGATGATTGAATGCCACGCACGATATTGTTCGTCTATGTGTTTTTACTAATGGCGATATTGGCACTTCACGCCTCACGTAGTCCGACCGTGTGTACTACACAAGGGTGATAATGACATGCCATGCTCGATGTCGTCCGTTCGTGTGTACACTCCAAGGGTGATGATGGCATGCCACATTCACGTCAACCCTCAAAGTGTGTTGTCCCATATGGATGATGTCATGACAAGCCCGCCATCGTCTGACCGTGTGTTGTCTAAGGGCGAGATAGTACGCCATGCCTGACGTAGTCCGACCGTGTGTGCTTCTCAAGTACAATGATGGCATGTAATGCCCGGCGTAGTCCAATCGTGTCTGCTGCACAAGGGCAATGATATCATGCCATGCCCAACATCGTACACCGTTGTGTGTTAACGAAGGGAAATGATGTTATGCAACGCTCGATATCATCTAACTGTGTCTTCAGTCCAAGGGTAATGATAACATACCACACATGTCGTTGACTTACCATGTATGTTATCCAATGGCGATGATGGCATGCCACGCCCGACGTCGTCCAACTATGTGTGTTACTCTAGGACCATGATGGCATGCCACCCCTAACGTCGTCCGACCATGAATGATGGCGAAGGCTATGATGGCATACCATGCGCAATGTCGTTCGATCTTGTAAGTTGTCTATGAGGCATGACAAACTCGACCTTGTCCGACCATGTTTCCTGCTAAAAGTCCATGTGGTCATGTTACGCTTGACATTGTCGGACCATGTGTGCTGACCAAAGGAAATTATAACATGTCATGCGCGACATCGTCTGACTGTGTATGCTTTCCAAGGGTGATGATGGCATACCACGCCCGATGTCGTCCAACAGTATGTACTGCCCAAGGGCCAAAGGTGTATGCTACGCCCTATGTCTTCCAACGGTATGTGCAGTCCAAGGGAGATGATGGCATACCTTGCTCTATGTCGTTCATCTGTGTGTGTTGTCCAAAGGGATGATGGCACTGCATGACCAACATCGGACGACAATCTGTGTAGTCCAAGGGAGATGATATCATGCAATGCATGATGTACTCTGACTGTGTGTGCTTCCCAAGAGCAATAATGGCATGTAACGCTCGACATCATTAGTCCTTGTGTGATCTCCAAATGAGATGATGGCATGCCACACCAGACGTCATCCTACCGTGTGTGTTGCCCAAGGTACATGCGTCATGCCTTGCCCGATGTCATCCGACGGTGTGTGCTGCCTAAGGGAGATAATGGCATGTCACGCCCGATGTAGTTCGACCGTGTGTGCTGTCCATGGCTATGATGGTATGCGATGCCTAAAGTCGTGTGACTGTGATTGTTGCCCAAGCGCTATGCGGGTATGCCACGCTTGACGTCGTCCGATCGTATGTAATAACTAAGGGATATGATTACATGTCATGCTCGGTGTAGTCCAATCGTGTATATTTTTTAAGGGTAAAGATGGCATTGAATGCCTAACATCATCCAATCGTTTATGCTGCCCAAGGGTTATGATAGCATGACATGCCGGACGTCGTCCGACCATATAATTTGTCCAAGGGCGATGATGGTTTGCCATAGCCGACGTAGTCTTATCGTGTGTGCTCTCTAAGGGTGATGATGGCATGCCACAACCGATGTAGTCTGAACGTGTGTGTTGTCCAAGGGAGATGATGGCATGCCACACTCAACGTCATCTGATCGCGTGTGCTACCCAAGGACCATGCTAGCATGCCACGCTGGACGTCATTTGATTGTGTGATATGTCCAAGGGCGATAATGGCATGCCATATCCAATGTCGTTTGCCCGTGTTTGTTGACCAAAAAAGTTGATGGCATTCCACGGTCGATGTCATTGGATTGTGTGTGCTATCCAAGGGTGATGATGGCAATGCAATGCCTGACATGATTTGACCGTGTGTGCAGCACAAGGGCAATGATGTCATACCATGCTTGACCCCGTTTGTCCGTGTGGTTTGTTCAAAGGCGATGATGGCATTCCACGCCCCAAGTGTCCAACCATATGTGTTGTCCAATAGCGAGATTGTATGCCACACGCGACGTCGTCCTAACGTGCGTGCTGCCAAAGGACGATAATGGCATGCCACTATGATCGTGTGTGCTGCCCAAGGGCCATTCAAGCCTTCCACGCCCAACGTTGTCCGACCGTGTGTGCTTCCCTAGGGCGATGATATCATGTCACACTTGATGTCTTCTGACCTTGTGTATTTTGTCCCAGGGCGATGATGACATGCCACACTGACGTCTTCCGACCCTGTGTGCTACCCAAGGGCAATGCAGGCATGCCACGTACGACGTCGTCCAACTTGTGTGCTGTCCAAGGGCGATGATGGTATGCCATGCAAGACGTAGTCCGCTTGTTCGAGATTGACAAAGGAGATTATATCATGCGACTCTTGACGTTGTTCAGCCATGAATGTTGCCTAAAAGCAATGATGACATGTCACGCACGACGTCATCAGACTGTATGTACTTCCAAAGGGAGATAATGGCATGAAACGACCGATGTCATCTGACTGTGTGTTCTTCACAAGGTCCATGCAAGCATGCTACGCCAGACATTGTCCGACCATGTGTGCTGTCCAAGGGCGATGTTTACATGACACGCCCGAAGTTGTTCGATCGTGTATGCTTTCTGAGGCCTATAATTGCATAACACAACCCAACGTCGTCTTGTCATAAGTGCTGCTTGAGGGCGATGATGGCTTGAAATGCCCTACATCGTCCAACTGTATTTACTGCCCAAGGGAGATGATGCCATGTGACGCTCGACGTCGTCCAACCATGTGTGCTTCCCAATAACCATGCGGGCATGCCACGCCTGACATCATTCGATCATGTGTGCTGCCCAAGTACGATGATGGCATGTCATGCCCGATGTCGTTCGATCATTTCTGTTGCCCAAGGCCCATGCGGGCATGCCACGCCTGACGTCGTTCGGCCTTTTTTACAATCCAAGGGCGATGATTTCATGACACACCCGATGTTCTCTGATCATGTTTGCTACCCAAGGGTAATAATAACATCTAAAAACCGACATCGTCCGAACGTGTGTGCTTCAAAAGGGAAATATTGGCATGTCACGCCCGCATCAACGATATTATGTTCTTCCCAAGGGCGATGATAGCATGCCACGCTTGACGTTCTTCAACCATGTGTTCTGTCAAAAGGCGATGATAATATGCCAAGCCCACGCCCGATGTCGACCGATGGTGTATGCTTCACAAGGGTGACGATGGCATGCAATGCCTAACATCGTTCGTCCGTGTATCCAAAGGCGATGATGGCATGCCATGCCCGACATCATCAGAGCGTGTGAGCTATCCAAGAGAGATATGGCATGCCACACCTAATGTAGTCCGATCGTATGTGTTGCTTAAGGGAAATGATGGCATCTAACGCCTGACATCATCTGATCGTCTGTTTTTTCCATAGACGATGATGGAATGCCACGCCTGACATCGTTTGATCATGTGTGCTGCCCAAGGTACATGTGGGCATGCCACGCCCGATGTGGTCCAATCGTGTGTGCTGTCGAAGGGCTATGATAACATGCCACGATCGATAACATATGATCGTCTATGCTTTCCATGGGCGATGATGGCATTTCACGGCCTACGTCGTCTGATCGTGTGTGTTGCCCAAGGGAAATAATGGCATATCACTGCTGTCGTGGTCTAATTGTGTGTGATGTCCAAGGGTGACGTTAAGATGTTATGCCTATGTCATCCGACCGTGTATACTTTCAGAGGGCGGTGATGGAATGCCACACCCGACGTCGTCCAACCTTGTGTGCAACCTAAGGGTGATTATGTCATACCAATCCCAACGTATTCTGATGGTGTGTTCTATCCAAAGGTGATGATGCCATGCCACGCTCAACATCGTCTGATGGTGTGTGCTATCCAAGGACAATGCTAGCACGCCATGCCCTACGTCGTTCGACCGTATGATATGTCCATGGTGATGATTGCATGACACGTCCAATGTTATTTGTCCATGTGTGTTGTCAAAAGGAGATGATGGAATTCCACGCCTAACGTCGTCCGATCGTGTGTGCAATCCAAGGGTGATGATGGCATGTCGTGCCCTACGTCATCTGACCGTTTGTGCTGCACAAGGGCAATGATGGCATACCACTATTGACGTTGTTCATCTGTTTGCGATGTTCAAAGGCCATGATGGCATGCCACGCCCCAAGTAGTCCGACCATTTGCGTTGTCAAAGAGCGTGACGTCATCCCATGCCCGACTTCGTCCGACTGTGTGTGCCGCCCAAGGGCTATGATTGCATGCCACCTCGATCGTGTGTGCTTCCCAAGGTCCATGCGGGCATGACACGATCGATGTCATCTGACCGTTTGTGCTACCTAAGAGAGATGATAGCATGTCATGCTCGATGTCGTCTGACCCTGTATATTTTGTCAAAGGGTGATAATGACATGCGACACTAACTTCCTACGACCGTATGTGCTTCCCAAGGGCAATGCAGGCATGCCAAGCACAACGTCATTCGACTTGTGTTCTTTCCAAGGGCGAAGATGGCAAACCATGCCAGACGTAGTCCAATAGTTTGTGCTGTCCAAGGGCGATGATGGCATACGATGCTTGACGTTTTTTGACCATGTGTGCTGCCCAAAGGCGATGATGACATGTCACGCCTGACATCATCTGAATGTATGTGCTTCCCAATGTCGATGATGGCATGTCATGCTCGATGTCGTTTGACCATTTATGCTTCCCAAAGCCCACGTGGGCATGCCACACCCAACGTCATCCTTCCATTTTTGCAATACAAGGGCGATGATGGTATGCAACACTAGACATCGTCCAACCATGTGTGTTGTCAAAAGGCGAGATAGAATAAACCTCCAAACGTTTTACGACTGAGTTTGTTGCCCAAGGGCAAGAATGGCATCTAATGCCCGACGTCGTCGTACGTGTGTGCTCCACAAGGGAGATAATGGCATGACACGCCCGATGTCATTCGACTTAGTGTTCTTCACAAGGTCCATGCGGTCATGTTACGCCCGACATCATCCGATCATGTGTGCTGTCCAAGGGCGATGTTAACATGACACGCCCGAAGTTGCTCGATCGTGTATGCTTTCCAAAGCCTATAATGGCATGCCACACCCAAAGTCGTCCGGTCCTAAGTGCTGCCTAAGGGCAATGATGGCTTGAAATTCCATACATCGTCCGACGCTGTTTGCTTCCTAAGGGTGATGATGCCATGTGACGCTCGTTATCGTCCAACTATGTGTTCTCCCAAAGACCGTGTGGGCATGCCACGCCCGACATCATTCGATCGTTTGTGCTTTTAAATTACGATGATGGCATGTCATGCTAGATGTCGTTCGATAATTTATGCTACCCAAGGCCCATACGGTAATGACACGCCCTACGTCATCCGCCCATTTGTGCAATCCAAGGGTGATGATGTCATGACACGCCCGACGTTGTCCAATAGTGTATGCTGTACAAGAGCGATATGGCATGCACTGCCCGGCATTGTAAGACCGTGTTTGCTGCCCAAGGACAATGATGGCATCTAAAACCCAACATCGTCCGAACGTGTGTGCTTCACAAAAGTGATATTGTCATACCACGCCCGTGTATACGATGATGCATGCTGCCCAAGGGCGGTGATAGCATATCACGCTTGACGTTGTTCAACACATGTGTTCTGTCCAAAGGCGGTGATAATATGCCACGCCTGAAGTTGTCCAATGGTGTATGCTGCTCAAGGGCGATGATGGCATGCTACGCCGAACGTTGTTCGTCCGTGTGTTCAAAGGCGATGATGGCATGCCATACCCTACATCATCCGACACTGTGAGCTATCAAAGGGCGAGATGTCATGACACGCCCAATGTAGTCTGGCCGTGTGTGCTGCCTTAGGGAAATGATGAAATCTAACGCCAAACGTCATCCGATCGTCTGTGCTGTCTAAAGGCGATGATGGGATGCCACGCCTGACGTCATTTAATTGTGTGTGCTGCCCAAGTGACATGCAGGCATGCCACGCTCGATGTGGTCCAATCGTGTGTGAAGTACAAGGGTGATGATAACATGCAAGGATCGATAATGTACGATCGTCTATGCTTTCCAAGGGCAATGATGTCATTTTATGCCTTAAGTCATCCGATTGTGTGTGCTGCCCAGGTGTCGTGCAAGCATATCACGCCTGACGTGGTCTAATCATGTGCGCTGTCCAAATGTGATGGTATTATGGTACGCCGACGTCGTCTGATCGTGTATGCTTTCAAACGGGTGATGATGGAATGCCACACCTGACGTCGTCCAACCGCGTGTGCTACATAAAGGTGACGATGTCATGCCAATCCCAACGTATTCTGATCATGTGTTTTGTCCAAGGGTTATGATGGCATGCCACGCTCAACATTGTATGATCGTGTGTGCTATCCAAGGACGATGATAGCACGCCACACTTGACGTCGTTAGACCGTGTGATATGTCCAAGGTGATGATGGCATCACAAGTCTAGTGTTGTTCGTCCATGTGTATTGTCCAAAGGAGATGATTGCTTTCCACGCCAGATGTCGTCCGTTCATGTGTGCTATCCAACAGTGATGATGGCATTCCATGCCTGACGTCATCTGACCGTGTGTGCTGCACAAGGGCAATGCTGGCATACCACTCTCGACGTTGTTCATCCATTTGGGATGTTCAAAGGCAACGATGGCATGCCACGCCCTAAGTAGTCCGACCATGTGTATTCTCAAAGAGCGTGACGGCGTGCCATGCCCCAATTCTTTCGACCATGTGTGCTGCCCAAGGGCGATGATGGCATGCCACCCCTACCGTGTATGCTTCACAAGGTCAATGCGGGCAAGCCACGCTTGACTTCATCCGATCGTGTGTGCTATCAAACGGTGATGATGGCATACCATGCCCGACACCATCCGACCGTGTGTTCAGCACAAGGGCAATGATGACATACCACTCTCGATGTTGTTCATATGTTTTGGATATTCCAAGGCGACAATGGCATGTCACGCCCAAAGTCGTCTGATCGTGTGTTTTGTCCACAGGCAATGATGACATGTAACGCCTTATGTCGTTCGATCCTGTGTGTGTTATTTAAGGCAGATGATGGCATGTCATGCTCAATGTCGTCCCACCATTTGTTTTTCCATATGGCGATATTTGCATGGAACACCTCACGTAGTCCGACCGTGTGTACTATACAATGGCGATGATGACATGCCACGCTCGACGTCCTCCGTTTGTGTGTGCATTCTGAAGGCGATGATGGCATTCCAAGTTAATGTCGTCCCTCAAAGTGTGTTGTCCAAAGCAATGAGGGCATGCCATGTTGACGTCGTCCCGACATCGTCTGACCATGTGGTGTCCAAGGGCGAGATAGTATGCCACGCCTTACGTAGTCCAAATGTGTGTTCTTCCCAAAGACAATGATGACATGTACCGCCTGATGTAGTCCGATCGTGTGTTGCACAAGGGCAATGATAGCATGCCACGCCCGACGTCATACAACGTTGTGTGCTAACCAAGGGCTATGATGTTATGCTATGCTCGACATCGTCTGACTGTGTGTTCATTCCAATGGCGATGATAACATACCACGCATCTCAAGTTCCGACCATGTATTTTGTCCTAGGGCGATGATGGCATGCCACACCCAACGTCGTCCAACCATTTGTGCTATCCTAGGACCATGATGGCTTGCCAAGCCCGACGTCGTCCGACCATGTATCATGCCAAAGGGCTATGATGGCATGCCATGACCGACTTAGTCTTATCTTGTGTGTTGTCTAAGAGACATGATGGCATGCAAAGCTCAACCTTGTCCAACCATATGTGCTGCCCCAATGCCATGCGGGCATGTCACGCTTGACGTCGTCGGACCATGTGTGCTGATAATGGGCGATAATAACATGTCATGCGCAACATCGTCTAAGTGTGTATGCTTCCCAAGGGCAATGGGTGCATGCCACGCCCGATGTCATCCAACCGAATGTGCAGTTCAAGGGTCATGCTGGCATGCCACGCCTGATGTATTCTGATCGTGTGTGTTGTCCAAGGGCGATTATAACATGCAACTCCCAAAGTCGTACAACTATTAGTGTTGTCAAAGGGAGATGATGGCATGTCATGCCTGACGTAGTCCATGCTTGTGTGTTGTCGAAGAGAGATAATTGCAAGTAACGCTCGACATCGTCCGACCATGTGTGCTTTCCAAGTATGGTGATATCATGCCACGCTCGACGTCGTGTAACCATGTTTGTTTTGAAAGGGCGATAATGGCTTTCCACACCCGACATCGTCCTATCGTACGTGCTACCCAAGGGCGATGATGGCATGCCACGCCTGACGATGTCAGATCATGTATGCTTTCCAAGGGCGATGATGGCATGCCACGCCCGATGTTGTCCGACCATGTATGCTGCCCAAGGTCCATGCGGGTATATAGCGCCAGACATGGTCTGATCATGTGTTTTGTTCAAGGGTGACAGTAACATGCCACATTCACGTCGTCCGACTGTGTATGCTTTTCAAGTGCGATGACGGAATGCCCACCCGACGTTGTCTGACCGTGTGTGCTTCCTAAGGGTGATGATGGTAAGCCACGCCCGATGTAGTCTAATCGTGTGTGCTATCAAAGGGTGATGATTCCATGCCGCGCTCGATGTAGTCTGATCGTGTATGCTACCCAAGGAACATACTAGAATTCTATGACAGACGTTATTCGATCGTGAGTAATATCCAAGGGAGATGATGGCATGCCACGTCCATGGTCGTTTCTCCGTGTGTGTTGTCCAAAGGAGATGTTTGCATTCCATGCTCAACGTCATCTGATCGTGTTTGCTATCCAAGGAAGATGATGGCATGCCTTGCCCGACGTCATCTGACTTTTTGTGCTGTACATGGGCACTGATGGCATACCATGCTCGACGCTGTTCATCCGTGTGGATTGTCCTAAGGAGGAGTAGCCATGTTCAATGTCATTTGACTAAGTATGTTGTCCGTGGGCAATAAGGGGCTGCCACACCAGACGTCATTCGAACGTGTGTCCTTCCCAAGGGCAATGATGGCATGCCACGCCCGACATAGTCTGGTCTTGTATGCTTTCCATGATGATGATAACATGCCACACTCAATATCGTCTGACTGTGTGTTCTTCCCAAGGACCATGATGGCATGCCACGCTAGACGTTGTACGACCGTGTATGCTGCCCAAGGACGATGATGGAATGCCATGCCCAATGTAGTCCCATAATGTGTTCTTTCCAAGTGAGATAATGGCAACTCGTGCTCGACGTTGTCTGACCATGTGTGCTTTCCAAGTACGATGATAACATGCCACACTCAACATTGTCTTACTGTGTATGCTTTCAAAGGGTGATGATGGCATGCCACACCTGACGTTGTCAGAGAGTGTATGCTACCTAAGGGCAATGATTGCATGCCACGCCCGATGATGTCTGATCAAGTATGGTTTGCATGGACGATGATGGCATGCCATGCCCAATGTCATCTAAACGTGTGTGCTGCCCAAGGGCCATGTGCGCTTATCACGTCCGACATGGTATGATCATGTTTGTTGTGCAACGGTGACGATAACATGCCACATAAACGTCACCAACCGTGTATGCTTTCCAAGGGCAATGATGGAATGCCACAGCCAACGTCGTCTGACCCTGTGTGTTGCATAAGGGTGTGATGGCATGCCAAGCCTGACTTAGTCTGATCATGTGTGCTTTCCATGGGTGATGATGGCATGCAACGCTCGACATTGTATGATTGTTTGTGCTACCCAAAGACCAAACTAGCATGACTCGCCCGACGTCATGTGACCGTGTCATATGTCAAAGGGTGATGATTGCATGCCACGCCCCACGGTCTTTGTACGTGTGTTTTATACTAGGACAATGATAGTATGCCACACCAGACGTCGTACGACCATGTATGATGCCAAAGGATTATGATGGCATGCCATGCCCAACATACTCCTCTCTTCTGTGCTATCTAAGAGAGATTATGGCATGCCGCGCTCGACCTTGTTGGACCGTGTGTGCTGACCAAGGGTGATAATAACATGTCATGTGCGACATCGTCTGACTGTTTATGTTTCCCAAGGGTGATGATGGCATGCCACGCCCAATGTCGTCCGAGAGTTTTTGTTGCCCAAGGGCCATGGGTTCATGCAACGCTTGACGTCGTCCAACCGTATGTGTAGTCCAAGATTGATGATGGCATTCCACGCACGATGTAGTCTTATCGTGTGTGTTGTCCAATGGCGATGATAACATGCAATGTCCAACGTTGTACGAACGCCAGTGCTATTCAAGGGGAATGATGGAATGTCATGCCCGACATAGTCCATTCTTTTGTGCTATCAAAGAGAGATAATTGCAAGTCACGCTCGACGTCGTCCGACCATGTGTGCTATCCAAGCCGTCTGTTTTCTTCAAGGTAAATGATGACATGCCACGCTCGACGTTATTCAGCGATTTGTGTATCTTATCGCGATAATGGCATGCCAAGCCCAATATCTTCCGACCGTGTGTTTTGTCCAAGAGAAATGATTACATGCCACGCCTGATGTCGTTTGATCTTGTGTTTGCTGTTCAAGTGAGATGATGGCATGCCACGTGCGACGTGGTTCGACCGTATATTTTGTCCAAGGGTGATGATGGCATGCCACGCTCGATGTCGTCCGACCATGTGTTTTTACTTATGGCGATATTGGCATGGAATGCCTCATGTAGTCCGACCGTGTGTACTACACAAGGGACATGTTGTCATGCCACGCTCGACGTCGTCTGTTCGTGTGTCCCGTCCAAAAGCGTTGATGGCATACCACATTAACGTTGTCCCTCAGAGTGTATTGTCCAAAGGGGATGATGTCATGACAAGCCCGACATCGTTCGACCGTGTGTTGTCCAAGGGCAAAATAGTATGTCATGCCTAATGTAGTCCGACCGTGTGTGCTTCCCAAGGAAAATGATGGCATGTAACGCCGGACGTAGTCCAATTCTGTGTGCTCCACAAGGGCAATGATAGCATGCCACGTCCGACATCGTACAACCGTGTGTGCTAACCAAGGGTAATGATGTTATGACATGCGCGACATCGTCTAAGTGTGTGTTCAATCAAAGGGTGATGATAACATATCACGCATGTCATTGTCTGACCATGTATGCTGTCCTAGGGCGATGATGGTATGCCACGATTGACGTCGTCCAACTACGTGTGCTAACCTAGGACCATGATGGCATGCCATGACCGATGTCATCCAACCATGTATGATGCCGAAGGGCTATGATGGCATGCCATGTCCGACGTAGTCCGATCTTCTGTGCTGTCTAAGAGAGATGATTGCATGCCACGCTCAACCTTGTCCTACCATGTGTGCTGCCCAAAGACCATGCGGGCATGTCACGCTTGATGTCGTTGGACCATGTGTGCTGACCAAGGGAGATAATTACATGTCATGCGCGACATCATCTGACTGTTTATGCTTCCCAAGGGTGATGATGGCATGCCACGCCCGATTTCGTCCCACAGCTTGTGCTGCCAAGGGCTATGGGTGCATACCACGCACGATGTTGTCAAACCGTATGTGAAGTCCAAGGGAGATGATGGCATGCCACGCTCTACACCGTTCATCTGTGTGTGTTGTCCAAGTGATGATGACATTACAAGACCAACATCGTACGACAGTCTATGTTGTCCAAGAGAGATGATGGCATGCCATGGCCAACGTTGTCCGACCGTGTGTTTTGTCCACTGGCAATGATGACATGCCATGCCTTATGCCGTTCGACCTTGTGTGTGCTGTTCCAGGGAGATGATTGCATGTCATGCTCAATGTCGTCCCACCATGCATTTTTCCATATGGCGATATTGGCATGGAACGCCTCACGTAGTCCGACCGTGTGTACTACAAAAGAGCAATGATGACATGCCACGCTCGACGTCCTCCGTTTGTGAGTGCATTCTGAAGGCGATGATGGAATGCCACGTTAATGTCGTCCCTCAGAGTGTGTTGTCCAAACAATGATGGCATGCCATGTCAACGTCGTCCCGACCGTGTGCTGTCCAAGGGCGAGATAGTGTGCCACGCCTGACGTAGTCCAACTGTGTGTGCTTCCCAAGGACAATGATGGCATGTACCGCCCAACGTAGTCCGATCGTGTGTGCTGCACAAGGGCAATGATAGCATGCCATGCCCGACGTCGTACAACATTGTGTGCTAACCAAGGGCAATGATGATATGCAACGCTCCACATCGTCTGACTGTGTGTTCATTCCAATGGCGATGATAACATACCACGCATGTCATTTTCCGACCATGTATGCTGTCCTAGGGCGATGATGGCATGGCACACCCGACATCGTCCAACCGTTTGTGGTGTTCTAGGACCATGATGGCATGCCAAGCCCGACGTCGTCCGACTATGTATGATTCCAAAGGGCTATGATGGCATGCCATGCCCGACTTAGTCTTATCTTGTGTGTTGTCTAAGAGACATGATGGCATGCAATGCTCGACCTTGTCAAACTATTTGTGCTGCCCCAACGCCATGCGGGCATGTCACGCTTGACGTCGTCGGACCATGTGTGCTGATAAAAGGCGATAATAACATGTCATGCGCAACATCGTCTAACTGTGTATGCTTCCCAATGTTTATGATGGACTTCCATGCCTAATGTCGTCCGACAGATTGTGCTGCCCAAGGGCCATGGGTCCATGCCGCACCCGATGTCGTCCAACCGTATGTGCAGTTCAAGGGTGATGATGGCATGCCATGCCCAACGTAGTCTGATCGTGTGTGCTATCCAAGGGCGATTAGTACATGCAATTACAAAAGTCCATATTTGTGTGTTGTCAAAGAGAAATAATTGCAAGTAACGTTCGACGTCATCCGACCATGTGTGCTTTCCAAGTGCGATGATATCATGCCACGCCCGACGTCCTGTAACCGTGTTTGCTTTCAAAGGGCGATGATGGCTTGCCAAACCCGATATCGTTCGACCGTGTGTGCTACCCAAGGGCGATGATGGCATGCCACGCCCAATGTCGTCTTACCGTGTATGCTGCCCAAGGTCCATGGGGGTATATAGCGCCCGACATGGTCTGATCGTGTGTGTTGTGCAAGGGTGACAGTAACATGTTACATTGACGTCGTCCAACCGTGTATGTTTTTCAAGTGCGATGATGGAATGCCACGCTCGACGTTGTCCGACCGTGTGTGCTGCCTAAGGGTGATGATGGTATGCCACACTCGACTTGGTCTAATCATGTGTGATGTCTAAGGGTGATAATGTCATGTTACTTCCATGGTCGTTTGTCCATGTGTGTTGTCCAAAGGAGATGTTTGCATTCCATGCTCAACGTCATCTGATCGTGTATGCAATCTAAGGGAGATGATCGAATGCCTTGTTCGACGTCATTTGACTGTTTGTGCTACACATTGGCACTGATGGCACACCATGCTCGACGTCGTTCATCCATGTGGGTTGTTCTAAGGAGATGCAGCCTTGCTCGACGTGATTGACTAAGTATGCTGTCCATGGGCAATAATGGCCTGCCACATCGGACGTCATTCGAACGTGTGTCCTTACCAAGGGCGATGATGGCATGCCACGCCTGACCTAGTCTGGTCTTGTATTCTTTCCAAGATGATGATAACATGCCACGCTCAACATCGTCTGACTGTGTATGCTTTCCAAGGACCATGATGGCATGCCACGCTAGACGTCGTACATCCGTGTATGCTGCCCAATGACGATGATGAAATGCCATTCCTAATGTAGTCCAATCTTGTGTTCTGTCCAAGGGAGATAATGGCAAGTCACGCTCGACGTTTTCCGACCATGTGTGCTTTCCAAGTACGATGATAACATGCCACGCTCAATGTTTTGTGACCGTGTATGTTTTTAAAGGGAGATGATGCCATGCCACACCCGACGTTGTCAGACCGTGTATGCTGCCTTAGGGCGATGATTGCATGCAATTCCCGACGACGTCTGATCAAGTATGCTTTCCATGGATGATGATGGCATGCCACGCCCGATCTCATCCGTCCGTGTGTGCTGCGCAAGGGCCTTGCGACCATATCACGCCTGACATTATATGATCGTTTTTGCTGTCCAAGGGTGATGATAACATGCAACATCAAGGTCGTCCAACCGTGTATACTTTCCAAGGGCGATAATGGAATACCACGCACAACTTCGTCCGACTGTGTGTGCTGCTTAAGGGTGATGATGGCATGCCACACCTGACATAGTCTGATCGTGTGTTCTGTCCAAGGGTGATGATGGTATGCAACGCTCGACATTATATGATTGTGTGCGCTACCCAAGGACCAAACTAGCATGACTCACCCGACGTCATTCGACCATGTAATATGTCCAAGGGCGATGATGGCATGCCACACCCGACGTTGTCCGAACGTGTGTGTTACCTTAGGGCAATGATGGCATGCCACACAAGACATCGTCCGACCATGTATGATGCCGAAGGGCTATGATGGCATGCCATGCATGAAGTACTCCACTCTTGTGTGCTTTCTAAGAGAGATGATGGCATGCCACGCTCGACCTTGTCGGACCATGTTTTTTGACCAAGGGTGATAATAACATGTCATGTGTGACATTGTCTGACTGTTTATGGTTCCCAAGGGTGATGATTGCATTCCACGCCTGATGTCATCCGAGAGTTTGTGCTGCCCAAGGGCCATGGGTGCATGCCACGCCTGCTGATGTCTAATCGTATGTGCAGTCCAAGCGCGATAATAACATGACACGCCCACGTCGTGTACCCGCATATACTTTCAAAGGGAGATGATGGAATGCCACCTCCGACGTCGTCCGAGCGTGTGTGCTGCCTAAGGGCGATGATGGTATGCCATGCCTGACGATATCTGAACGTGTGTTTTACCCAAGGGCAATGATGTCATGCAACACCAGACTTAGTTCGATCTTTTGTGTCGTGCAAGGGCGATGATAGCATGCGACACTAGATGTCGTCGGACCCTATGTGATGACCATGGGTGATGAGGACATATCACGCCCGATTGTTCGACTTTGTCTGCTACTAAAGGGCGATGATGGCATGTCACGCCCGATGTCATCGGGACGTGTGTGCTTCAGAAGGGCCATGCGGGCATGTCCTGCAGACATCATCTGATCGTGTGTTTTTCCAAAGGCGATGATAAAATGCCACGCTCGACGTCCTTCGATCGTGTATGCTTTTTAAGAGCTATAATGGCATGCCAGACCTAACGTCATCATACAGCGTGTGCTGCCCAAGGGAGATGATGGCATGCCACACCCAACATTGCTCGACGGTGTGTGCTGCCCAAGAGCGATGAAGCCATGTGACGATCCACGTCGCCCAACCATCTCTGCTGCCCAACGACCATGCGGGCATGGAACGCCCAACGTCATCCAATCATATGTGTTGCCCAAGGGCGATGATACCATGTCACGCCAGTCGTCATCCGACCATTTATGCAGCCTAAGGCTATTGCGGGCATGCCCCGCTCGACATCGCTCACTGATTTTTAATGTCCAAGGACGGTAATGGCATGCCATGCCCAATGTTGTCCGAGCGTGTGTTTTGTCCAAGGGAAATAATTAAATGCCACACCTAATGTTGTTAGACACTGTTTGTGCTTTTCAAGGGAGATGATAACATGCCACGCGCGACGTCGCTCAATCATATATTTTGTCCAAGGTTGATGATAGCATGCCACGCTCGATGTTGTCCGACCATGTGTTTTTTCTTATGGTGATAGTAGAATGGCACGCCTCACGTAGTCCCACAGTGTGTACTACACAAGGGAGATGATGACATACCATGCCCGACGTCATCCATTCGTGTGTGCAGTCTAAAGGCGATGATGGCATGCCACGTTAACATCGTCCCTTAAAGTGTGTTGCCCAAAGGGGATGACGTCATGACAAGCCCGACATCGTCCGACCGTGTGCTGTCCAAGGGCGAGATAGTATGCAACGCCTGACATAGTCCAAATATGTGTGCTTCCAAAGGACAATGATGTCATGTACTGCCTGATATAGGCAATGATGTTATGACATGCTCGACATAGTATGACTGTGTGTTCAGTCCAAGGGCGATGATAACATACCAAGCATGTCGTTGTTCGACCGTGTATTCTTTTTTACTTCTATTTTTTCTAAGGGTGATGATTGCATGCCATCCCAGACGTACTTCGATCATTCATGCTGTCCAAATGAGATGATTTCATGATGACATTCTCACCCGACATCGTATGATCGTGTGTGCTATCCAAGGGCGATAATGGACTGCCATGCCCAATGCCATTCGAATGTGCGTTAAGCACAAGGGCAATGATGGCAGACCACGCTCGACACTTTTAGTCCTTATGGTGGTTAGAAGGAGATTTTTGCATGACATGCCCCAAATCGTCCGATCATATGTGTTGTCAAAGAGAGAGACGACATGCCATGCCCGATGTCGTCCGAATGTGTGTGTTGCCAAAGGGAGATGATGGCATGCCACTCCGACCGTGTGTGATGCCCATGGGCCATGCGGGCATGCCACACTCGACGTCGTCTGACCGTGTGTGCTACCCAGGGGCGATGATAGCATGTAAGGCTTGATATCGTCCTACCTTGTGTATTTATTCCAACGGCGATAATGACATGCCACGCCAATGACCTCCGGTCGTATGTGCTTCCCAAGGGCAATGCGGGCATGCAACACATAACGTTTTCTTATATGTAATCTGTCCAGGGGAGATTATGGCATGCCATACCATACGTAGTTTAATCGTTTATGCTACCCAAGGGCGATGATGACATGTCACGCTGGACGTTGTCCAACTGTATGTGCTGCCCAAGGGCGATTATGGCATGACACGCCCGATGTCATCCGAGTGTGTATGCTTCACAAGGGCCATGCGGGCATGCCACGACCTACATCGTCCAATTGTGTGTTCTTCGTAATGGCAATGATAATATGCCACTCCCGATGTGTTTTGAGCGTCTATGCTTTCCAAGGGCTATGATGGCATGACACACCCATTGTCGTTCGATCGTGTGTGCTGCCCAAGGGCGATGATGTCATACAATGACATACATCGTCCGATGGATTATGCTGCCCAAGGGTGATGATGTCATGCGATGCTCGATGTCATCCAACCATGTGTGCTTTTCAAGGACCATGTGGGCATGCCACGACCGATGTTATCCGACCGTGTGTGATGCCTAAGGGCGATGATTGGATGCCACACCCGACATCATTTGGCCATTTGTGCAGTCTAAGGGGATGATGGCATGCCATGCCCGACATCGACCAATCGTGTGTGTTGTCCAAGGGTGAGATGGCATGCACCTCCCGACGTTGTCCGATTGAATTTGCTGTCCAAGGGCAATGATGGCATCTATCGCTCGACATCATTAGAACCTGTGGGCTCCACAAGAAAGATGATGGCATGCCACATCCGCGTCTATGATGATGTGTGCTTCCCAAGGGTGATGATGGCATGCCACGCTTGACATTGTTTGACTGTGAGTTCTGTCCAAAGGCAATGATAACACGCCATGTCCGATATCATCAGACCGTGTATGTTGTACAAGGGATATTATGGTATACCACACCCGACGTCGTTCGTATGTGTGTGTTACCCAAGGACGATGATGGCATGCCATACCAGATGTAGTTTAATCATTTGTGTCATGCAACGACAATGATGGAATGTGACATTGGATGTTGTCTGACCATGTGTGTTGCCCATGGGTGATGATGACATATCACGCCGGACCTTATCCGACTTTTTGTTCTTCAAAAGAGCGATGATGGCATGCCACACCCGATGACATCAAATTGTGTGTGCCTTACAACAAACATGCGGGCATGCCATGCTGACATCGTCTGATCGTGTGTGATTTCCAAGGGAAATTATGACATGCCACGTCTGACTATGTATGCTTTCCAAGGGCTATGATGGCATGCCATACCTTATATCGTTTGAACGTGTATGCTGCCCAAGGGAGACTATGGAATCGCAAGCCCAACGTCGGCCGACGGTATGTGCTGCCAAAGGGCAATGATGCCATGCCATGATCGACGTTGTCCAACCATGTGTGCTACCCAACGACAATGCAGGCTTGACACTCCCGCCGTCTTCCAATCGTGTGTGTTGCCCAAGGGCGATGATAGCATGTCACGCCATTCGTCATCCTACCATTTATGCTGCCCAAGGCAATTGAGTGCATGCCACGCTCAACGTCATTCAGCGATTTGTGTAGTCCAAGAATTTAACGGCATGCCATGCCCGACGTCTTCCGACCGCGTGTTTTGTAAGAGAAATGATGACATGCCACGCCTGATGTTGTTTGACCCTATATTTTGTCCAAGAATGATGATGGCATGCCACGCTCGATGTTGTCCGACTATGTGTTTTTACTTATGGCAATATTGGCATGGAACACATCACGTAGTCCGACCGTGTGGACTACACAAGGGCGATGATGACATGCCACGCCCGACGTTGTCCGTTAGTGTGTGCCGTCCAAAAGCGATGATGGCATACCACATTAACATCATCCCTCACAGTGTATTGTCCAAAGGGGATGATGTCATGATAAGCCCGACATCGTCTGACCGTTTGTTGTCCAAAGGCGAAATAGTATGACATGCCTTACGTAGTCCGACCGTGTGTGCTTCCCAAGGACAATGATGGCATGTAACGCCCGATGTAGTCCAATCGTGTGTGCTCCTCTATGACAATGATATCATGCCACGCCCAACTTCTTACAATGGTGTATGATAACCAAGGGCAATGATGTTATGCCACACTCGACATTGTCTAACTATGTGTTCATTCAAAGGGTGATGATGGCAAGCCATGCCAAACTTAGTCCAATAGTTTGTGTTATCCAAGGGCGATGATGGCATACGATGCTTGACATCGTTTGACCATGTTTACTGCCCAAAGGCGATGATGACATGTCATGCCCGACATCGTCCGACTGTACGTGTTGCCCAAGAGCGATGATGGCATGTCATGCTCGACGTTGTTTGATCATTTATGCTTCCCAAGACCCATGAGGGCATGCCACACCCGACGTCATCCTAGCCTTTGTGCATTCCAAGGGTGATTATGGCATGCCACGCCCGACGTCCTCCAATCGTGTGTGTTGTCAAAAGGCGACATGACATAAACCTCCCAATGTTTTCAGACCTAGTTTGCTGCCCAAGGGCAATGGTGGCGTCTAACGCCGGATGTCATCTGAACGTGTGTGCTCCACAAGGGACGTGATGGCATGCCATATCCGCGTCTACGATGATGTGTGAAACCCAAGGTCGATGATGGCATTCCACGCTTGACGTTGTTTGACTTGTTTTGTCCAATGCAATAATTACTCGTCTTGCCCGATGTTGTTCATCCGTGTATGAAGTCCAAGGGCGATGATGGCATGCCACGTTCGACTTCATCCGAATATGTGTGTTACTTAAGGGCGATGATGGCATGCCACACCTGACGTAGTTTAATCGTTTATGTCGTTAAAGGACCATGATTACATCTGACACTAGACGTCGTCTGACCATGTGTGTTGTACAAGGTGATGATGATAAATCATGCCTGACGTCGTTCGACTGTGTGTGCTACCACACAACGATTATGGCATGCCATATCCGATGCCACCTTACCGTGTGTGCTTCACAAGGGCCATGCGGGCATGCCATGCTCGACGTTGTCTGATCGTGTGTGTTGCCCAAGGGTGATGATAACATGCCACACCCGACGTTGTTCGAATGTGTATGCTTTCCAAGGGCTATGAATACATGCCACACCCGACATCATCCGACTGTGTATGCTGCCCAAGGGCGATGATGGCATGTCATGCCCAATGTCGTCCGACGATTTGTACTTCCCAAGGGTGATGATACCATACGATGCTCAACGTCGATAAGACATTTGTGCAGTCCAAGGGAGATAATGGCATACCATTCCCTACGTCGTCCGACAGTGTGTTTTGTCCACAGGCAATAATGACATGCCACACATGATGTCGTCCGACCCAGTGTGTGCTGTTCAAGGGAGATGATGGCATGCCACGCTCAATGTCGTCCCACCATATGTTATTCCTTATGGTGATTTTGGCATGGCACGCCTCATGTAGTCCGACCGTGTGTACTACACAACGGCGATGATGACATGCCACACTCGACGTCCTCTGTTTGTGTGTGCATTCTGAAGGCGATGATGGCATGCCACGTTACTGTCGTCCGTCAGAGTGTGTTGTCTAAAGCAATGATGGCATGCCATGTTAACGTAATCTCAACATCGTTTGACCGTGTGCTTTCCAAGGGCAAGATAGTATGCCACGCCTGACGTAGTCTAATTGTGTGTGCTTCCCAAGGACAATAATGGCATGTGCCGCCCAACGTAGTCCGATCATGTGTGCTGCACAAGGCAATGATAGCATGCCACGCCCGACATCGTAGAATGTTGTGTGCTAACCAAGGGAGATGATGTTATGCCACACTTGACATCGTCTGACTGTGTGTTCATTCCAAGGGCGATGATAACATACCACGCTTGTCATTTCCCGACCATGTATGCTGTCATAGGGCGATGATGGCATGCCACACTCGACGTCATCCAACTGTTTGTGCTATCCTAGGACCATGATGGCATGCCGAGCCTGACGTCGTCTGACGATGTATAATTCCAAAGAGCTAGATGGCATGCCGTGCCCGACTTAGTCTTATCTTGTATACTACCTAATACAGATGATGTCATGCTACGCTCGACCTTGTCCAACCATGTGTGCTGCCCCAACGCCATGTGGGCATGTCACGCTTGACGTTGTCGGACTTGGTATGCTGATAAAGGGCGATACTAACATGTCATGCGCAAAATAGTCTGACAATGTATGCTTCCCAAGGGTGATGATGGTATGCCACGCCTGATGTTGTCTGACACATTGTGCTGCCCAAGGGCCATGGGTGCATGCCACGCCCGATGTCGTCCAACCGTATGTGAAGTTTAAGGGTAATGATGGCATACCACGAACAATGTAGTTTGATCGTGTGTGTTATCACAGAGATATTATAACATGCAATGCTCAAAGTTGTACGACTACAAGTGCTGTCCAAGGGCGATGATGGCATGTCATGCCCGACGTAGTCCATTCTGGTGTGTTGTCGAAGAGAGATAATTGCAAGTAACGCTCGACATCGTCCGACCATGTGTGATGTCCAAGTGCGATGATATCATGCCACGCCCGATGTCGTGTACCGTGTTTGCTATTAAAGGGTGATGATTTCTTGCAAAACCCGACATCATCCGACCGTGTGTGCTTCCCAAGGGCGATGATTGCATGCCACGCTGACGATGTCCGATCATGTATGATTTCCAAGGACGATGATGGAATGCCACGCCCGATGTTGTCCGACCGTGTAATGCTGCCTAAGGTCCATGCGGGTATATAGCGCCCGACATGGTCTGATCGTGTGTGTTGTCAAAGGGTGACAATAACATGCCACATTTACTTCATCCGACCGTGTATGCTTTTCAACTGCGAGGATGGAATGCAATGCCCGACGTTGTACAAACGTGTGTGCTGCCTAAGGGTAATGATGGCATTCCACGCTCGACGTCGTCTGATCGTGTATACTACCCAAGGACCATTCTAGCATTCTATGCCAGACGTCGTTCCACCGTTAGATATGTCCAAGGGATGGCATGCCACGTCCATGGTCGTTTGTCCGTGTGTGTTGTCCTAAGGAGATTTTTGCATTCCGTTCTTGACGTCATCTGATCATGTTCGCTATCCAAGGGAGATGATGGCATGCCTTGCTCGACGTCATCTTACTATTTGTGCAGCAAATGGGCACTGATGGCATACCATGCTCGACGCCGTTCATCCTTGTGGGTTGTCCTAAGGAGATGCTTCCATGCTCCACATCATTCGACTGAGTATGTTGTCCATGGGCAATAATGGCCTGCCACGCCAGACGTCGTTCGAACGTGCGTCCTTCCCAAGGGCGATGATAGTATGCCACACACGATGTAGTCTGGTCGTGTATGCTTTCCAAGATGATGATAACACGCCATGCTCAAAATCGTCCGACTGTGTGTGATACCCAAGGACCATGATGGCATGCCACACTAGACATCGTAGAACCGTGTATGCTGCCCAAGGAAGATGATGAAATGCCATACCCAATGTAGTCCAATCATGTGTGTTGTCCAAGGGAAATAATGGCAAGTCGCGACTTTGTAAGACCATGTGTGCTTTCCAAGTGCGATGATAACATGCCACACTCAACGTTGTCTAACCGTGTATGCTTTCAAAGGGAAATGATGGCAAGCCACACCCGACGTTGTCAAAGAGTGTATGCTGCCTAAGGGCGATGATTGCATGACACGCGCGATGAAGTCTCATCAAATATTCTTTCCATGGACGACTATGGCATGCCACTCCCGATGTCATCTTACCTTATGTGCTGCCCAAGGGCCATGTGAGCTTATCACGTCCGACATGGTATGATCGTGTTTGCTGTGAAAGGGTGACAATAACATGCCACATAAACGTCGTCCAACCGTGTATGCTTTTCAATGGCGATGATGGAATGCCACGCCCAACGTCGTCCGACCGTATGTGCTTCCTGAGGGTGTGATGGCATACCAAGCCTGAAGTAGTCTGATCGTGTGTGCTGTCCAAGGGTGATGATGGCATGAAATGCTCGACATTGTATGATTGTGTGTGCTACCCAAGGACCAAACTAGCATGACTCACCCCACATCATTGGACCGTGTAATATGTCCAAGGGTAATGATGGCATTCCACGCCTGACATTGTCCGTACGTGTGTGTTACCCTAGGGCAATGATAGCATGCCACACCATACGTCTTACGACCATGTATGATGCCAAAGTGCTATGATGGCATGCCATGCCCAATGTACTCCGCTCTTGTGTGCTATCTAAGAGAGATAATGGCATGCGACGCTCGACCTTGTCGTACCGTGTGTGCTGACCAAGTGCGATAATAACATGTCATGTGCGACATCGTCTTACTGTTTATGGTTCCCAAGGGTGATGATGGCATGCCACGCCCAATGTCCTCCGAGAGTTTGTGCTGCCCAAGAGCCATGGGTACATGCCACGCTTGATGTCGTCCAACCGTATGCGCAGTCCAAGGGTGATGATGGCATGCTATGCACAATGTTGTCTGATCGTTGTGATAATGGCATGCTACGCACGATGTAGTCTGATCGTGTGTGTTGTCCAACGACGATGACAACATGCAATGCCCAACGTTGTACGAACGTCAATGTTGTCGAAGGTCGATGATGGAATGTCATGCCCGACGTAGTCCATTCTTGTGTGCTATCCAAGAGATATAATTGCAAGTAACGCTCGACATCGTTAGACCATATGTGCTGTCCAAGTACGATGATAACATGCCAGACCCACGTCGTGTAACCGCGTAAACTTTAAAAGGGCGATGATGGCATGCCACACCCGACGTCGGTCCAGCGTGTGTGCTGCCCAAGGGCGATGATGGAATGCCATGCCTGACAATGTTAGAACGTGTGTGTTACCCATGGGCAATGATGGCATGCCAAAGGAGGCGTAGTTCGATCATTTGTGTCGTGCATGGGCGATGATGGCATGCGACACTGGACGTCATCGAACCCTGTGTGCTGACCATGGGTGATGATGACATTTCACGCCCGATTGTTCAACTTTGTGTGCTACCAAAGGGAGATTATGGCATGTCACGCCCAATGTCATTGGACCGTGTGTGCTTCTAAAGGGCCATGTGGGCATGCAGTGCCGACATCGTCTGATCGTGTGTTTTTCCAAGGGTGATGATAACATGCCACGCTCGACGTCCTTTGACCGTGTATGCTTTTATGATCTATGATGGCATGCCACACCTAACGTCGTCTTACCGTGTGTGCTGCCCAATGGAGATGATGGCATGTCACGCTCAACATCGCTCGATGGTGTGTTCTGCCCAAGGGTGATGATTCCATGAGATGATCCACGTTGTCCAACCATCTGTGCTTCACAACGAGCATGCGTGCATGCAACGCCCAACGTCATCCAATCATGTGTGCTTCCCAAGAGCGATGATAGCATGTCCTGCCAGTTGTCATTCGACCATTTATGGTGCCTAAGGCTACTGCGGGCATGCAACGCTCAACGTCGTTCACCAATTAGGAAAATCCACGGGTGATAATGGCATGCCATGCCCGACGTTGTCCGAGCGTGTGTTTTGTCTAAGGGAAATTATTAAATGCCACGCCTTATGTCATTTGACACTGTGTGTGCATTTCAAGGGAGATTATTAAATGCCATGCCAAACGTAGTTCAATCATTCGTGCTGTCCAAAGGCGATGATGGCATGTGACGCTTGACGTTGTGCAACTGTTTATGCTACCCAAGGGAGATTATGACATGTCAGGCTCGACGTCGTCCAACTGCATGTGCTGCCCAAGAGCGATGATGTCATGACATAACCGATGTTATCCAATGGTGTGTTCTTCACAAGGTCCATGCGGGCATGCCACACCCTACATCGTCTAATCTTGTGATGTCCAAGGGCGATGCTAACATGCTACACCCGACGTTATTCGATTATGTATGCTTTCTAAGGGATATGATTATGTGCCACACCAAAGATAAGTCTTATTGTGTGTGCTTCCTAAGGGAGATGATGGCATGAAATGCCCTACGATGTACGACGGTGTGTGCTGCCCAAGGGCGATGTGGCCATGCAATGCTCGACGTCGTCCAACCATCTATGTTGCCCAAGGACCATGCAACGATGCCATGCTCGACATTATCCGATCTTGTGTGATGCCTAAGGGAGATGATGGCATGACACACCTGACGTTGTACGACCATTTATGTAGCCTAAGGCCCATGCGGGCATGCCACGTCCGACGTCATCTGCCCATTTGTGCAGTCCAAGGGCGATGAATGCATGCCACGCCCGATGTAATCCAATCGGATGTGCTGTTCTAGGAAGAGATGGCATGCACCGCCCGACGTTGTCCGACTGTGTTTGCTGTCAAAGGGAAATGATGGCATCTAACACCCGTTATCGCTCGAACGTGTGTACTCCACAAGGGCGATGATGGCATACCACACCTGTGTCCACGATGATGTGTGCTGCCCTAGGGCGATTATGGCATGCCACGATCGACGTCGTCCAACTATGTGTGCTTACCTAGGACCATGTTGGCATGCCACGACCGACGTCATCTGACCATGTATGATGTCATGCAATGTCCGACATACTCCGTTCTTGTGTGCTGTCTAAAAGAGATGATTGCATGCCATGCTCGACCTTGTCCTACCATGTCTGCTTCCCAAAGTCCATGCAGGCATGTCACGCTTGATGTCGTTGGACCATGTCTGCTGACCAAGGGCGATAATAACATGTCATGCGCGACATCATCTGAATTTTAATGCTTCCCAAGGGTGATGATGGCATGCAACGTTCGATGTCATCTGACAGCTTGTGCTACCAAGGGCCATGGGTGCATACCACTCCCGATGTCGTCCAACCGTATGTGAAGTTCAACGGAGATGATGGCATGCCACGCTCTACACTATTCATCCGTGTGTGTTGTCAAAGTGATATTGACATTACAAGACCAATGTCATACGACACTTTGTGTTTTCCAAGGGAGATAATGGCATGCCAAGCACGACGTAGTCCGACCGTGTGTGTTGCCCAAAAGCAATGATTGCATGTAACGCCCGATGTCTTTTGTCCTTGTGTTATCTCCAAATGTGATGATGGCATGCCACGTCAAACGTCATCCTACTATATGTGTTGCCCAAGGTCCATGTGGCATGCGACACCTGATGTCATGCGACAGTGTGATGAACAAAGCTATGATGGCATGCCACGCTTAATGTCGTGCGACCGTGAGTGTTGCCCAAGCGCCATGCGGGCATGCCACGCTTTACGTCATCTGATCATATGTGCTAAGTAAGGGATATGATTACATGTCATTCCAGACGTAGACCAACTGTGTATATTTTCGAAGGGTAGAGATCGCATTTAATACCCGACGTTGTCTGACAGTTTATGCTGCCCATGGCCCATGCGGGCAAGCCACGCCTTACTTTGTCCGATCGTGTATGTTGTCCAAGAGCGAGATGGCATGCACAGCCCGACGTTGTCCTACTGTATTTGCTTTCCAAGGGTAATGATGGCATCTAACACCCGACATCGTCCTAACGTGTGTGCTTCACATGGGAGATACTGGCATGCCACGCCCGCGTCTACGATGATGCGTGATGTTCAAGGGCGATGATAGCATGCAACAATTGACATTGTTTGACCATGTGTTCTGTCCAAAAGCGTTGATAATATGCCACGCCCGATGTCGTCCGACCATGTATGCTTCCCAAGGGTGATGATGGCATGCCACGCCTAATGTCGTTAGACTGCATGTGTTGTCCAAATGCGATGTTCGAATGCCATGCCTATCTTCATCCGGCCGTGTGAGCTATCCAAGGGTGAGATTGCATGCCACGCCAAATGTAGTCTGACCGTGTGTGTTGCCTTAAGGCAATGACGGCATCTAACGCTCGACGTCATCCGATCGCCTATGCTGTCCAAAGGCGATGATGGCATGCCACGTCTGACGTCGTTTGATCGTGTGAGCTGTCCAAGGGACATGCGGCATGCCATGCCCGATGTGTTCCAATTGTGTGTGCTATTCAAGGGTGATGATAACATGCCACAATTGATGATGTACGATCGTGTATGCTTTCCATGGGCGATGATGGCATTTTACGCCCTATGTCGTCCGATCGTGTGTGCTGCCCAAGGGCCATGCAGGCATATCACGACTGACATTGTTCATCCGTTTGGGATGTTCAAAGGCTATAATGGCATGCCACGCCCCAAGTAGTCCGACTAAGTGTGTTGTCAAAGAACGTGACGGCATGCCACGCTCGATGTCGTCCGACCGTGTGTGCTTCCCAAGGGCGTTGATAGCATGTCACACTCGATGTCGTCAGACCCTGTATATTTTGTCCAAGGGCGATGATGGCATGCCACAATGACTTCCTCCGACCGTAAATTCTGCCCAAGGGCAATGAAGTCATGCCAAGCACAACATCGTCCGACTACTGTTCCGCCCAAGGGCGATGATGTGAAGACATGCCAGACATAGTCAAATAGTTCGTGCTATCAAAGGGCGATGATGGCATACGATGCTTGATTTCATTTGACCATGTGTGCGGCCAAAGGGCGATGATGACATGTCACACCATACATTGTCCGACTATATGTGTTGACCAAGGGTGATCATGGCATGTCATGCTCGACGTCGTTTGGCCATTTATTCTTCCCAAGGCCAATGAGGGCATGCCATGCCCGACATCAACCTGCCATTTATGCATTCCAAGGGCGATGATGGCATGCCACGCCTGACGTCGTCCAATCGTGTGTTTTATCAAAAGGCGAGATGGCATAAACCTCCCAACGTTTTCCGACCGAGTTTGCAGCCCAAGGGCAATGATGGAATCTAATGTCTTGTGAACGTGTGTGCTCCTCAAGGGCGATGATGGCATGCCATTTCTGCGTCTATGATGATGTGTGATGCCCAAGGGAGATGATGGCACGTCACGCTTGACGTTGTTTGACTTGTTCTGTCCAAAGAAATAACTACTCGTCTTGGCTGATGTCATTTGACCATGTATGTTGTCCCAGGGTGATGATGGCATGCCACGCCTCATGTCATCGGAATATGTGTCTTATCCAAGGGCGATGATGTCGTGCAACACCTGAAGTAGTTCGATCGTTTGTGTCGTGCAAGTGTGATTATGTCATGTGAACTTCACGTCGTCCGACAATGTGTGCTGCCTAAGGTTATGATGACATATCATGCCCGGTGTCGTCCGACTGTGTGTACTACCATAGGGTGATTATGGCATGCCACACCCGATATCACCTGACCGTGTGTGCTTCACAACGGCCACGCGGGCATGCCATGCCCGATGTTGTCTGATCGTGTGTGCTGTCCAAGGGTGATGATAACATGCCACGCCTGACGTCGTTTTACCGTGTATATTTTCCAAGTGCTATAATAACATGCCACATCCGACGTCATTCGAGCATGTGTGCTGCCCGAGGGCTATTATCGCATGCCACACCCAACATCGTCCTACAGTATGCTGCCCAAGGGCGATGATGCCATGCGATGCTCGACGTCGTTCAACCCTGTATGATTCCGAACAACCATGCGGGCATGCCACACCGGACGTCATCCAATCGTGTGTGCTGCCCAAGGGCGATGATAGCATGTCACGCCAGATTTCATCCGATAATTAATGCTGCCAAAGTCCACTATGGGCATGACACGCCCGACGTTGTCTGGTCATATGTGCAGTCCATGAGCGATGATGGCATACCACGCTCGACGTCATCCGACAGTGTGTTTTGTTCTAGAGCAATGATAACATGCCACCCCCGATGTCATCTGACCCTATGTGCTATCCAAGGGAGATGATGGCATGCCACGATCGATGTCATTCGACCGTGTATTTTGTCTAATGGCGATGATGGAATGCCACGCCCGATGTCGTCCAACCATGTGTTTTTTCTTCTGGTGATAATAGCATGCAACACCTCACGTAGTTTGACCTTGTATGCTACATAAGGATGATAATGGCGTGCCACACCCGACGTTGTTCGTACCTGTGTGCAGTACAAGGCATGATGGCATGCCATGTCCATGTCATCCGATAGTGTGTGTTGTCTAAAGGGGATGATGTTATGAAAAGAACGACATCATGCGATCACGTGCTCTCTAAGGTTGAGATAGCATGCCACGCCTGACGTACTCTAACCATGTGTGCTTCCCAAAGGCAATGATTACATGTACGCCCGATGTCGTACGACCGTGTCTTTTTTCCAAAAGCAATGATGACATTCTATGCCGAATGTCGTCCGACCCTGTGTGTGCTATCCAAGGGAGATAATGGCATGCAACGCCAACGTCGTCCGACCATGTATTTTGTCTAATGGCAATGATGGCATGCCACGCCCGATATTGTCCGACAATGTGTTTGCCCTTATGGTAAGAATGGCATGCCATGCCCCACGTAGTTTTACCGTGTGTTCAACAAAAGGACGATGATGGCATGCCACACCTGACTTTGTCTGTCCGTGTGTGCAATCTAAAGGCGATGATATTATGTCACGTCGACGTCGTCCTTCTGTGTGTGTTGTCCAAAGGGGATACAGTCAGGACAAGCCTAACATCGTCTGACAATATCTTATCCAAGGGCGAGATAGTATGCCACGCCTGACGTATTTAGACTGTGTGTGCTTCCCAAGGGCAATGATGGCATATACACTCGACGTAGTCCGATCATGTGTGCTACAGAAGGGTGATGATGGCATGCCACGCACGATGTCATACGATGCTGTGTGCTGACCAAGGGCGATGATGGAATTACATGCTCGACATCATCTGACTGTGTGTTCAGTCAAAGGGCGACGATAACATACCACGCCTGTCGTTTTCCGACCATGTATGATGTCCAAGGGAAATAAAGGCATGCCACACCTGACGTCGTGCGATCGTGTTTGCTACCCCAGGACCATGATCGCATGCTACATCCAACATCGTCCGACCGTGTATGCTGCCCATGAGCTATGTTGTTATTCCATTCCCAACCTCATCGGATCTTGTGTGTTGTCCAATAGAGATGATGGCATGCCACTCTTGACCTTGTCCGACTATGTGTGTTGCCTAAATACAATTCAGGAATATCACACTTGACGTCGTATGACCGTGTGTGCTGACCAAGGGCAATAATAACATGTCATGCTTGACATTGTCTGACCGTGTTTGCTTCCCAAGGGAGATGAAGGATGCCAAATGTTGTCTAATTGTGTGTGTTACACAAGGGCCACGTGGGCATGCCACGCCCAATGTTATCCAATCGTATGTGCAATCCAAGGGCGATGACTAAATGCCACGCCTGATGTCATTCGACCGTGTGTGCTTCATAAAGGCCATGCAGACATGACATGCCCGACGTCGTCTGATCGTGTGTGTTGTTCAAGGGCGATGATAACATGTAATGCCCAACTTCATTCGGCTGTGTATGCTTTAAAAGACCAACAATGGAATGCCACATCCGACGTCATCCGACCGTGTATGCTGCCCAAGGGCAATGAGGGCATGGCATGCCGAACGTCGTCCGACGGTGTGTGCTACCCAAGAATGATGATACCATGAGATGCTCGACGTCGTTCAGCCATATGTGAAGTCCAAGGGCGATAATGGCATGCCATGCCCGACGTCGTCCGACCGTGTGTTTTGTCCAAGGGCAATGATGACATGCCACGCTTGATGTCGTTCGACCCTGTGTGTGCTGCTCAAGGGAGATGATGTCATGGCACGCTCAATGTCGTCCGACCATGTGTTTTTCCTTATGGCGATATTGGCATGGCACGCCTCACATAGTCCGACCGTGTGTACTACACAAGGGCGATGATGACATGCCACGCCTAACGTCATCCATTTGTGTGTGCAGTCCAAAAGAGATGATGGCATGCCACGTAAACGTAGTCCCTCAGATTGTGTTGTCCAAAGTATTGATGGCATGCTACGGTAACGTCGTCCCAACATCATATGACGTTGTGTTGTCCAAGGGCGAGATAGTATGCCACGCCTAACATAGTCCGCCCATGTGTGCTTCTGAAGGACAATGATGTCATGTACCGCCCGAAGTAATCCGATCGTGTTTTCTACACAAGGGCAATGATAGCATGCCACGCCCCACGTCATACAACGCTGTGTGCAAACCAAGGGCAACGATGTTGTGTTACGCTTGACATCATCTGAGTGTGTGTTCATTCCAAGGGCGATGATAACAGACCACACATGTCATTCTCTGATTAAGTATGATATCCTATGGTGATGATGGCATGACACTCCCGACGTCGTCCAACCATGTGTGCTACCCTAAGACCATGCTGGCATGCCACGCCCAACGTCGTCCAACAATGTATGATACCAAAGGGCTATGATGGCATTCTATGCCCGACTTTGTACGATCTTGTTTGCTATCTAAGAGAGATGATGGCATGCCACACTCGACTTTGTCCCACCATGTGTGCTGCCCAAAGGCCATGCGGGCATGTCAAGCTTGACGTCGTCGAACCATGTGTGCTGATAAAGGGCGATAATAACACGTCATGCATGACATCGTCTGACTGTGTATGCTTCCCAAGGTTGATGATGGCATACCATGCCCAATGTCGTACAACCGTATGTGCAGTCAAAGGGTGTTGATGGCATGACGCGCCCTACGTAATCTGATCGTGTGTGATGTCCAAGGGCGATAATAACATTCAATGCAAAACTTCGTACGATCGTGAGTGTTGTCCAAGGGCGATTATGGCATGTAATGCCTGACATAGTCCATTCTTGTGTGTTGTCCAAGAGATATAAATGCAAGTCACGCTCGACGTCGCCCGACAATGTATGTTGTCATAGTGCAAACATAAAATGCCACGCCCGATGTCGTGTAACCGTGTATGCATTCAAAAGGGTGATGATGGCTTACCACACCCGACATCGTTGGACCGTGTGTGCTGCCCAAGGGCGATGATGGCATTCCACGCCTGATGACGTCCGATCATTGATGCTTTCCAACGGCGATGATGGCATGCCACGCCCGATGTGGTTCGACTGTGTATGCCACCTTAGGTCCATGCGGGTATATAGCGCCCAACATGACGTGATTGTGTGTGTTGTCCAAGGGTGACAGTAACATGCCACATTGACATCATCCAACCGTGTATGCTTTCCAAGTGCGATGATTAAATGCCACACCCGACGTTGTACGGCCGTGTGTGCTGCCTAAGGGTGAAGATGGCATACCACACCCGACGTATTCAATTTGTGTGTGCTGTCGAAGGGTGATAATGGCATGCCATGCTCGACGTAGTCTGATCATGTGTGCTACTCAAGGACCATACTAGCATTCTATGCCCGATGTCCTTCGGCCGTATGATATCTCCAAGGGCGATGATTGCATGCCACGTCTAATGACCTTTGTCCGTGTGTGTTGTCCAAAAGAGATGATGACATTCCACGCTCGACATCATCCGATTGTGTGTGCTATCCAAGGGAGATGATGGCATGCCTTGCCCGACGTCATCCGACTGTTTGTGCTGCACATGGGCAATGATGGCATACAATGATCGACGCCGTTTATCCGTGTGGTTTTCCTAAAGAGATGATACCATGCTCAACGTCATTCGACTAAGTATGCTGTCCATGGGCAATAATTACCTGCCATGCCCGACGTCGTTCGAACGTGTGTCCTTCCCAAGGGAAATGATGGTATGCCATGCCTGACGTAGTCTGGTCGTGTATGCTTTCCAAGATGATGATGGAATGCCACACTCAACATCGTCCGACAGTGTGTGCTTCCCAAGGACCATGATGGCATGCCACGGTAGACGTCGTACAACCTTGTATGCTGCCCAAGGATTATGATGGAATGCCATCCCAATGAAGTCCAATCTTCTGTGCTGTCCAAGGGAGATAATGGCAAGTCACGCTCGACGTTGTCCGACCATGTGTGCTTTCCAAGTGCGATGATAACATGCCACGCTTAACGTTGTCTGACCGTGTATGCTATCAATGGACGATGATGGCATGCCACACCCGATGTTGACAGACCGTGTATGCTGCCCAAGGGCAATGATTGCATGCCATGCCCGAGGACGTTTGATAAGGTGTGCTTTCAAAGGACGATGATGGCATGCCACGCCCGATGTCATCTGACCGTGTGTGCTGCCCAAGGGCCATGCGAGCATATTAGGCCTGGCATGGTATGATCGTGTTTTCTGTCCAAGGGTGATGATAACATGCCACATCAACGTCGTTTAATTGTGTATGCTTTCCAAGGGCGATGATGGAATGCCACGCCCAACGTCATCCGACCGTGTGTGCTGCCTAAGGGTGATGATTTCATGCCACGCCAAATATAGTTTTATCGTGTGTGTTGTCCAAGGGTGATGATGGTATGAAATGCTCAACATTGTATGATCGTGTGTGCTACCCAAGGACAAAACTACCATGATCGGCCCGACATCATTCGACCATTTAATATGTCGAAGGGCGATGATGGCATGCCATGTCCAATTTCGTTCGTCCGTGTGTGTTGTCCAAAGGAGATCATGGCAGTCCATGCCCGACATCATCCAATCGTGTGTGCCATCCAAGGGTGAGATGGAATGCACCTCTCGACGTTGTCCGACTGTATTTTCTGCCAAAGGGAATTGATGGAATCTAATACCCGACATCGTTAGAACGTGTGGGCTCCACAAAAGAGATAATGGCATGCCACATCCGTGTCTATGATGATGTGTGTTGTCCAAGGGCGATGATGGCATGCCACGCTTGACATCATTTGACTGTGTGTTCTGTCCAAAGGCAATGATAACATACAACGTCAGATATCGTCTAACCGTGTATGCTGTCCCAGGGCAATGATTGCATGCCACGCCTGACGTCGTCCGAACGTGTATGTTACCCAAGGGACATGATGGCATGCCACACAAGACGTAGTTCGATCATTTGTATCATGCAAGAGCAATGATGGCATGTGACACTGGACGTCATCAAACCATGTCTGCTAACCATGGGTGATGATGACATGTCACGCCCAACCTCGTCCAACTTTGTGTGCTTCCAAAGGGCTATTTCATGCCACGCCCGATGTCATCCGACCGTGTGTGCTTCCCAAGGGCTATGATGGCATGACAGACCTAACGTCGTCTGAATGTGTGTGGAGCCCAAGGGAGTGATGGCATGCAACGCCCAACGTCATCTGACCTTTATTGCAGCACAAGGGCAATGATGTCATACCATGCCCGACCTCATTCTACCGTGTAGGTTGTTCAAAGGCGATGATAGCATGTCACGCCCCAAGTAGTCTAACTATATGCGTTGTTTAAGAGCGAGATGGCATGCCACACCCGACGTCGTATGACCGTGTGTGCTGCCAAAGTGCGATGATGGCATGCCACTCTGATCGTGTGTGCTGCCAAAGGGCAATGCGGAGATTCCTCGCACTACGTCGTCGTACTTTTGTTCTGTCTAAGGGAGATGATGGCATGCCATGCCATACATAGTCCGATCTTTTGTTCTGTCCAAAGGCGATGATGGCATGTGACGCTTGATGTTGTCCAACTGTGTGTACTACCCAAGGGTGAGTATGAGATTTCTTGCTCAACGTCATCCCACTGTATGTGCTTCGCAAGAGCGATGATGGCATGATATGCCCGATGTCATCCAATGGTGTGTGCTTTACAAGGGCCATGCGGTCATGCTACACCCAACATCTTTTGATATTTTGTGATGTCCAAGGGCGATGTTAATAGTCAACTCCGACGTTTTTCAATTATGTATGCTATATAAGGTCTATGAATGCATTCCACACCTAACGTCGTCCGATCGTGTGTGCTTCCTATAGGAGATGATTGCACGAAATACCTTATGATGTCCGACAGTGTGTGCTGTCCAAGGGCGTCGATGGCATGCTCAACATCAACTAATCGTGTGTGTGCTATCCATAGACTATGCTAGCACGTCACGCCCGACGTCGTTTGACCGTATGATATGTCCAAGGTGATGATGGAATGACACGTCCGATATTGTTCGTCCATGTGTGTTGTCGAATAAAGATGATGGCATTCCATGCTTGACATCGTTCGATCATGTGTGCTATCCAATGGTGATGATGGCATACCATGCCCGACGTCATCCAAACGTGTGTGCTGCACAAGGCAATGATGGCATACAACTCTCGACATTGTTCATCCGTTTGGGATGTTCCAAGGCGATGATGGCCTGCCACGCCCCAAGTAGTCCGACCATGTGTGTTGTCAAAGAGCGCTACGGCATGCCATGCCCGACTTTTTTCTACCGTGTGTGCTGCCCAAGGGTGATGATGGCATGCAACCCCAACCGTCTGAGCGTCCCAAGGTGAATGCGGGCATGCCACACTCGATGTCATTTGACCGTGTATGCTGCTGCGCAAGGGCGATGATAGCATGTCATGCTCAACGTCGCAAGACCCCGTATATTTTGTCCAAGGTCTATGATGAGATGCAACACTGACTTCCTCTGACCGTATGTGCTGCCCAAGGGCAATGCGGGCATTCCAAGCACAACGACGTCCGACTTGTGTTCTATCCAAGTGAGATAATGGCATACGATGCTTGACGTCGTTTGACCATGTGTGCTGCCCAAGGGTGATGATGACATGTCACACCCGACATCGTCTGACTGTATGTGCTGCCCAAGGGCGATGATGCTATGTCATGCTCGACGTCGTTTGACCATGTATGCTTCCCAAGTCCCATGAGGGCATGCCACGCCCGACATCATCCTTCCATTTGTGCCTTCCAAGGGCGATGATGGCATGCCACGCCCGATGTTGTCCAATCATGTGTGTTGTCAAAAGGCGAGATGGCATAAACTTCCTAACGTTTTCCGACTGAGTTTGCTGCACAAGGGCAATGATGGCATTTAACACCCGACGTCGTCATAATATGTGTGCTCCACAAAGGCGATGATATCATGCCATATCCGTGTTTACGATGATGTGTGATGTCCAAGAGTGATTATGCCATGCCACTCCTGACATCATCTAATCGTGTGTGCTGCCCAGGGCAATGATAGCATGCCATGCCATTCTTCATCCGACCATTTATGCTACCCAAGGCCATTGCAGGCATTCCACGCTCGACGTCGTTCAGCAATTTGGGCATTCCAAGGGCGATAATGTCATGCCATGCCCGACGTCTTCGGCCATGTTTTTTGTCTAAGGGAAATGACGACATGCCACGACTAATGTCATTCGAACCTGTGTGTGTTATTTAAGGGAGATAATGGCATACCACGCGCGGCGTCGTTCGACCATATATTTTGTCCAAGGGCGATGATGGCATGCCACGCTCGATGTTGTCCGACCATGTGTTTTTACTTATAGAAATATTGGCATGGCACGCCTCACGTAGTCCGATCGTGTGTACTACACAAGGGCGATGATAACATGCCACACTCGACATCGTCTGTTCGTGTGTGCATTCAATAGGCGATGATAGTATGCCATGTTAACGTCGTCCCTCAAAGTGTGTTGTCCCAAGGGGTGTATGCCATGACAAGCCCGATATCGTTCGATCATGTTTGTCCAATGGCAATGATAACATGCCATGTGTGACGTAATCCAACTGTTTGTGCTTCCCAAAGACAATGATGGCATGTAACGCTTGGCAATGTCCGACTGTGTGTTCAGTTAAAGGGCGATGATAACATACCACACATGTCGTTGTCTAACCATGTATGTTGTCCAAGGGCGATGATGGCATGCCACGCTTGACGTCGTCCAATTGTGTGTGTTACTCTAGGACCATGATGTCATGCCACGCCCGACATCGTCTAACCATGTATGATGTTGAAGGGCTATGATGGCATGCCATGCGCGATGTAGTCCGATGTTGTGTGCGGTCTAAGATAGATGATGGCATTCCACGCTCGACCATGTCCAACCATGTTTGCTGCAAAAAATTCCATGTAGAAATGTCACGCTTGACGTCATCGGACCATGTGTGCTGACCCTGGGCGATAATAACATGTCATGTGCGAAATCGTCTGACTGTGTATGCCTCCCAAGGGTGATGATGGCATACCACGCCCGATGTCGTGCTACAGTTTGTGCTGCCCAAGGGCCATGGGTGCATGCCAAGCCCGATGTCTTCCAACAGTATGTGCAGTCCAAGAGAGATGATGGTATGCCATGCTCTACACCGTTCATCCGTTTGTGTTTTCCAAAGGGATGATGAAATTACACAACCAACGTCGTACGACGGTCTGTATAGTCCAACGGAGATGATATCAAGCAACACACGATGTAGTCCGACCGTGTGTGCTGCCCAAGGGCGATAATGGATGTGACGCCTGATGTAGTCTAACCGTGTGTACTGCCCATAGGTATGATGGCATGAATCGCCTAATGTCGTGGGACTGTGAGTGTTGTCCAAGCACCATGCGGGCATGCCACGCTTGACTTCGTCCGATCGTATGTGCTAACTAAGGTATACGATGACATGTCATGCTCAACGTAGTCCAACCATGTATATTTTTGAAGGGTAAAGATGGCATTTAATGCCCGACGACGTCTTATGGTTTATGCTGCCCAAGGGTGATGATAGCATGACACGCTTGATGTTGTCCGACCATATATTTTGTCCAAGGGCGATGATGGAATGCCACGCCCGACGTAGTCTGATCGTGTGTGCTGTCTAAGGGTAATGTTTACATTCAACGTTCAACGTAGTATGAACGTGTGTGTTTTCCAAGGGCAATGATGGAATGCCACGCTCGACATCATCTGATCGAGTGTGCTACCCGAGGACGATGCTAGCATGCCACGCCGGACGTCGTTTGATTGTATGATATGTCCAAGGGCGATAATGGCATGCTATGTCCAATGTTGTTAGTCCATGTTTGTTGACCAAAAAAGATGATGGCATTCCACGCTCGACGTCATCTGATCGTGTGTGCTATCCAAGAGAGATGATTGCATGCAATGCCTGACGTCATCTGACCGTGTGTGCAGCACTAGGGCAATGATGTCATACCATGCTCGACCCCCGTTTGTCCGTGTAGGTTGTTCAATGGCGATGATGACATGCCACGCCCCAAGTAGTCCAACTGTATGTGTTGTTTAAGAGCGAGATGGCATGCCACACCCGACGTCGTATGACCGTATGTGCTGCCCACGGTCGATGATTGCATGCCACTCTGATCGTGTGTGCTGCCCAAGGTGAATGCGGAGATTCCTTGCACTACGTCGTCGTACATATGTTCTATCTAAGGAATATGATGGCATGCCATGCAAGACGTAGTCCGATCTTTTGTTATTTCCAAAGGCGATGCTGGCATGTGATGCTTGATGTTGTCCAACTGTGTCTGCTGCCCAAGGGTGAGTATGACATGTCTTACTTGACGTTGTCCCACTGTATGTGCTGCCCAAGAGCGATGATGGCATCATATGCCCGATGTCATCCAACGGTGTGTGCTTCTCAAGGGCCATGCGGCCATGCCACACCCAACATCGTTTCATATTGTGTGATATTTAAGGGCTATGTTAATATGCAACTCCGATGTTGTTCGATTGTGTATGCTTTATAAGGTCTATGAATGAATGCCACATCCAATGTCGTCCGATCGTGTGTGCCTCCTATAGGAGATGATGGCACGAAATACCCTATGATGTCAAACGGTGTGTGCTGTCCAAGGGCGACGATGGCATGCTCAACATCATCTGATCGTGTGTGCTATCTATAGACCATGCGAGCACGCCACGCCCAATGTCGTTCGACTGTATGATATGTCCAAGGTAATGATTGCATGACACGTCCAATGTTGTTCGTCCATGTGTGTTGTCGAATAAAGATGATTGCATTCCACGCATGACGTCGTTCGATCGTGTGTGCTATCCAATGGTGATGATGGCATGCCATGCCCGACGTCATCCGAATGTGTGTGCTGCACAAGGGAAATGATGGCATACCACTCTCAACATTGTTCATCCGTTCGGGATGTTCAAAGGCGATGATGGCATGCCACTCCCCAAGTAGTCCGACCATGTGTGTTGTCAAAGAGCGTGACGGCATGCCATGCCCGACTTTGTCAGACCGTGTGTGCTGCCCAAGGTCCATGCAGGCATGCCACAATCGACATCGTTTGACCGTGTATGCTGCACAAGGGCGATTATAGCATGTCACGCTCGATGTCTTCAGACCCTGTATATTTTCTCCAAGGGCTATTATGAGTTGCCACACTGACTTCCTCCGACCTTATGTGCTGCCAAAGGGCAATGCGCACAACCCAAGCACAACGTCATCCAACTTGTGTTCTGTCCAAGAGAGATAATGGCATACGATGCTTGACATCGTTTGACCATGTGTGTTGCCCAAGGGCGATGATGACATGTCACGCCCGACATCGTCCGACTGTATGTGCTGCCCAAGGGCGATGATAGCATGTCATGCTCGACGTCGTTCGACCATTTATGCTTCCCAAGGCCCATGAAGGCATGCCACGCCTGACGTCATCCTCCCATTTGTGCATTCCAAGGACGATGATGGCATGCGACGCCCGACGTTGTACAATCGTGTGTGTTGTCAAAAGGCGAGATGGCGTAAATCTTCTGACATTTTCTAACCGAGTTTGCTGCACGATGGCAATGATGGCATTTAATGCCCGACATCGTCTGAATGTGTGTGCTCCACAAGGGCGATGATGTCATGCCATATCCGTGTCTACGACGATGTGTGCTATCCATGGGTGATTATGGCGTGCCGCGCCTGACGTCATCCAATCGTGTGTGCTGGCCAAGGGCGATGATAGCATGTCATGCCATTCATCATCCGACCATTTATGCTGCTCAAGGCCATTGGGGGCATGCCACGCTCGACGTCGTTCAGCAATTTGGTCATTCCAAGGGCGATAATGTCATGCCATGCCCGACGTCTTCGGCCATGTTTTTTATCCAAGGAAAATGATGACATGCCACACTTTATGTCGTTCGACCCTGTGTCTGTTATTTAAGGGAGATGATGGCATGCCACGCGCGGCGTCGTTCGACCGTATATTTTTTCCAAGGGGGATGATGGCAAGCCACGCTCGATATTGTACGACGATGTGTTTTTACTTATGGCGATATTGGCATGGCACGCCTCACGTAGTCCGATCGTGTGTACTACACAAAGGAGATGATGACATGCTACACCTGACGTCATCCGTTCGTGTGTGCATTCCCAAGGCGATGATAGCGTTCCATGTTAACGTCGTCCCTCAGAGTGTGTTGTCCCAAGGGGTGTATGCCATGACAAGCCCGACATCGTTCGATCATGTGTTGGCCAATGGCAATGATAGCACGCCATGTCCGACGTCATTCGACTTAATGATATGTCCAAGGTGATAATGGCATGACACGTCCAATGTTGTTCATCCATGTGTGTTGTCGAATAAAGATGATTGCATTCAACGCTTGACGTCGTTCGATCGTGTGTGCTATCCAAGGGCGATGATGGCATGGGATGCTCGATGTTGTCCGACCATGTGTTTTCACTTATGGCAATATTGGCATGGCACGCCTCACGTAGTCCGATCGTGTGTACTAAACAAGGGCCATGATGACATGCCACACTCGACATCGTCTGTTCATGTGTGCATTCAAAAGGCGATGATAGCATGCCATGTTAATGTGGTCCCTCAAAATTTGTTGTCCCAAGGGGTGTATGCCATGACAAGCCCGATATTGTTAAATCGTGTGTTGTCCAACGGCAATGATAAAATTCCATGCGTGACGTAATCCAACTGTTTGTGCTTCCCAAAGCCAATAATGGCATGTAACGCTTGGCAAAGTTCGACTGTGTGTTCACTTAAAGGGCGATGATAACATACCACACATGTCGTTGTCTAACCATTTTTGCTGTCCAAGGGCGATGATGGCATGCCACGCTTGACGTCGTCCAATTGTGTGTGTTACTCTAGGACCATGATGTCATGCCAGGCCCGTCATCGTCCGACCATGTAGGATGTTGAAGGGCTATGATGGCATGCCATGCGTCACGTAGTCCGATGTTGTGTGTGGTCTAAGAGAGATGATGGCATTCCACGCTCGACCTTGTCCAACCATGTTTGCTGCAAAAAAGTCCATGCAGGAATGTCACGCTTGACGTTATCAGACCATGTGTGGTGACCCTGGGCGGTAATAACATGTCATACGCGACATCGTCTGACTGTGTATGCTTCCCAAGGGTTATGATGTCATACCACGCCCGATGTCGTCCTCCAGTTTGTGCTGCCCAAGAGCCATGGGTGCATGCCAAGCCCGATGTGGTCCAACCGTATGTGCAGTCCAAGAGAGATGATGGTATGCCACGCTCTATACCGTTCATCCATGTGTGTTTTCCAGAGGGAGGATGACATTATACAACCAACATCGTACAACGGTCTATGTAGTCCAAGGGAGATGATATCAAGCAACACAACAGGGCGATAATGGATGTCATGCCCGATGTAGTATAACCGTTTGTGCTGCCCATGGCTATGATGGCATGCATCGCCTAATGTCGTGTGACTGTGAGTGTTGCCCAAGCACCATGCGAGCATGCCACGCTTGACGTCGTCTGATCGTATGTGCTAACTAAGGTATATGATTACATGTCATGCTCGACGTAGTCCAACCATATATATTTTTGAAGGGTAAAGATGGCATTTAATGCCTGACGACGTCTTATGGTTTATGCTGCCCAAGGGTGATGATAGCATGACACGCCCGACGTTGTCCGACCGTATATTTTGTCTAAGGGCGATGATGGAATGCCAAGCCCGACGTAGTATGATCGTGTGTTCTGTCTAAGGGTGATTTTTACATTCAACGCCTGACGTAGTATGAACGTGTGTGTTTTCCAAGGGCGATGATGGAACGCCACGCTCGACATCATCTGATCGAGTGTGCTACCCTAGGACGATGCTAGCATGCCACGCCGGACGTCGTTTGACTGTGTGATATGTCCAAGGGCGATAATGTCATGTTCTGTCCAATGTTGTTAGTCCGTGTTTTTTGACAAAAAAGGATGATGGCATTCCACGCTCGACGTTATCCGATCGTGTGTGCTATCCAAGAGAGATGATGGCATGCAATACCTTACATCATCTGACCGTGTGTGCAGCACAAGGGCAATGATGTCATACCATGCTCGACCCCGTTCGTCCGTGTAGGTTGATCAAAGGCGATGATGGCATGACACGCGCCAAGTAGTCCAACTGTATATGTTGTTTAAGAACGAGATGGCATGCCCCACCCGACGTCGTATGACCGTGTGTGCTGCCCAAGGGCGCTGATAGCATGCCTCTCTGACCGTGTGTGCTTCCCAAGGTCAATGCAGAGACTCCTCGCACTACGTCATCGTACTTATGTTTTGTCTAAGAAAGATGATGGCATGCCATGCAAGACGTAGTCCAATCTTTTGTCTGTCAAAAGGCGATGCTGGCATGTGACGCTTGATGATGTCCAACTGTGTGTGCTACCCAAAGGTGAGTTTGACATTTCTTGGTCGACGTCGTCCCACTGTATGTGCTGCCCAAGAGCGATGATGGCATGATATGCCCGATCTAATCCAACAGTGTGTGCTTCTCAAGGGTCATGCGGGCATGCCACACCCAACATCGTTTGATATTGTGTGATGTTTAAGGGCGATGTTAATATGCAACTCCGACGTTTTTCGATAGTGTATGCTTTTTAAAGTCTATGAACGCATGCCACACCCAATGTCGTCCGTTCGTGTGTTCTTCTTATAGGAGATGATGGCACGAAATACCCTATGTGTCCGACGGTGTGTGCTTTCCAAGGGCGAGGATGGCATGCTTAACATCATCTGATCGTGTGTGCTATCCATAACGATGCAAGCACGCCACGCCCGACAACGTTCGACTGTATGATATGTCCAAGGTAATGATGGCATGACACTTCCAATATTGTTCGTCCATGTCTGTTGTCGAATAAAAATGATGGCATTCTACGCTTGACGTCGTTCGATCGGGTGTGCTATCCAATAGTGATGATGGCATGCCATGCCCGACGTCATCCGTACGTGTGTGCTGCACAAGGCAATGATGGCATACCACTCTCGACATTGTTCATTCGTTCGGGATGTTCAAAGGCGATGATGGCATGCCACGCCCCAAGTAGTCCGACTATGTGTGTTGTCAAAGAGCGTGATGGCATGCCATGCTCGACTTCGTCAGACCGTGTGTGCTGCCCAAGGTCCATGCGGGCATGCCACAATCAACGTCGTCTTACCGTGTGTGCTGCACAAGGGTGATGATAGCATATCACGCTCGATGTCGTTAGACCCTGTATATTTTCTCCACGGGCTATGATGAGATGCCACACTGACTTCCTACGACCGTATGTGCTGCCCAAGGGCAATGCGGGCATGCCAAGCAAAACGTCGTCCGATTTGTGTTCTTTCCAAGAGAGATAATGGCATAAGATGCTTGACGTCGTTTGACCATGTGTGCTGCCCAAGGGCGATGATGACATGTCACGCCCGACATCGTCCGACTGTATGTGCTGCCCTAGGGCGATGATAGCATGTCATGCTCGATGTCGTTCGACCATTTATGCTTCCCAAGGCCCGTGAGGGCATGCCACGCTCGACGTCATCCTGCCATCTGTGCATTCCAAGGGCGATAATTGCATGTCACGCCCGACGTTGTCTAATCATGTGTGTTGTCAAAAGTCGAGATGGCGTAAATATCCTGACATTTTCCGACGGAGTTTGCCGCACGACGGCAATGATGGCATTTAACGCCCGACGTCATCTAAATGTGTGTGCACCAAAAGGGCGATGATGTCATGCCATATCCGCGTCAACGATGATGTGTGCTGTCCAAGGGCGATTATGGCATGCCACGCCTGACGTCATCCAATCGTGTGTGCTGCCCAAGGGCCATGATAGCATGTCGTGACATTCATTATCCGACCATTTATGCTGCCCAAGGCCATTGCGGGCATGCCACGCTCGACGTCGTTCAACAATTTTGTCATTCCAAGGGCGATAATGTCATGCCATGCCCGACGTCTTCGGCCATGTTTTTTGTCTAAGGAAAATGACGACATGCCACATCTGATGTCGTTCAACCTTGTGTGTGTTATTTAAGGGAGATTATGGCATGTCACGCGCGGCGTCGTTCGACCGTATATTTTTTCCAAGGGGGATGATGGCAAGCCACGCTCGATATTGTCCGACGATGTGTTTTTACTTATGGCGATATTGGCATGGTACACCTCACCTAGTCCGATCGTGTGTACTACACAAGGGCGATGATGACATGCCACACCCGATGTCGTCTGTTCGTGTGTGCATTTCAAAGGCGATGATAGCATGCCATGTTAACGTCGCCCCTCAGAGTGTGTTCTCCCAAGGGGTGTATGCCATGACAAGCCTGACATCGTTCGATCATGTGTTGGCCAATGGCAATGATTGCACGCCATGCCCAACGTCGTTCGACCGTATGATATGTCCAAGGTGATGATGGCATGACACATCCAATGTTGTTCATCCATGTGTGTTGTCGAATAAAGATGATGGCATTCCATGCTTGACGTCGTTTGATCGTGTGTGCTATCCAATACTTATGATGGCATGCCATACTCGACATCATCCGAACGTTTGTGCTGCACAAGGGAAATGATCTCATACCACTATCGACATTGTTCATCTGTTTGGGATGTTAAAAGGCGATGATGGCATGCCATGCCCGACTTTGTCCGATCGTGTGTGCTGTCCAAGGGTGATGATGGCATGCAACCCCGACCGTGTGTGCTTCCCAGTGTCAATGCGGGCATGCCACACTCGACGTCGTCTGACCGTGTGTGCTGCACAAGGCCGATAATAGCATTTCACGCTCGATGTTGTCAAACCTTGTATATTTTGTCCAAGGGCTATGATGAGATGCCACACTGACTTCCTCCGACCGTATGTGTTGCCCAAGGGCAATGCGGGCATAACAAGCACAACGTCATCTGACTTGTGTTCTGTCCATGTGAGATAATGGAAGACGATGCTTGACGTTGTTTAACCATGTGTGCTGCCCAAGGGCAATGATGACATTTCATGCCCGACATTGTCCTACTGTATGTGCTGCCCAAGGGCGATAATGGCATGTCATGCTCGACGCCGTCGACCATTTATGCTTCCCAAGGCCCACGAGGTCATGCCACGCCCGACGTCATCCTGCCATTTGTGCCTTCCAAGGGAAATGATGGCAATGCCACGCCCGACGTTGTCCAATCGTGTGTGTTGTCAAAAGGCGAGATGGCATAAACCTCCTAACGTTTTCCAACTGAGTTTGCTGCATGAGGGCAATGATGGCATTTAACGCCCGATGTCGTCTGAATGTGTGTTCTCCACAATGGCGATGATGTCATGTCATATCCACGTCTACGATGAAGTGTGATGTCCAAGAGCGATTATGGCATGCCACGCCTGACGTCATCCAATCGTGTGTGCTGCCCAAGAGCGATGATAACATACCATGCCATTCGTCATCCGACCATTTATGCTGCCCAAGGCCATTGCGGGAATGCAATGCTCGACGTTGTTCAGCAATTTGGGCATTCCAAGGGCAATAATGTCATGCCATGCCCGACGTCTTCGGCCATGTTTTTTGTCCAAGGTAAATGACGACATGCCACGCCTGATGTCGTTCGACCCTTTGTGTGTTATTTAAGGGAGATAATGGCATGCAACGCACGGGTTTGTTCGACAATATATTTTGTCCAAGGGCGATGATGGCATGCCACGCTCGATGTTGTCCGACCATGTGTTTTTACTTATGGCGATATTGGCATGGCACGTCTCACGTAGTCCGATCGTGTGTACTAAACAAGAGCAATGATGTCATGCCACACCCGACATCGTCCATTCGTGTGTACATTCCAATGGCGATGATAGCATGCCATGTTAACGTCGTCCCTCAGAGTGTGTTGTCCACAAGGGTGTATGACATGACAATCCTGACATCGTTCGATTGTTGTTCTCCAATGGCAATGATAGCATGCCATGCGTGATGTAATCCGACTATTTGTTCTTCCCAAAGACAATGATGGCATGTAACACTAGGCAAAGTCCGATTGTGTGTTCAATTAAAGGGCGATGATAACATACCACACATGTCATTGTCTAACCATGTATGTTGTCCAAGGGCGATGATGACATGCCACGCCCGACGTCGTCCAAGTGTGTGTGTTACTCTAGGACCATGATGTCATGCCACACCTAACATCGTCCGACCATGTATGATGTTGAAGGGATACGATGGCATGCCATGTGCGACGTAGTCCGATCTTGTGTGCGGTCAAGAGAGATGATGGCATTCCACGCTTGACCTCGTCCAACCATGTTTGCTGCAAAAAAGTCCATGCATGAATGTCACGCTTGACGTCGTCGGACCATGTGTGCTGACCCTGGGAGATAATGTCATGTCATGCGCGACATCGTCTGACTGTGTATGCTTCCCAAGGGTGATGATGTCATACCACGCCCGATGTCGTCCGACAGTGTGTGCTGCCCAAGGGCCATGGGTGCATGCCAAGCCCGATGTCGTCCATCCGTATGTGCAGTCAAAGAGAGATGATGGTATGCCACGCTCTACACCGTTCATCCGTGTGTGTTTTCCAAAGTGACGATCACATTACACAACAAGCGTCGTACGACAGTCTATGTAGTCCAAGGGAGATGATATCATTCCACGCACGATGTAGTCCGACCGTGTGTGCGTCCCAAGGGCGATATTGGATGTCACTCCTGATGTAGTCCAACCGTGTGTGCTGCCCATGGCTATGATGGCATGTATCGCCTAATGTCGTGTGACCGTGAGTGTTGCCAAAGAACCATGCAGGCATGCCACGCTTGACGTCGTCCGATCGTATGTGCTAGCTAAGGTATATGATTACATGTCATGCTCGACCTAGTCCAACCATGTATATTTTTGAAGGGTAAAGATGGTATTTAATGTCGACGACGTCTGATGGTTCATGCTGCCCAAGGGTGATGATAGCATGACATGCCCAGCGTTATCCGACCTTATATTTTGTCCAAGGGCGATGATGGAATTCCACGTCCGACGTAGTCTTATCGTGTGTGCTGTCTAAGGGTGATATTTACATTCAAGGCCCGACGTAGTATGAACGTGTGTGTTTACCAAGGGCGATGATGGAATGCCACGCTCGATGTCATCTGATCGAGTGGGCTATCCTAGGACAATGCAGGCATGCCACACTGGACGTCGTTTGACTATGTGATATGTCCAAGGGAGTTGATGGCATGCAATGTCCAATGTTGTTAGTCCGTGTTTGTTGACCATTAAAGATGATGGCATTCCACGCTCGACGCCATTCAATCATGTGTGCTATCCAAGGGAGATGATGGCATGCTATGCCCGACGTCATTTGACCGTGTGTGCGCACAAGGGCAATGATGTCATACCATGCTCGACGCCGTTCGTCCGTGTAGGTTGTTCAAAGAAGATTATGGCATGCCACGCCCCAAGTAGTCGAACTTTATGTGTTGTCAAAAATCTAGATGGCATGCCACACTCGACGTTGTATGACCGTGTGTGTTGCCCAAGGGCGATGATGGCATGCCACTCTGATTATGTGTGCTGCCCAAAGGCCATTCAGTCCTTCCACGCCCAATGTCGTCCGACTTTGTGTGCTGCCCTAGGGCAATGATATCATGTCACGCTTGATGTTGTCTGACCTTGTGTATTTTTTCCATGGGCGATGATGGCGTGCCACTACAACGTCCTTCCACCCTGTGCCCTACCCAAGGGCAATGCAGGCATTCCACGTACGACGTCGTCCGACGTGGGTTATGTCAAAGGGCGATGATGTCATGCCATGCAAGACGTAGTTCGATGGTTCGGGATGGCCAAGGGAGATGATGGCAAGCTACTCTTGATATTGTTCGACCGTGAATGTTGCCCAAGAGAGATAATTACATGTCACGCTCGACGTAATCCTAATGTATGTACTGCCCAAGGGAGATGATTGCATGACACACCCAATATCATCCGACCGTGTCTGCTTTACAAGGTCCATGCATGCATGCTACGCCCGACATCATCCGATCATGTATGGTTTCCATGGCCTATAATGGAATGCCACACCCAAAGTTGTCCATTCGTAAGTGCTGCCTAAGGGCGATGATGGCTTGAAACCCCCTACATCTTCCAACGGTGTTTGCTTCAAAATGGAGATGATGCCATGTGACGCTAGACGTCGTCCAACCATGTGTGCTGCCCAAGGACCATGCAGGCATGCCACGCCCAACATCATTCAGTCGTTTGTACTTCCCAAGTACGATGATGGCATGTCATGCCCAATGTCGTTCGACCATTTATGCTGCCCAAGGCTCATGCGGGCATGCAACGTCCGACGTCGTCTGACCATTTGTGCAATCAAAGAGTGATGATGTCATGACTCACCAGACGTTGTCCGATAGTGTATGCTGTCCAAGAGTGAGAGGGAATGCACTGTTCGATGTTGTCCGACCATAATTTCTGCCCAAGGGTAATGATGGCATATAATACCTTACATCCTCCGAACGTGTGTTCTTCACACGTGCAATATTGGCATGCCACGCCCGCGTCTACATGGATGCTTGTGCCCAAAGGTGATGATAGAATGCCACACTTGACATTGTTTGACCATGTGTTCTGTCCAAAGGAGGTGATAATATGCCATGCCGATGTCGTCCGACGGTGTATGCTGCTCAAGAGCGATGATGGCAAGCCACGCCTAACGTCGTTCGTCCCTGTGTCCAAAAGCGATGAATGCATGCCATGCCCGACTTCATCCGACCTGTGAGATATCCATGGGAGAGATGTCATGACACACCCAATGATGTTCGACCGTGTGTTACCTAAGGTCAATGATGGAATTTAATGCCCAACATTATCCGATAGTCTGTGCTGTCCAAAGGCGATGATGGCATTCCACGCTTGACATCGTTTGATCGTGATTGCTGCCCAAGGGACATGCTGGCATGCCACGCCAGATGTAGTCCATTCGTGTGTGATGTCCAAAGGTGATGCTAACATGCCACGATCGATGATTTATGATCGTCGATGCTTTTCAAAGGCGATGATGGAATTTTATGCCCTACGTCTTCCTATTGTCTATGCTGCCCAAGGGACATGCATGCATATCACGCCCGACGTGGTCTAATCCTGTGTGCTGTCCAAGCGTGACGGTAATATACTACGTCAACATCGTCTGACTGTGTAAGCTTTCGAAGGGCGATGATGGAATGCCACACACGACGTCGTCCAACCGCGTGTGCTACCTAAGGGTGATGATGTCATGCCCATCCTGAGGAATTATGATCGTGTGTGCTGTCCTAGGGCAATGATGGCATGCCACGCTCAACATCATCTGATCGTGTGTGCTACCCATGGACCATGCTAGCACACCACGCCCGACGTCGTTCGACCGGGTGATATGTCCAAGGTGATGATGGCATGCCATATCCAATGTTGTTCATCCATGTTTGTTGTCAAATAAAGATGATGGCATTCCACACTTGACATTGTTCGATCATGTGTGCTATCCAACGATGATTATGGTATGCCATGATTAACATCATCCCAAATTGTGTGTTGCACAAGGGCAATGATGGCATACCACTCTCGACATTGTTCATCCGTTTCGAATGTTCAAAGGTGATGATGGCATGCCATGCCCCAAGTAGTCCGACCATGTATGTTGTCAAAGAGCGTGACGGTACGCCATGCCCGACTTTATCCAACCGTGTGTGCTGCCCAAGGGCGATGATGGTATGCAACCCCGACAATATGTGTTGCCCAAGGTCCATACAGGCATGCAACATTCGACGTCGTCTGACAGGGTGTGTTGCACAAGGGCGATGATAGCATGTCACGCTCGATGTCGTCAGAACCTGTATATTTTGTCCAAGGGCTATGATGACATGCCACACTGACTTCCTCCGACCGTATGAGCTGCCCAAGGGCAATGCGTGCATGCCAAGCATAACGTCGTCTGACTTGTATTCTGTCCAAGGGACATGATGGCAAGCCATGCTAAACGTAGTCCAATAGTTCGTGCTATCGAAGGGCGATGATGGCATACGAATCTTGACGTTGTTTGACCATGTGTACTGCCCAAGGGCGATGATGACATATCACGCCCGACATCATCCAATTGTATGTGTTGCCCAAGGGCGATGATGGCATATAATGCTCGATGTTGTTTGACCATTTATGCATCCCAAGGCCCATGAGGGCATGCCACGCCCTACGTGATCCTGCCATTTGTGCATTTCAAGGGCGATTGTGGCAAGCCACGCCCGACGTCGTCCAATCGTGTGTTTTGTCAAAAGTCAAGATGGCATAAACCTCCTAATATTTTCCGATCGAGTTTGCTGCTCGAGGGAAATGATGGCATTTAACGCTCGACATCGTCTGAACGTGTGTGCTCCACAAGGGCCATGATGTCATGCCATATCCGCGTCTACGATGATGTGTGCTGTCCAAGGGCGATTATGGCATGCCACACCTGACGTCATCCGAATATGTGTCATACCCAAGGGGATGATGGCATGCCACACCTAACGTAGTTCGATCATTTGTGTCGTGCATGGGCGATGATTGCATGAGACACTTCACGTCGTTCGACCATGTGTGCTGCCCAAGGTGATGATAACATATCATGCCCGACGTCGTTTGACTGTGTGTGCTACCACACGATGATTATTGCATGCCACACCCGATGTCACCTGACCGTGTGTTCTTCACAAGGGCCATGCGATGATATGCCCGAAGTTCTCTGATCATGTGTGCTGTCCAAGGGTGAAGATAACATGCCACGCCCAAAGTCGTTCGACCGTGTATGCTTTCATAGGGCAATAATAGCATGCCACACCCGACGTCATTCGACCGTGTGTGCTGCCCTAGGGAGATGATGGCATGCCATGCCCAACGTTGTCCAATAGTGTGCTGCCCAAGGGCAATGATGCCATGCGATGCTCGACGTCGTCCAACCATGTGTGATGCCAAAGGACCATGCGGGCTTGCCACGCCTGACATTATCCAATCGTGTGTGTTGCCTAAAGGCGATGATAGCATGCCACTCATGACATCATCCGACAATTAATGTTGCCCAAGGCCACTCTGGGCATGCCACGCCCGACATCGTTCAGCCATTTGTGCAGTCCATGGGTGATGATGGCATGCCACGTTCGACGTCATCCGACCGTTTGTTTTTTCCAAGGGAAATGATGACATGCCACTCCCGATATCGTCATACCCTATGTTCTATCCAAGGTAGATGATGGCATTCCACGACCGACGTCGTTCAATCGTGTATTTTTCCAATGGAGATGATGGCATGCCACGCTCGATGTCGTCCGACCATGTGTTTTTTCTTATGTTATAATGCCATGCCCGATGTCGTCCGACCGTGTGATCTGCACAAGGGCGATAATGGCATGCCACACCCGACATCGTCCATCAGTGTGTGTAGTCCAAAGGCGATTATGTTATGCCACATCGACGTCGTCTTACTGTGTGTTTTCCAAAGGGATAATGTCAGGACAAGCCCGACATCGTTCGAGCATGTGTTATCCAAGGGCGAGATAACATGCCATGCCTGACGTAGTCTGATAGTTGTTCTTCCCAAGGGCAATGATGGCATAAACACCCGACGTAGTCCGATCGTGTGTGCTTCACAAAGGCGATGATGGCATGCCACGCGCGATGTCGTACGACGTTGTGTGCTGACCAAGGGCGATGATGGAATTCCATGCTCAACATCGTCTGACTGTGTGTTTAGTCAAATGGCGATGATAACATACCACGCCCGTTGTTTTCGGACCATGTTTGATGTCCAAGGGAAATAATGGCATGCTACACCCGATGTCGTGCGATCGTGTGTGCTACCCAAGGACCATGATGGCATGTCACGCCCAACATCGCCCGATCGTGTATGCTTCCCAAGAGCTATGATGTGTTGCCATTCCCGACCTCATCCGATCTTGTGTGTTATCCAATGGAGATGATGGCATGCCACCCTTGACCTTGTCCGACTATGTGTGCTACCCAAATGCAATTCAGGCATATCACACTTGATGTCGTATGACCGTGTGTGCTGACCAAGGGCGATAATGACATATCATGCTTCACATCGTATGATCGTGTTTGCTTCCCAAGGGAGATGATGGACGCCAAATGTCATCTGATTGTGTGTGGTACCCAAGGGCCATGTGGGCATGCCACGCCCTATGTTTTCCAACTGTACGTGCATTCCAAGGGCGATGATTGCATTCCACGCGCGATGTCATCTGATCGTGTGTACTTGATAAAGGCCATGCGGACATGACATGCACGACATCGTTTGATCATGTGTGTTGTTCAAGGGCGATGATAACATGCCACGCCTGAATTCGTTCGACCCTGTATGCTTTCAAAAGGTTACGATGGCATGCCACACCCGACGTCATCCGACCATGTATGCTTCACAAGGGCGATGATGGCATGGCACGCCCAGCGTCGTCCAACGGTGTGTGCTAACCAAGGGTGATGATACCATGTGATGCTTGAGGTTGTTAAACCATATGTGCAGTCCAAGGGCGATAATGACATCCCATGCCCGACGTCGTGCGACTGTGTGTTTTGTTCTTGGGCAATGATTGCTTGCCACGCCTGATGTTGTTCGACCCTGTGTGTGCGGGTCATGGGAGATGATGTCATGCCATGCTCGATGTCGTCCGACCTTGTGTTTTTCCTTATGGCGATATTGGCATGGCACGCCTAACATAGTCCGACCGTGTGTACTACACAAGGGCGATGATGACATGCCACGCCCGACGTCGTACATTTGTGTGTGCAGTCCAAAGGCGATGATGGCATGCCACATAAACGTCGTCCCACACTGTGTGTTGTCCAAAGCAATGATGGCATACCACATTAACGTCATCCAGAAATTTTCCGACCGTGTGCTGTCAAAGGGCGAGATAGTATGCCATGCCTGACATAGTCCAACCATGTGTGCTTCCCAAGGACAATTATTCCATGTCCCGCACGAAGTAATCCAATCGTGTGTGTAGCACAAAGGCAATGATAGCATGCCATTCCCCATGTCATACAACGTTGTGTGCTAACCAATGGCAATGATGTTATGCCACGCTCGACATCGTCTGACTGTGTGTTCATTCCAAGGGCGATGATAATAGACCACGCATGTCGTTCTCTGACCAAGTATGTTGTCCTAGGGCGATGATTGCATGCCACATCCGATGTCGTCAAACCGTGTGTACTACCCTAGGACCATGATGGCATGCCACGCCCAACATCGTCTTACCATGTATGATGCCAAAGGGCTATGATGGAATGCCGTGCCCGACTTAGTCTGATCTGGTGTGTTGTCTAAGAGAAATGATGGCATGCCACGCTCGACTTTTTCCCACCATGTGTGCTGACCATAGGCCATGCGGGCATGTCACGCTTGACGTCGTCAGACCATGTGTGCTGATAAAGGGTGATAGTAACATGCCATGCGCGACATCATCTGACTGTGTATGCTTCCCAAGGTTTATGATGGCATGCCATGCCCGATGTCTTCCAACCGTATGTGCAATCCAAGGGTGTTGATGGCATGCCACGTCCGACGTAGTCTGATCGTGTGTTCTGTTCAAGGGTGATAATAACATGCAATGCCAAACATCGTGCGATCGTCAGTGTTGTCCAAGGGCAATTATAGCATGTCATGCCCGATGTAGTCCTATCTTGTGTGTTGTCCAAGAAAGATAATTTCAAGTCACGCTCGACGTCGTGCTACCATGTGTGTTGGCCAAGTGCGATGATAAAATGTCATGCCTGATGTCGTGTAACTGTGTACGCATTCAATGGGCGATGATGTCTTGCCACACCCGACATCTTCCAGCCGTATGTGCTACCCAAGGGAGATGATGAAATTCAACGCTTGACGATGTCCGATCATGTATGCTTTCCAACGGCGATGATGGCATGCCACGCACGATGTCATACTACTGTGTATGTTGTCTTATGTCCATGCATGTATATAACGCCCGACATGCGTGATCATGTGTGTTGTCCAAGGGTGATGGTAACATGCCACATTGACGTCGTTCGACCGTGTATGCTTTCCAAGTGTGATGATATAATGCCACACCCGATGTTGTACGACCATGCGTGCTGCCTAAGGGTGATGATGGCATGCCACGGCCGATGTAGTCTAATCGTGTGTGTTGTCGAAGGGTGATTATGGCATGCCACGCTCGACATCATCTGATCGTGTGTGCTATCCAACGACCATACTAGCATTTTATGCCCGACGGCGTTCGACCGTGAGATTTCTCCAAGGGCGATGATGGCATGCTACGTCCAATGTACTTTGTTCGTGTGTGTTGTCCAAAGGAGATGATGGCATTCCACGCTCGACGTTATCTGAATGTGTGTGCTATACAAGGGAGATGATGGTATGCCTTGCCCGACATCATGCGATTGTTTGTGCTGCACATAGGCATTGATGGCATACCATGATCGACGTCGTTTATCCATGTGGGTTGTCCTAAGGAGATGATTCCATGCTCTACGTCATTCAATTGAGTATGCTGTCTATGGGCAATAATGGCGTGCCACGCCCAACATCATTCAAACGTGTGTCCTTCCCAAGGGCAATGATGGCATGCCACGCCTGACATAGTCCGGTCGTGTATGCTTTCCAAGATGATGATGGCATGCCACACTCAACATGTCTGACTATGTGTGCTTCCTAAGGACCATGATGGCATGCCACGCTAGAGGTCGTACGACTGTGTATGCTGCCCAAGGACGATGATTGAATGCCTTGCCCAACGTTGTCCAATCTTGTGTGCTGTCCATGGGAGATAATGGCAAGTTGCGCTCGACGTTATCTGACAATGTGTGCTTTCCATGTGCGATGATAACATTCCACGCTCAATATTGTCTGACCGTGTATACTTTCAAAGAGCGATGCTGGGATGCCACATCTGATGTTGTCAGACCGTGTATGCTGCCCAAGAGTGAATGATTGCCTACCACGCCCAACGACGTCTGATCAAGTATGCTTTCCAAGGACGATGATGGCATGCAACGCCTGATATCATCCGACCTTGTGTGGTGCCCAAGGGCCATGCGAGCATATCACGCCCGACATGGTATGATCGTGTTTGCTGTCCAAGGTTGACGATAACATGCAACATCATCGTCATTTAATTGTGTATTCTTTGCAAGGGCGATGATGGAATGCCACGCCCAATATCATCCGACCGTGTGTGCAGCCTAAGGGTGATGATGGCATTCCATGCCCGACGTAGTCTTATCGTGTGTGCTGTCCAAGGGTGATGATGGCATGCAATGCTCAACATTGTATGATCGTGTGTGCTGCCCAAGGACCAAAGTAGCATGACCCGCCCGATGTCATTCTACCATGTATTATGTCCAAGGGCGATGAGTGCATGCCACATCCAGTGTCATTCGTCCGTGTGTATTTTCAAAAGGAGATCATGGCATTCCACACTCGACATCATCCGATCGTGTGTCCTATCCATGGACGATGATTGCATGCTATACCCAACGTCATTTGACCATGTACTCTTCACATGGGCAATAATGGAATACAAAGCTCGACGTCGTTCATCCGTGTGAGTTGTCGCAAGGCGATGTTGGCATGCCAAGCCCCAAGTAGTCCGACCGTGTGTGTTGTCAAAGAGCGATACAGAATGCCATGCCCGACATCGTCCGACCGTGTGTGCTACCCACGGGCGATGATGGAATGCTCCTCTGTACCCTGTAAGCTTCCCAAGGGATATGCGGGCATGCCACGTCCAATGTCATCCGATTCTGTGTTCTTCCCACGACAATAATAGCATGTCATGCTCGATATCATCCAACCCAGTGTATTTTGTCCAAGGGCGATGATGGCATGCCACATCGACATCCTCCCACCATGTGTGCTGCCTAAGGGCAATGTGGGGATTCCTCGCACTACATCGTCCTACTTGTGTTCTTTCTAAGGGAGATGATGGCAGGCCATGCCAGATGTAGTCCGATCATTCGTGCTGTCCAAAGGTGATGATGACATGTGACGCTTGATGTTGTTCAACTATGTGTGCTACCCAAGGGCGATTGTGACATGTCATACTCGACGTCGTCCCACTGTATGTGCTGCCCAAGATCGATGATGGCATGATATGCCCGATGTCATCCAACGGTGTGTGCTTCACAAGGGCCATGCGGGCATTCCACACCCAACATCTTCTGATCTTATGTGATGTCCAAGGGCGATAGTAACATGCCACGCCAAAGTTGTTCGATGGTGTATGCTTTACAAGGTTTATCAATGCATGCCACACTCAAAGCCGTCCGATTGTGTGTGTTTCCTATGGTAGATGATGGCATGCAAGGCCCTATGATGTCCGACGGCGTGTGCTACCCAAGGGCAATGAGGCCATGCGACTCTCGACGTCGTCCAACCATGTGTGTTTCCCAAGTACCATACGATAATGCCATGCATGATTTCATCTGATCGTGTGTGATGCCCAAGGGAAATAATTTCATGTAATGCTCGATGTCGTACGATAATTTGTGCTTCCCAAATTCTATGCGGGCATGCCATATCTGACGTCGTCTGTCCATTTGTGCAGTCTAAGGGCGATGATTACATGCAACGCCCAACGTCGTCGAATTGTCTGTGTGACCTAGGGAGACATGGCATGCACCACCCGACATTGTACGACTTTGCTCTCTGCCAAAGGGAAATGATGGCATCAAATACAAGACACCGCTCGAATGTGTGTACTCCACATGGGTGATGATAGCATACCACACCTGTGTCTACGATGATGTGTGTTGCACTAGGGCAATGATGGCATGTCACACATGACATTTTTCAACTTTGTCTTTTTTCTAAAGGCGATGATAACATGTCACACCCGATGTCGTTTGATCGTGTATGCTTCCCAAGGACGATGATGGCATACCAGGCGACGTCGTTTGTCTGTGTGTGTTTTCCAAAGGCGATGATGGCATTCCATGCCTGATGTCATCCGACCGTATGAGTTGTCCAAGGGATTTATTGCATGCCACGACTAATGTAGTCCGACCATGTGTACTGCCTAAGGATAATGATGACATCAAACACCTGACGTCGTCAAATAGTCTGTGCTGTCCAAAGGCGATAATGGCATGCCACACCTGACGTCGTCCGACCGTGTGTGCTACCCAACAACCATGCAGCCATACCACGCCCACTGTGGTCCAATCGTGTGTTATGTCCGAGGGCGATGATAACATGCCACACCCAACAACGTCCAATCGCGTATGCTTTCCAAGGCCGATGGTGAAATTTCACGCCCGACGTCGTCCAAACGTGTGTGCTGCCCAAGGGTTCATGTAGGCATATCACGCCCGACGTGGCCTAATCGTTTGTGTTGTCCAAGGATGTCGGTAATATGCCACGCCGACGTCATCCAATCGTGTATGCTTTGGAAGGGAAATGATGGAATGCCACGTCCGACTGCATGTGCTTCCTAAGGGTAATGATGTCATGCCACGCCGGATGTAGTCAGATCGTGAATGCTTTCAAAGTGCGATGATGGCATTCCACGCTCGACGTCCTCTAATCGTGTGGTCTAATCAAGGACCATGCCAGCATGCCTTGCCCGACGTCATTTGACCGTGTGATATTTCCAAGGTGATGATAGCATGATACAACCAATGTCGTTCATCTGTATATGTTGTCGAAATGAGATGATGCAATCCCGACATCGTCCGATCGTATGTGCTATCCAAGTTTGCCCAACGTCATCCGACCGTGTGTGCTGCACAAGGGCAATGAAAGCATACCACGCTCAATGTTGTTCGTCCGTGTGGTTGTTAGAAAGAGAATATGGCATCTGCACCCCAAGTAGTCCGATCGTGTGTGTTGTCAAAGTGCGAGACGGCATTCCATGCCCGATATCATCTGACCATGTGTGCTGCCCAAGGGAGATGATGGCATGCCTCTCCGACCGTGTGTGCTGCCCAAGGGCTATGTGGGCATACTACGATTGACATCGTCCGACCGTGTGTGGTACCCAAGGACGATGATTGCATGTCACGCTCGATATCACCCGACCTTGTGTATTAAGTCGAAGGGTGATAATAACATGCCACACCGACGTCCTCCGGCCGTATGTGCTTCCCAATGGCAATGCGGGAATGCAACACACAACATTGTCTGACTTGTGTTCGGTCCAAGGGCGATGATAGCATGCCATGCAAGACGTAGTATAATTGTTCATGCTTCTCAAGAGAGATGATGTCGTACCATGCCCTACATCGTCCGATGGTGTGTACTGCCAAAGGGCGATGATGCCATTCGATGCTCGACGTCGTCAAACCATGTTTGCTTTCCAAGGATCATGCGGGCATGCCACGCTTGAGGTCATCCGACTGTGTGTGATTTCTAAGGGTAATGATGGCATCTAATGCCCGAAGTCGTCCGACCATTTATTCTTCCCAAGGACCATGAGGGCATGCCACGCCTGGCGTTAACCGGCCTTTTGTGTAGTCCAAGGGCGATGATGGCATGCCATGCACGACGTCCTCCAATCGTGTGTGCTGTCCAAGGGCGAGATGGCATGCACCTTCCGATGTTGTCCGACGCTATTTTCTACCCGAGGAGAATGATGGATCTAATGCCCGACATCGTTAGAACATATGGGCTCCACAAGGGAGATTATGTCATGCCACATCCGCGTCTACAATGATATGTGCTTCCCAAGAGCGATGATGGCATGACACGCTTGACATTGTTTGACTGTGTGTTCTTTCCAAAGGCAATGATAACATGCCACGTCGAATATCATCCAACCGTGTATGCTGTCTAAGAAAGATGATGGCATGACATGCCCAACGTCATCCGAACGTGTGTTTTACCCAAGGGCGATGATGGCATGCCACACAAGACGTAGTTCGATCATTTGTGTCGTGAAAGGGAGATGATGGCATGCGACACTGGACGTCGTTGGATCATGTATGCTGCCCAACGGCGATGATGACATGTCACGCCAGACATCGTCTGACTGTATGTGCTTCCCAAGGGCAATCATGGCATGTCATGATCGACGTCTTTCGACCATTTATGCTTTCTAAGACCCATGGGGGCATGCCGCGCCCGACTTCATCCTGCCATTTATGCATTCCAAGGGCGATGATGGCATGTCACGCCCGACGTCGTCCAATCGTGTGTGTTGTCAAAAGTCGTGATGACATAAACCTCCCAATGTTTTCCAACCAAGTTTGCTGCCCAAGGTCAATGATTGCATCTAACACCCGACGTAGTGTGAACGTGTGTGCTCCACAAGGGTGATGGTGGCATGCCATATCCGCATCTACGATGATGTTGATTCCCAATGGCGATTATGGCATGCCACGCTTGACGTTGTTTGACTTGTTCTATTTAAAGCATTAATTTCTTGTCTTGCCCGATGTCGTTAGACAGTGTATGGTGTCCAAGGGCAATGATGACCTTCCAGGCCCTATGTCATCACAATATGTCTCTTACCCAAGGGCGATGATGGCATGCCACACCTAACGTAGTTCGATCGTTTGTGTAGTGCAAGGGCGTTGATTGCATGCGACACTTGACATCATCAAACCATGTGTGATGCCCAAAGTGATGATAAAATATCACGCCCGACATCGTCCAACTGTTTGTGCTACCACAGGGCAATTATGGCATGCCACACCAAATGTCACCCGACCGTGTGTGCTTCTCAAGGGCCATGCGGGCATGCCATGCCCGACGTTGTCTGATCGTGTGTGCTGTCCAAGGGTGATGATAACATGCCGCGCCCGATGTCCTTCGAGCGTGTATGCTTTCCAAGGGCTATAATAGCATGCCACACCAGATGTCATTTGACCGTGTGTGCTGCATAAAGGAGATGATGGCATGACACGCCCAATGTCGTCCTAAAGTGTACTGCCCAAGGGCGATGATGCCATGTGATGCTCGACGACGTCCAACCATGTGTGCTTTCCAAGGACCACGCGGGCATTCCACTCGTGACGTCATACGACTGTGTGTTATTTCTAAGGGTAATGATAGCATGTAATGCCCGAAGTCGTTCGACCATTTATGGTTCCCATGGACCACGAGGGCATGCCACGCCCAACGTTGTCCGGCCTTTTGTTTATTCCAAGGGCGATGATGTCATGCGATGCGCGACATCATCCAATTGTGTGTGTCCTGCAAGGGCGATGATTGCATGCGATATTTGACATCATCCGACCATGTGTAATGCCCAAGGTGATGATTACATATCATGCCCGACACCGTCCGACTGTGTGCGCTACCACAGGGCAATTATGGCATGCCACACCCGATGTCAGCCAACGGTTTGTCCTTCACAGGAGCCATGCGGGCATGTCATGCCCGACTTTGTCTGATCGTGTGTGTTATCCAAGGGCGATGATAACATGCCACACCCGACGTCGTTCGAGCATGTATGCTTTCAAATGGCTATAATACCATGCCACACCTGACGTCATTCGACCGTGTGTGCTGCCCAAGGGCGATGATGGCATGTCAGACCCAACGTCGTCCTAAAGTGTGCTGCTCAAGGGCGATGATGCCATGCGATGCTCAAAGTCATCCAACCATGTGTGATGCCCAAGGACCATGCGGGCATGCCACGCCTGACGTCATTAATTCGTGTGTGCTGCCCAAGGGTGATGATGGCATTACACGCCCGATGTCGTTCGATAGTTTGTGCTGCCCAAGGGCCATTCGTGCATGTTACAATTGATGTCGTTCAACCCAACGTAGTATTATCGTGTATGCTGTCCAAGGGCAGTAATAACATTCAATGTCCAACGTCGTACGACCGTCAATGCTATCCAAGGGCGATGATGGCATGGCATGTCCGACGTAGTCCATTATTGTGTGTTGTCCAAGAGAGATAATTGCAAGTCACGCTCGACGTCGTCCGACCATGTTTCTTGTCCAAGTGCGATGATAAAATGCCATGTCTGACGTCATCCAACTGTGTGTGCTTCCCATGAGCCATGCAGGCATACCAAGCCCGTTGTAGTCCAATCGTGTGTTATGTCCAAGGGCGATGATAACATGCCAAAACCTACAACGTTCGGTCGCGTATGCTTTCCAAGGTCGATGATGGTATTTCACACCCGACGTTTTCTGACTATGTGTGCTGCCCAAGGGTCCATGTACGCATATCACGCCCGACGTGGTCTTATAGTTTGTGTTGTCCAAGGATATTGGTAACATGCCATGACGAGTTCATCCGACCGTGTATGCTTTGGAAGGGAAATGATGAAATTCCACACCCGACGTTGTCCGAACGCATATGCTGCTGAAGGGTAATAATGTCATGCCACACCGGATGAATCAGATCCTGTATGGTTTCCAAGTGCGATGATGGCGTTCCACGGTCGACGTTGTCTAATCGTGTGTTCTACTTAAGGACCATGCCAGCATGCCTTACACGACGTCATTCGACCGTGTGATATTTCCAAGGGAGATTATAGCATGACAAATCCAATGTCTTTCATCCGTATGTGTTGTCAAAAAGAGATAATGACATTCCCAACCGACATCGTCCAATTATGTGTGCTATCCAAGTGCGATAAAAACTGTCATTCCCAATGTCATTCGACAGTGTGTGCTACACAAGGTCAATTAAGGCATACCACACTCGACGTTGTTCATCCGTGTTGTTTTTACAAAGAGATTATGCCATCCACGCCCCAAGTAGTCCGATCATGTGTGTTGTCCAAGAGAGGGACGGCATGTCATGCCCAACGTCGTCCGACCGTGTGTGCTGCCCAAGGGAGTTGATGGAATGGCACTCCGACCGTGTGTGATGATTAAGGGCTATGAGAGCATGCTACGCTCGACGTCGTCCCACCGTGTGTGCTACCTAAGGGCGTTGATAGCATGTCAAGCTGGATATCATCCGACCTTGTGTATTTAGTCGAAGGGCGATAATGACATCCACACCGACGTCCTCCGACCGTATGTGCTTCCCAAGGGCAATGCGGGCATGCAACACACAACGTCGTCCAACTTGTTCTCTGTACAAGGGCAATGATGGCATTCGATGATTGACGTCGTCCAACCATGTGTGCTTTTCAACGACCATGCGGGCATGCCACAGTTGACGTCATCCGACTGTGTGTGATACCTAAGGGTAATGATGGCATGTAATGCCCGAAGTCTTCCGATTATTTATGCTTCCCAAGGACCATGAGGGCATGGCACGCCTGACGTCATCCGGCCATTTGTGAAGTCCAATGGCGATGATGGCATGTCATGCCCGACATCGTCCAATTGTGTGTGTTGTCCAAGGGAGTGATGGAATGCACCTCTCAACGTTGTCCGACTTTATTTTCTACCCAAGGGCAATGATGGCATATAATGCCCAACATTATTAGAACGTGAGGGATCCACAATAGATATAATGGCAAGCCATATCCGTGTCTACGATGATGTGTGCTGCCCAAGGGCGATAATGGTATGCCACGCTTGACATTAATTGACATTGTGTTCTGTCCAAAGGCAACGATAACATATAACGTCGGATATTGTCCGACCGTGTATGCTGTCCAAGGGCAATGATGTCATGCCACACCTGACGTCGTCCGAACGTGTGTGTTACCCAAGGGCGATGATGGCATGCGACATTGGACGTTGTTGAACCATGTGTGCTGCCCATGGGTGATGATTACATATCATGCCCGACCTCATCTGACTTTGCGTGCTACCAAAGGGCGATGATTGCATGCCACGCCCGATGTCATCCTACCGTGTGTGCTTCACCAGGGCTATGATGGCATGCTAGACCTAACGTCGTCTGAACGTGTGTGCTGCACAAGGGCGATGATGGCATGCAACGCCCAACGTCGTTGGCCAGTGTGTTCTGCCCAAGGGCGACGATGCCATGCAATGATCAACTTCGTCCAACCATATGTGCTGCCCGACAACCATGTTGGCATGCCACACGTGACGTCATCCAATCGTGTGTGCTACCAAGGGTGATGACAGCATGTCACACCATTCGTCATCCGACCATTTATGCTGCCCAAGGTCATTGCGGGCATGCCACGCTCGAGGTCGTTCAGTGATTTGTGCATTCCAAGGGCGATAATTGGATGCCATGCCCGACGTCTTCCCGCCATGTGTTTTGTCCAAGGAAAATGACGACATGCCACGCCTGATGTCGTTCGACCCTATGTGTGTTGTTTATGGGAGATGATGGCATGCCACACGCGACGTCGTTCGACCGTATATTTTGTCCAAGGGCGATGATTGCATGCCATGCTCGACATCATTCGACAATGTGTTTTTCCTTATGGCGATATTGTCATGGCATGCCTCACGTAGTCCGATCGTGTGTACTACACTAGGGAGATGATGACATGCCACGCCCGATGTCATCTATTCATGTGTGCATTCAAAAGGCGATGATGACATGCCACGTTAACGTTGTCCCTCAGAGTGTGTTGTCCAAACCAATGATGGCATGCCATGTTAACATCGTCCCGACATTGTCCGACCGTGTGTTGTCCAAGGGTGAGATAGTATGCCACGCCTGACATAGTCCAACCATGTGTGCTTCCCAAGGACAATGATGCCATGTAGCGCCCGAAGTTATCCGATCATGTGTGCAGCACAAGGGCAATGATAGCATGCCATGCCCCACGTCGTACAACGCTGTGTGCTAACCAAGGGCAATTATGTTATGACACGCTCGACATCGTCTAACTGTGTGTTTATTCCAAGGGAGATTATAATAGACCACACATTTTTTCCTCCGACCAAGTATGTTGTCCTAGGGTGATGATGGCATGCCACACCCGACGTCGTCCAACCGTGTGTGCTACCCTAAGACCATGATGGCATGCCACGCCCAATGTCGTCCGACCAGGCATGATGCCAATGGGCTATGATGGCATGCCATGACCGACTTATTCCGATCTTGTGTGTTGTTTAAGAGAGATGATGGCATGCCACGCTCGACTTTGTCCCACCATGTGTGCTACCCAAAGGCCATGCGAGCATGTCACGCTTGACGTCGTCGGACCATGTGTGCTTATAAAGGGTGATAATAACATGTCATGCGCGACATCGACTGACTTTGTATGCTTCCCAAGGTTGATGAAAGCATGCCACGCCCGATCTTGTCCAACCGTATGTGCAGTCCAAGGGTGTTGATTGCATGTCACGCCCGACGTAGTCTGATCGTGTGTGCTGTCCAAGGGTGATAATAACATGCAATGCCAAACATCATACGATCGTCAGTGCTGTCCAAGGGCGATGATGGCATGTCATGCCCAACGTAGTCCTATCTTGTGTGTTGTCCAAAAGAGATAATTACAAGTCACGCTCGACATCATGCGACCATGTGTGTTGTCCAAGTGCGATGATAAATGGTCACGCTCGATGTCATGTAACCGTGTATGCATTCATAGGGTGATGTTTGCTTCCCACACCCTACATTGTCCGATCGTATGTGCTATCAAAGGGAGATGATGGCATTCCACGCTTGACGACATCCGATCATGTACGCCTTCCAACGGCGATTATGGCATGCCACGCATGATGTCGTCCGACTGTGTATGTTTCCTTAAGTCCATGCGGGTATATAGCGCCCGACATGCGTGATCGTGTCTGTTGTCCAAGGGTGACGGTAACATGCCACATTGACGTCGTCCGATCGTGTATGCTTTACAAGTGCGATGATTGAATGCAACACTCTACGTTGTACGACCATGTGTGCTGCTTAAGGGTGATGATGGCATGCCACTCCCGACGTAGTCTAATCGTGTTTGCTGTCAAAGGGTGATGATGGCATGCCACGCTTCACATCGCCTGATCGTGTGTGCTACCCAAGGACCATACTAGCATTCTATGCTTGACGTAATCTGATTGTATGTGCTATCAAAGGGAGATGATGGTATGCCTTGCCCGACGTCATCCGACTATTTATGTTGCACATGGGCAATTATAGCATACCATTATCGACGTCGTTTATCCGTTGGGTTGTCCTAAGGAGATGATGTCATGCTCAACGTCATTCGACTGAGTAGGTTGTCCATGGGAAATAATGTCCTGCCACGCCCGACATCGTTTGAATGTGTGTCCTTCCCAAGGGCAATGATGGCATGCCACACCCAACATAGTCCGTTCGTATATGATTTCCAAGATGATAATGGCATGCCACACTCAACATCGTCCAACAATGTGTGTTTCGCAAGGACCATGATCGCATGCCACGCTAGACGTCGTACGACCATATATGCTGCCCAAGGACGATGATGGAATGCCATGCCCAACGTAGTCCAATCTTGTGTGTTATCCATGGGAAAAAATGAAAAGTTGCGCTCGACGTTGTTCGACAATGTGGTCTTTCCAAGTGATATGATAAAATGCCACGCTCAACGTTTTCTAACCGTGTATGCTTTCAAAGTGCGATGATGGCACGCTATACCCAATGTTGTCAAACCATGTATGCCGCCCAAGGGCGATGATTGCATGCCACACCCAATGACGTTCGATCAAGTATTCTTTCCAAGGACAATGATGGCATGCCACGCCCGATGTCATCCGACCTTGTGTGCTGCCCAAGGGCAATGCAAGCATATCCAGCCCGACATACTATGATTGTGTTTGTTGTCCAAGGTTGACGATAACATGCCATATCAACATCGTGTAACTGTGTATTCTTTTCAAGGACGATGATGGAATGTCACGCCCAACGTCATCCGACCATGTGTGCTGCCTAAGGGTGATGATGGCATGCCACGCCCGACGTAGTTTGATAGTGTGTGCTATCCAAGGGTGATGATGGCATGCAATGCTTGACATTGTATGATCGTGTGTGCTACCGAAGGACCATACTAGCATGACCCGCCCGACGTCATTCGACCATGTATTATGTCCAAGGGCGATGATGGCATGCCGCATCCAATGTCGTTCGTCCGTGTGTGTTGTCGAAAGGAGATCATGGCATTCCACGCTTGACGTCATCTGATCGTGTGTCCTATCCACGAGCGATTATGGCATGCTATGCCCAACGTCATTCGATCATGTGCTCTTCACATGGGCAATGATGGAATACCAAATTCGACGCCATTTGTCCGTGTGGGTCGTCGCAACACGATGTTTGCATGCGAAGGCCCAAGTAGTCCGACCGTATGTGTTGTCAAAGAGAGAGACGGAATACCATGCCGGACATCGTCCGACCGTATGGGCTACCCACGGGCGATGATGGCATGCCACTCTGTACCCTGTGTGTTACCCAAGGGCTATGCGAGCATACCACGTCCAATGTCATCCGATTGTGTGTTCTTCCCAAGGTGATGATAGCATGCCATGATCGATATCTTTCAACCCAGTGTATTTTGTCCAAAGGCGATGATGGCATGCCACATCCACATCCTCCCACTGTGTGTGCTTCCTAAGGGCAATGCGGGGATTCCTCCCACTACGTCGTCCTACTTGTATTCTTTCTAAGGGAGATGATGGCAGGACATGCCTGACGTAGTCCGATCATTCTTGCTATCCAAAGGCGATGATGGCATGTGACGCTTGATGTTTTCAAACTGTGTGTGCAGCCCAAGGGCCATTATGACATGTCATGCTCGACGTCGTCCCACTGTATGTGCTGATCAAGAGCGATGATGGCATTATATGCCCGATGTCATCCTACGATGTGTGCTTCACAAGGTCCATGCAGGCATGCCACACCGAACATTGTCTGATCTTGAGTGATGTCCAAGGGCGATAGTAACGTGCCACGCCGAAGTTGTTCGATTGTGTATGCTTTACAAGTTCTATGAATGCATGCCACACCCAACGTCGTCTGATCCAGTGTGCTTCCTATGGCAGATGATGGCATGAAATGCCCTATGATGTTCGACGGTGTGTGGTGCCCATGGGTGATGAGGCCATGCGACTCTTGAGGTTGTCCAACCATGTTTGTTGCCAAAGGGCCATACGATAATGCCATGTCCGACGTCATCCGATCGTGTGTGATGCCCAAGGGAGATGATGTCATGTAACGCTCGACGTCGTACGACCATTTATGCTTCCCAAATCCCATGCGGGCATGCCACGTCTGATGTTGTCTTGCCATTTGTGCAATCCAAGGGTGATAATTGCATGCCACGCCCAACGGCGTCCAATTGTGTGTGTTGTCCTAGGGCGACATGGCAAGCACCGCCTGACATTGTACGACTGTGTTTGCTGCCAAAGGGAAATGATGGCATTTAACACACGACACCGCTCGAACGTGTGTAATCCACAAAGATGATGATGGCATACCAACCTGTGTCTACGATGATGTATGCTGCCCTAGGGCGATGATGGCATGTCACACTTGACATTTTTCGACCGTTTCTTTTTTCTAAAGGCGATGAAAACATGCCACACCCAATGTTTTTTGACCATGTATGCTACCCAAGGACGATGATGGCATGCCACGCGACGTCGTTTGTTTGTGTGTGTTTTCCAAAGGCAATGATGGCATGCCATGCCCAACGTTATCCGACCGTATGAGCTGTCCAACGGATTTATGGCCTGCAACATTCAATGTAGTCCAACCGTGTGTACTGCCTAAGGACAATGATTACATCAAACACCTGATGTCGTCCGATTGTCTATGCTGTCCAAAGGCGATAATGGCATGCCACACCTGACGTAATCCGACCATGGGAGCTGCCAAAGAGCCATGCAACCATACAACGCTCGTTGTGGTCCAATCGTTTCTTATGTTCAAGGGTAATGATAACATGCCACGCCCGATGACGTCCGATCGCGTATGCTTTCCAAGGCCTATGATGGCATTTCACGCTCGATGTCGTCCAAACGTGTGTGCTGCCAAGGGTCCATGTACGCATATAACGCCCGACGTGGTATAATCATTTGTGTTGTCCAAGGATGTCGGTAACATGCCACGCCGAGGTCATCCTACAGTGTATGGTTTTGAAGGTCAATGATGGAATGCCACGTCTCACCGCATGTGCTTCCTAAGGGTAATGATGTCATGCCACGCCGGATGTAGTCAAATTGTGTATGCTTTCCAAGTGCGATGATAGCATTCCACGCTCGACGTCATCTAATCGTGTGTTCTACTCAAGGACCATGCCAGCATGCCTTACCCAACGTCGTTTAACCGTGTGATATTTCCAAGGCAATGATAGAATGATACATCCAATGTCCTTCGTCCGTATGTGTTGTCGAAAGGAGATGATGAAATCCCAACCGACATCGTCCGATCGTGTGTGCTATCCAAGGGCGATAATGGACTGTCATGCCCAACGTCATCCAACCGTGGGTGCTGCACAAGGGCAATGATGGAATACCACACTCGATGCAGTTCATCCGTGTGGTTGTTAGAAAGAGATTATGGCATCCACACCCCAAGTAGTCCAATCGTGTGTGTTGTCAAAGTGCGAGACGGCATGCCATGCCCGATATCGTTCGACTGTGTGTGCTGCCGAAGGAAGATGATGACATGCCACTCCGACCGTATGTGATGCCCAAGGACAATGCAGGCATGCAACGCTCGACGTCGTCCGACCATGTGTGCTACCCAAGGGCGATGGTAGCATGTCACGCTAGATATCACCTGACCTTGTGTATTTAGTCGAAGGGGGAAAATGACATGCCACACCGACATCCTCTGACCATATGTGCTTCCGAACGGCAATGCGGGAATGCAACACACAACGTCATCCGACTTGTATTCTGTCAAAGGGCGATGATGGCATGCCATGCTAGACGTATAATCGTTAGTGCTTCCCAAGGGTGATGATGTCGTACGATGCCCTACATCGTCCGATGGTTTGTGCTGCCTAAAGGTGATGATGCCATTCGATGCTCGACATCATCCACCCATGTGTGCTTTCAAAGGACCATGCGGGCATGCAACACTTTACGTCATCCGACTCTGTAATATTCCTAAGGGTAATGATGGCATGTAATGTCCGAAGTCGTCCGACCATTTATGTCTCCCAAGAACCATGAGGGCATACCACGCCTGACGTTTCTGGCCGTTTGTGTAGTCAAAGGGTGATGATTGCATGCCATGCCCGACGCCGTCCAATCGTGTGTGCTGTCCAAGGGCGAGATGGCATGCACCTCCCGACGTTGTCCGACGGTATTTTATGCCTAAGGGCAATGATGGCTCTACTGCCTGACATCGTTATAACGTGTGGGCTCCACAAGGTAGACGATGGCATGCCACATCCGCGTCTACATTGATGTGTGCTGCCCAAGGGCGATGCTGGCATGACACGCTTGACATTGTTTGACTGTGTGTTCTTTTCAAAGGCAATGATAATATGCTACATCGGATATCGTCCGACCGTGTATGTTGTCTAAGGGCGATGATGCCATGCCACGCCTGATGTCATTCGAATGTGTGAGTTACCTAAGGGCGATGATGGCATGCCACACAAGATGTGGTTCGATCATTTGTGTCGTGCTAGGGAGATGATGGCATGCGACACTAGACGTCGTCAAACCATGTGTGCTGCCCAAGGGCGATTATGACATGTCACGCCAGACATCGTCCGATTGTATGTGCTGCCTAAGGACGATGATGCATGTCATGCTCGACGTCATTCGACCATTTTTGCTTCTCAAGGCCTATGTGGGCATGCCACGCCCGATGTCATCCTACCATTTGTGCATTCCATGGGAGATGAATTCATGCCACGCCCGACGTCGTCCAATCGTGTGTGTTGTCAAAAGGCGAGATGGCATAAACCTCCCAATGTTTTCCGACCAAGTGTGCTGCGCAAGGGCAATGATCGCATCTAACGCCTGATGTTGTGTGGATGTGTGTGATCTACAAGGGCGATGATGACATAACATATCCTTGTCTACGATGATGTTGATTCGCAAGGGCGATGATGGCATGCCACGCTTGATGTTGTTGTACTTGTTCTATCCAAACATTAATTTTTGTCTTGACCGATGTCGTTTGACCGTGTAGGGTGTCCAAGGGCGATGGTGTCATGCCATGCTTGACGTCATCCGAATGTGTGTGATTCCTAAGAGTAATGATGGCATGTAATGCCCGTAGTCGTCCAACCATTTATGCTTCCCAAGGACCATGAGGGCATGCCAAGCCCGACGTTGTTCGGTCTTTTGTGCAGTCCAAGGGCGATGATGGCATGCCATGCCCTACCTCGTCCAATCGTGTGTGCGGTCCAAGGGAGCGATGGATTGCACCTCTCGACATTGTCCGACTGTATTTTCTTCCTAAGGGCAATGATAGCATGTAATTCCCGACATAGTTAGAACGTGAGGGCTCCACAAGGGAGATAATGGCAAGCCACATCCGCGTCTATGATGATGTGTGCTCCCCAAGGGCGATGATGGCATGCCATGCTTGACATTGTTTGACAGTGTGTTCTGTCCAAAGGCAATGATAACATACCACATCGGATATCGTCCGACCATGTATGCTATCCAAGGGCAATGATGGCATGCCACGCCTAACGTCGTCCGAACGTGTGTGTTACCCAAGGGCGATGATGGCATGCTACACAAGACATAGTTCAATCATTTGTGTGGTGCAAGGGCGATGATGGCTTGCGACACTGGACGTCGTTGAACCATGTGTGCTGCCCATGGGTGATGATGACATATCACGCCCGACCTCGTCCGACATTGCGTGCTACCAAAGGGCGATGATTGCATGCCACACCAAATGTCATCCAATCGTGTGTGCTTCACAAGGGCTGTGATAGCATACCAGACCTTACGTCGTCTGAACGTGTGTGCTGCCCAAGGGCGATGATAGCATGCAATAGCCAACGTTGCCCAACGGTGCGTTCTACCCAAGGGCGATGATGCAAGGCGATGATAGACTTCGTCCAACCATTTGTGCTTCCCAACGACCATGCGGACATGCCACGCCTAACGTCATCCAATCATGTGTGCTGCCAAGGGCGATGATAGCATGTCACCCCATTCGTCATCCGACCATTTATGCTGCCCAAGATAATTATGGGCATTCCACGCTCGACATCGTTCAACGATATGGGCATTCCAAGGGCGATAATGGCATGCCATCCCCGACGTCTTCCGGCTATGTCTTTTGCCCAAGGAAAGTGACGACATGCCACACCTTATGTCATTCGACCCTATGTGTGTTGTTTAAGGGAGATGATGTTATTCCACGCGCGACATCGTTCGTTTGTATATTTAGTCCAAGGACGATGATATCATGCTATGGTCAATGTCGTTTGACCATGTCTTTTTCCTTATGGCGATATTGGCATGGCACGCCTCACATAGTCTGATCATTTGTACCACACAAGGGCGATAATGACATGCCACGCCCGACGTCGTCTATTCGTGTGTGCATTCCAAAGGCAATGATGTCATGCCACGTTAACGTCGTCCCTCAGAGTGTGTTGTCCCACGGGGATGATGTCATGACAAGCCCGACATCGTTCGACTGTGTGTTGTCTAAGGGAGAGATAGAATGTCATGCCTGACGTAGTCCGACTGTGTGTGCCTCCCAAAGACAATGATGGCATGTAACGCTTGGTGTAGTCCGATAATGTGTGCTGCATAAGGGCAATGATAACATTCCACGCCCGACGTCGTACAGTATTGTGTGCTGACCAAGGACAATGATGTTATTCCACGCTCGACATCGTCTCACTGTGTGTTCAGTCTAAGGGCAATGATAACATACCACACATGTCGTTATCTGACCATGTATAATGTCCAAGTGCGATGATGTTATGCCACGCCCGATGTCGTCCAATTGTGTGTGTTACTCTAGGACCATGATGGCATGCCACGCCCACCGTCTTTCGACCATGTATGATGTCGAAGGTCTATGATGGCATGCAATGCGCGACATAGTCCTATATTGTCTGCTGTTTAAGAGAGATGATGGCATAACACGCTCGACCTTTTCCTACCATGTTTGATGCCAAAAGGCCATGCAGGCATGTCATGCTTGACGTCCTTGGACCATGTGTGATGACCAAGGGCGATAATGACATGTCATGCGCGACATCATCTGAGTGTGTATGCTTCCCAAGGGTGATTATGGCATACAACGTCCAATGTCGTCCGACAGTTTGTGCTACCCAAGGGCCATTGGTTCATGCCACGTCTGATGTCGTTCAACCGTATATGAAGTCAAGGGGGATAATGGCATCCCACGCTCTACACTGTTCATCCATGTGTTTTTGCCAAATGGATGTTGACATTACACGACCAACGCCGTATGACAGTCAGTGTTGACTGTGTGTGCATCCCAAGAGAAATAATGGCATGGAACTCCCGATGTCATTCGTCCCTGTGTGATCTCCAAATCCGATGATGGCATGCCACACCAGACGTCATCCTAGCGTGTGTGCTGCCCAAGGTCCATGTGGACTGCCGTGCCTGATCTCATCCGATAGTGTGTGCTTCCCAATGGCGATAATGGCATGTCACGCCCGATGTAGTCCGAGCATGTGTGCTGCCCATGGCTATAATGTCATGCCACGCACAACGTTGTGCGACCGTGTACGTTTCCCAAGGGCCATGGGGGCATGCCACGCTTGACGTCGTGTGATCGTATGTGCTAACTAAGAAATATGATTATATGTCATTCTCGACGTAGTCAAATCATGCATATTTTCGAACAACAATGATGGAATATAATATCCGACGTCATCCGATCGTTTATGCCCTCCCAAGGGTGATGATAGCATGCCACACCCGACGTCATCCGACCATATATTTTGTCCAAAGGCAATGATGGCATGCCACGCCCGACGTAGTCTGATCCTATATGTTTTCTAAGGGGAATGATGGCATGCCACACCCAACATAGTCTGATCGTGTGTGCTTTCTAAGGGCAATGATAGCATGCCACGCTCCACGTCGTCTGATCATGTATGCTACTTAAGGACCATGCTATCATGCCACGCTTGACGTCGTTTGACTGTGTGATATGTCCAAGGGCGATGATGGCATGCCATGTCCAATGTCGTTTGTTCGTGTCTGTTGACAAAAAAAGATAATGTCATTCCACGCTAGACGTCATCCGATCATGTGTGCTATCTCTGGGCGATGATGGCATGCAATGCCCGACGTCATCTTACTGTGTGTGCTGCACAAACGCAATGATGTCATACCATTCTCGACGTTGTTCGTCTGTGTAGGTTGTTCAAAGGCGATAATGGCATGCCATGCCCCAAGTAGTCCAACCATATGTGTTGTCATAGAGCGAGATGGCATGCCACACCTAACGTCGTTCGACCGTGTGTGCTGCCCAAGGGCAATTATGGCATGCTACTCTGATCGTGTGTGCTTCCTAAGAGCCATGCAGTCCTGCCACGCCCAATATCGTCCGACAGTGTGTGCTGCCCTAGGGTGATGATATCATGTCACGCCCGATGTATTTCGACCCTGTGTATTTTGTCCAAGGGCGATGATAGCATGCCACACCGACGTCCTCCAGCCCTATGTGCTTCCCAAGATTAATGCGGGCATCCCATGTTCGACTTGTGTTCTGTCCAAGGGAGATTATGGCATACCATGCCAGACGTTGTCCAATCGTTCGGGCTGGCCAAGGGCTATGATGGCATGCAACTCTTGACGTCGTTTGGCCGTGTGATCTGCCTAAGCGCATTGATGACATGGCATGCTCGACGTCATCCGATTGTATGTGCTGCCCAAGGGTGATGATGGCATGACATGCGTGATGTCATCCGATCATGTGCTTCACAAGGTCCATGTGGGCATGCCACGCCCCATATCGTCTGATCATGTGTGTTGTCCAAGGGCGATGTTAACATTACACACACGAAGTTGTTCGATAGTGTATGCTTTCCAAGGCCTATAATTGCATTCCACACCCAACATCTTCTGGTCATAAGTGCAGAGTAAGAGTGATGATGGCATGAAATGCCCTACATCGCCCGACAGTGTATGCTTCACAAGGGCGATGATGCCATGCGACACTCAACATCGTCTAACCATGTGTGCAGCCCAAGGACCATATGGGCATGCCACGCCCGACATCATTCGATCGTGTGTGCTGCCCAAGTACAATGACGGCATGTTATGCCCGATTTTGTCCACCCATTATGCTGCCCAAGGCCCATGCAGGCATGCCACTCCTGACGTCTTCCGTCCATTTATGCAATCCAAGGGCGATGATGTCATGAAACGCCTGACGTCATCTGATCGTGTATGCTGTCCAAAAGTGAGATGGCCTACACGGGCTGGTGTTGTCCGACCGTGTTTGCTTTCCAAGGGTAATGATGGCATCTAACACCTGACATCTTCCGAACATGTGTGCTTCACAAAGGCAGTAATGGAATGCCACACCCGCATCTACGATAATGCGTTCAGTCCAATGGCGATGATAGCATGCCACGCTTGACGTTGTTCGACTGTGTTTTCTTTCAAAAGGCGATGATAATATGCCACGCCCGATGTAGTCCAACGGTGTATGCTGCACAACGGCGATGATGGCATGCCACGCCTAACGTCATTCGTCCGTGTGTCTTTTCCAAAGGAGATGATGGCATGCCATGCTCGACTTCATCCGACCGTGTTAGCTATCCAAGGTTGAGATTGCATGCCACACCCAATGTAGTCTGACCGTGTGTTGCTTAAGGGCAATGATGACATCTAACGCCCGACGTCATCGGGTAGTCTGTGCTATCCAAAGGTAATGATGGCATGCCACGCCTGACGCTGTTTTACCTTGTGTGATGCCCAAGGGACATGTGGGCATGCCACGGCCAACGTGGTCCAATCGTGTGTGTTGTCCTAGGGCGATGATGGCATTTTATTCCAAATGTAATCCGATCATGTGTGCTGCCCAATGGCCATGCAGACATATCACGCCCGACGTGGTCTAATCGTATGTGATCTTCAAGGGTGACGGTAATATGCTACGCCGACGTCGTCCAACCGTGTATGCTTTCAAAGGGTGATGATGGCATGCCACTACCTACTTTGTACGGCCATTTGTGCAGTCCAAGGGCGATGATGGCATGACAGTCCAAACATCGTCCAATCATGTGTGTAGTCCAAGGGCGAGATGGGATGCACCTCCCAACCTTTGCCGACTATATTTGCTACCCAAGGGAAATGATGGCATCTAACGCCCAAAATCGTTAGAACATGTATGCTGCAAAAGAAAGATGATGGCATGCCACATTCGCGTCTACGATGATGTGTGCTGCCCTAGGGCAATGATGGCATATCACGCTTGACATTGTTTGATTGTGTGTTCAGTCTAAAGGAAATGATAACATGCCATGTCCGATATCGTCTAACCGTGTATGTTGTCCAAAGTACATGATAGCATGCCACACCCGACGTCGTCCAAATGTGTGTGTTACCCAAGGGCTATAATGGCTTGCCATACCAGGCCTAGTTCGATCATCTTTGTCGTGCAAGGGCGATGATGCCATGCGACATTGAATGTATTTCGCAATGTGTGTTGCCCAGGGGTGATGATGACATATCACGCTCGACTTAGTCTGACTTTTTGTGCTACGAAAGGGCGATGATGGCATGCCACGCCCGATGTCATCTGACGTTGTGTGCTTCACAAGGGACATGCGGGCATGCCATGCTGACATCGTCTGATCATGTGTGCTTTCCAAGGTAAATGATAACATGCCACGCCTGACCTCGTTCGACTGTGTATGCTTTCCAAGGGCAATGATGGCATGCCCGACCTAATGTCATCTGATTGTGTGTGCTGCCCAAGGACGATGATGGCATCCCATGAACAACGTCGCCCAACGGTGTGTTTTGCCCAAGAATGATGATGCCATGCAATGATCGCCATCGTCCAACCATGTGTGCTGCCCAACGACCATGCAGGCATGCCACTCCCGCCATCATCAGACCGTGTATGTTGCCTAAGGGAAATGATAGCATGTCACTCCATTCGTCATCCGACCATTTATGTTGCCTAAAGCTATTGCGTGCATGCCACACTCTACGTCGTTTAGAGATTTGTGCAGTCCAAGGGCGATAACGTCATGCCATGACCGACGTCGTCTGGCCAGGTGTTTTGTCCAAGGGAAATGATGACATGCCACGCCTGATGTCATTTGACCCTTTGTGTGACTTTCAAGTGAGATGATGGCATGCCACGCATGACGTCGTTCAACTGTATATTTTGTCCAAGAGCGATAATGGCATGCCACGCTCGATGTCGTCCGACTGTGTTTTACTTATGGTGATATTGGCAGGGAACTTCTCATGTAGTCCGACCGTGTGTACTACACAATGGAGATGATGACATGCCACGTCCGACATCATCTGTTTGTGTGTGCAGTCCAAAGGCGATGAAGGCATGCCACATTAAAATTGTCCCTTATAGTGTATTGTCCAAAGGGGATGATGTCTTGACAAGCCCGACATCGTTCGACAGTGTGTTTTACAAGGGAGAAATAGTATGCCACGCCTGACGTAGTCCGACCGTGTGTGCTTCCCAAGGACAATGCATATAACGCCCACGTAGTCCGATCCTGTGTGCTGCAAAAGGGCAATGATAGCATGTCACGCCCAATATCGTACATCGCTGTGTGCTAACCAAGGGCAATGATATTATGAAACGCTCGACATCGTCTGATTGTGTGTTAAGTCAAAGGGCAATGATAACATACCACGCATGTCATTGTCCGACCATGTATGATGTCCTAGGGCGATGATGGCATGTCACGATTGAAGTCCTCCAACTGTGTGTTCTACCCTAGGAAAATGATGGCATGTCACGACCGACGTTGTCTGATCATGAATGTAGCCGAAGAGCTATGATGGCATGCCATATCTGACGTAGTCCAATCTTGTGTGCTATCTAAGAGAGATCACTGCATGCCACACTCGGCCTTGTCCGACCAGGTGTGCTGCCCAAAGGCCATGCGGGCATGTCACGCTTGACGAACCAGACTATGTGTGCTAACCAAAGGCGATAATAACAAGGCATGCGCGATATCATGTAGCTGTGTATGCTTCCCAAGGGTAATGATGGCATGCCACGCCCGATGTCATAAGACAGTTTGCTGCCAAGGTCCATGGATGCATACCACGCCCGATGTCGTCCAATTGTATGTGAAGTCCAAGGGAGATGATGACATGCCACACTCTACGCCGTTCATCTGTGTGTGTTGTCAAAGTGATGATGAAATTACACAACCAACGTTGTACGACAGTCTTTGTTGTCCAAGGGAGATGATGCCATGCAATGCACGACGTAGTCCGATCGTGTGTGCTACCCAATAACAATGATGGCATGTAACGCCCGACGTCTGTGTGCTCTCTAAATTCAATGATGGCATGCCACGCCAGACGTCATCCTACCGTGTATGTTGCCTAAGGTCTATGTGTCATGCCACGCCCGATTTAATTCGACAGTGTGTGCTGCCCAAGGGCAATAATGGCATGTCTATCCCCATGTAGTCCGACCGTGTGTGCTGCCCATGGCTATGATGGCATGCCAGGCCTAACGTCGTGTGACCGTGAGTGTTGCCCAAGCGCCATGCATGCATGTCACGCTTGACGTCTTCCGATCGTATGTGCTAACTAAGGTATATGAATACATGTAATGCTCGACAAAGTCCAACCATGTATATTTTTGAAGGGTAAAGATGGCATTTAATGCCCGACGACGTCCGATGGTTTATGCTGCCCAAGGGTGTTGATAGTATCACATGCCCAACGTCCTCCGAGTGTATATTTTTACAAGGGCGATGATGGAATGCCACGCTCGACGTAGTCTTATCGTCTGTGCTGTCTAAGGGTGATGATGGTATTCCACGCCCGACGTAGTCTGAATGTGTGTGCTATCCAAGGGCGATGATGGCATGCCACGCTCGACGTCATCTAATTGTGTCTGCTACCTAAGGACCATGCTAGCATCCCACGCTGGACGTCATTTTGACTGTGTTATATGTCCAAGGGCAATGATGGCATGCTATGTCTAATGTCATTTATCTATGTTTGTTGACCAAAAAAGATGATGGCATTGCACGCTTGACGTCATCCGATCGTGTGTGCTATCAAAGGGCGATGATGGCATGCAATGGCCAACGTCATCTGATCGTATGTGTAGCACAAGGGCAATGATGTCATACCATGCTCGACCATGTTCGACCGTGTAGGTTTTTCAAAGGAGATGATGGCATGCCACACCCGAAGTAGTCCAACGATTTGTGTTGTCAAAGAGCTAGATGACATGCGACACCCGATGTCGACCGACCGTGTGTGCTGCCCAAGGGCGATTATGACATGCCACTCTGATCGTGTGTTCTGCCCAAGGTCCATTCAGGCCTGCCACGCCCAACGTCGTCCTACCGTGTATGCTGCCCTAGGGAGATGATATCATGTCACGCTTGATGTCGTCCAACCCTGTGTATTTTGTCCAATGGAGATGGTTCCATGCCACACCGAGGTCCTAAGACCATGTGCTACCCAAGTTCAATGCGGGCATGCCACGTACGACGTTGTCCAACTTGTGTTCTGTACAAGGGAGATGATGGCATGCCATGCAAAATGTAGTTCGATCATTCTGGATGGCCAAGGGAGATTATTGCATGTGACTCTTGATGTTGTTCGGCCGTGAATGTGTCCCAAGAGCGATGATGACATGTCACACTCGACATCATCCGGTTGTATGTACTGCCCAAGGGAGATTATGGCATGACACGCCCAATGTCATCCGACCGCGTGTGCTTCACAAGGTCTATATTGACATGCTATGCCTGACATCGTCGATCATGTGTGCTGTCCAAGGGCGATGTAAACATGACACGCGCTAATTAAGTCGATCGTGTATGCTTTCCTAGGCCAATAATAGCATGCCACACCCAATGTCGTTTGGTCGTAAGTTCTGCCTAAGGGCGATGATGGCTTGAAGTGCCCTACATCGTCCGATGGTGTTTGCTTCCCAAGGGCGATGATTCCATGTGACGCTCGACTTCGTTTAACCATTTGTGCGGCCCAAGGACCATGCGGGCATGCCACACCCTACATAATTCGATCGTGTGTGCTGCCCAAGTACAATGATGGCATGTCATGCCCGATTTTGTCTGACCATTTATGCTGCCTAAGGCCCATGCGGTCATGCCACACCCGACGACGTCCGTCCATTTGTGCAGTCCAAGGGCGATGATATCATGACCCACCCCACGTCATCCGATAATGTATGTTGTCCAAGAGCGAGATGACATTCATGGACAGATGTTGTCCGACCATGTTTGCTGCCAAGGGTAATGATATCATCTAACACACTACATCGTTCAATCGTGTGTGTTTCACAAGGGCGATAATGGCATGCCACGCCCATGTCTACGATGATGCATTCAACCCAAGGGCGATGATAGCATGCCACGCTTGACGTTGTTCGACCGTGTGTTCTGTCCAAAGGTGATGATAATATGCCACGCTCGATGTTGTCTAACAGTGTATGCTACCCAAGGCCGATGATGGCATGCCACGCCTAACGGTGTTCATCCGTGTATCTTATCCAAAGGAGACGATGGCATGCCATGCCCGACTTCATCCGACCGTGTTTGCTATCCAAGGGTGAGATTTCATGCCACGCCCAATGTAGTTTGATCATGTATTGCCTAAAGGCAATGAAGTCATCTAATGCCTGATTTCATCTGATCGTATGTTTTCTCCAAAGGAGATGATGGCATGCCACGCCTAACGTTTTTTGACAATGTGTGATGCCCATGGAACATGTGGGCATGCCACGCCCGATGTTGTGCAATCGTGTGTGTTGTCCAAGGCCGATGATGGCATTTTACGCCCAACGTAATCCGATTATGTGTGCTGCCCATTGGCCATGCAGGCATATCACGCCCAACGTGGTCTAATCGTGTGTGTTGTCCAAGGGTGACGGTAATATATTACGACGACATCGTCCGATCGTGTATGCACTCATAGCACGGTTATGGCGTGCCACGTCCGACGTTGTCCGGCCATTTGTGCAGTCCAAGGGCAATGATAGCATGCCACGCGTGACGTTGTCCAGTCGTGTGTGCTTTTCAAGGGCGAGATGGCATGCACCTCCCGATGTTGTCTGACTGTATTTGCTGCCCAAGGGCAATGATGGCATATAACGCCCGACATTATTAGAACTTGTGGGCTCCATAAGGAAGATGATGGAATGCCACATCCGCGTCTACGATGATGTGTGCTTTCCTAGGGAGATGATGGCATGCCACGCTTGGCATTGTTTGATTGTGTGTTCTGTCCAAAGGAAATGATAACATTCCACGTCTGATATCGTCTGACCGTGTATGTTGTCCAAAGAAGATGATGGCATGCCACGCCCGACGTAGTCTGAATGTGTGTGTTACCTAAGGGCTATCATAGCATTCCATACCAGACGTAGTTTGATCTTTTTTGTTGTGCAAGGGTGATCATAGCATGCGACATTGGACGTCGTCTGACCATGTGTGCTGCCCATGGGTGATCACGAAATATCACGCCAAACCTCGTCCATCTTTTTGTTCTACAAAAGGGAAATGATGGCATGCCACGCCTGATGTCATTTTACTGTGTGTTCTTCACAAGGGACATGCGGGCATGCCATGCTGATATCCTCTGATCGTGTGTGCATTCCAAGCGAAATGATAACAATCCCCGCCCGACGTCGTTCGACTGTGTATGCTTTCCAAGGGCAATGATTGCAAGACAAACCTAACGTCGTCTTATCGTGTGTGTTGCCCAAGGTCGATGATGGCATCCCACGCCCAACGTCCCTCGACAGTGTGTGCTTCCCAAGGGTGATGATGCAATGCGATGATAGACATCGACCAACCATGTGTGCTGCCCAACGACCATGCGGGCATTCCACTCCCGCCATCATCCAGTCGTGTGTATTGCCCAAGGGCGATGATAGCATGTCACGCCATTCATCATCCAACCGTTGATGCTGCCTAAGGCCATTTCATGCATGCCACACTCGACGTCGTTCAACCATTTGTGAAGTCCAAGGGTGATAATGGCATGCCATTACCGACGTTCTCCTACCATGTGTTTTGTCCAAGGGAAATGATTACATGCCAAGATTTATGTCGTTTGACCCTGTATGTGTTGTTTAAGGGAGATGATGGCATTCCACGCGCGACGTCATTTGACTGTATATTTTGTCCAAGGGCGTTGATGGCATGCCATGTTCGATGTCGTTCGACCATGTGTTGCTACTTATGGCGATATTGGCACGGAACTCCTCACGTAGTCCGACCGATTGTGTACTACACAAGGGCGATGATGACATTCCACGCACGACGTCGTCAGTTCGTGTGTGCAATCCAAAGGCGATGATGGCATTCCACATTAACGTCGTCCCTCAGAGTTTATTGTCCAAAGGGGATGATGTCATGATAAGCCCGACATCATTCGACCGTGTTTTGTCCAAGGGTGAAATAGTATGCCATACCTTACGTAGTCGGACCGTGTGTGCTTCGCAAGGAAAATGATGGCATGTAACGCCCGACGTAGTCCGATCGTGTGCGCTGCACAAGGGCAATGATAGCATGCTACACCCCACGTCATACAACAATGTGTGCTAACTAAGGGATATGATGTAATTCAATGCTTGACATCGTCTGACTGTGTGTTCAGCCAAAGGGCGATGATAACATACCACGCATGTCATTGTCTGACCATGTATGTTGTCCTAGGGCGATGATGGCATGCCACGATTTACGTCATTTCACTGTGTGTGCTACCCTAGGACCATGATGGCATGCAATGACCGACGTCGTACGACCGTGTATGATGCCGAAGGGCTATGATGTCATTCCATGTCCGACGTAGTCCGATCTTGTGTGTTGTATAAGAAAGATGATTGCATACCAAGCTCGACCTTATGTGACAATGTGTACTGCCCAAAAGCCATGCGGGCATGTCACGCTTAACATCGTCAGACCGTTTGTGCTTACCAAGGACGATAATAACATGTCATGCGCAACATCATGTGACTGTGTATGCTTCCCAGGGGTTATGAATGGCATGCCACGCACGATGTCGTCCTAGAGTTTGTGCAGCCAAGGGCCATGGGTGCATTCCATGCTAGATGTCATCCAACCATATGTGAATTCCAAGGGAGATAATGCCACACCACGCTCTACGCCATTCATCCGTGTGTGTTTTCCAGATGATGACATTACACGACCAACGTCGTACGACAGTCAGTGTTGTCCAAGGGAGATGATTGCATGCCACGTAAGACATAGTCTGGTCGTGTGTGCTACATAAGAGCAATGATGGCATGTAACGCCCGACGTCATTTGTCTTTGTGTGCTCTCCAATTGCGATGATGTCATGCCACGCCAGACGTCATCCTACCGTATGTGTTGCCCAAGGTCTATGTTGCATGCAACGCCCAATGTCATCGAAGAATGTGTGTTGCCCAAGGGTGATAATGTCATGTCACGCCCGATGTAGTCCGACCGTGTGTGCTTCCCATGGCTATGATGGCATGACACGCCTAACATTGTGTGACCTTATGTGTTGCCCAAGCGCCATGCGGGCATGCCACGCTTGACGTCGTCCGATCGTATGTGCTAACTAAGGGATATGATTACATGTCATGCTTGACGTAGTCCAACTGTGTATATTTTCTAAGGGTAAAGATGGCATTTAATGCACGACGTCTTTCGATTGTTTATGCTGCCCAAGGGTGATGATAATATGACACTCCCAACATAGTCCGATCATATATTTTATCAAAGGGCAATGAAGATATGGCACGCCCATCGTAGTTTGATCGTGTGTGCTGTCTAAGGGTGATGATGGTATGTCACGCCCGACGTAGTCTTAATGTGTGTGTTGTACAAGGGCGATGATGTCATGCCACGCTCAACATCATCTAATGGTGTGTGCTACCCAAGGACCATGCTAGCATGCCACGCCGGATGTCGTTTAACTGTGATATTTTCAAGGTCGATGATGGCATGCCATGTCAAATATCTGTCCGTGTTTGTTGACAAAAAAAGATGATGGCATTCCACACCTGACGTCATCCTATCGTCTGCGCTATCCAAGGGTGATGATGGAATAGCATGCCTGACTTCATCCGATCGTGTGTGCTGCACAAGGGCAATAATGGCATACCACTCTCGACGTTGTTCATCCATTTGGGATGTTCATAGTTGATCATGGCATGCCACGCCCCAAGTAGTCCAACTATGTGTCTTGTCAAAGAGCGTGACAGCTGTCCATGCCCGACTTCGTCAGACCATGTGTTCTTCCCAAGGGTGATGATGGCATGCCACCAAGACCGTGTGTGCTACCCAAGATCCATGCGGGCATTCCACGCTCGACGTCGTCTGACCATGTGTGCTGCCAAGGGCGATGATAGCATGTCACGCTAGATTTCGTCAGACCCTGTATATTTTGTCCAAGGGCGATGATGACATGCCACACTGACATCCTCCGATCGTTATGCTGCCCAAGGGCAATGCAGGAGTGCAAAGTACAACGCCGTTTAACTTGTGTTCTGTCCAAGGGCGATGATGGACATCCATACTAGACGTAGTCCAATAGTTTGTTCTATCTAAGAGATATGATGGCATACGATGCTTGACGATGTTTAACCATGTGTGCTGCCCAAGGGCAATGATGACATGTAACGGCCGACATCGTCCGACTGTTTGTGCTGCCCAAGGGCGATGATGACATGTCATGCTCGACGTCGTTTGACCATTTATGCTTCCCAAGGCCCATGAGGACATGTCACGCCCAACGTCATCGTGCCATTTGTGCATTCCAAGGGCGATGAAGGCATTACACGCCCGACTACGTCCAATCGTGTTTGTTGTCAAAAGGCGTGATGGCCTAAACCTCCCAACATTTTCCGACAAAGATTGCTGCCCAAGGTCAATGATGGCATCTGACGCCCGACGTCGTCTGAACGTGTGTTCTCCACAAGGGCGATAATGGCATGCCATGTCCACGTCTATGATGATGTGTGATGCCCAAGGGCGATGACGGAATGCCACGCTTGATGTTTTTTGACCTTTTCTGTCCAAAGCAATAATTACTTGTGTTGCCTGATGTCGTTCGACCATGTATGCTGTCCAAGGGAGATGATGGCATGCCACACCCGACATCATCCGAATATGTGTCTTACCCAAGAGTGATGATGGCATGCCACACCTGACGTAGTTCGATCGTTTGTGTCGTGCAAGGGAGATGATTGCATGCGACACTTGACGTCGTCCGACCATGTGTGTTGCCCAAGTTGATGATGAAATATCATGCCCGACATTGTTCGAATGTGTGTGCTACCACACGGCGATTATGGCATGCGACACCCAATGTCACCCGACCATGTGTGTTTCACATGGGCCATGCGGGCATGCAATGCCCGATGTTGTCTGATCGTGTGTGCTATCCAAGGGCGATGATAACATGCCATGCCCGAAGTCGTTCAACCCTGTATGCTTTCCAAGGTATATAATTGAATGCCACACAAATATTCATTTGACTGTGTGTGCTACACAAGGGAGATGATGGCATGCCACGCCCAACGTCGTCCGATAGTGTGCTTCGAACCATGTGTGATGCCCAAGGATAATGCAGGTATGCTACATCTGATGTCATCCAATCATGTGTGCTTCCTAAGGGCGATGATAGAATGTCGTGCCCGACGTCATCCGAAAATTAATGTTGCCCAAGGTCACTATGGGCATGCCACGCCCGACATCGTCCGGCCTTTTGTGCAGTCCATGGGCGATATTGGCATGCCACGTCCGACGTCATCCGACCGTGTGTTTTTTCCAAGGGCAATGATAACATGCCACCCCCGATGTTGTCCGACCCTGTATGCTATCCCAGGGAGATGACGGCATGCCACGACCGACGTCGTTCGACCGTGTATTTTGTCCAATGGCGATGATGGCATTCCATGCCTGATGTGGTCCAACCATGTGTTTTTTGTTATGGTGATAATGGCATGCTACACCTCACGTAGTCTGACCATGCATGCTGCAGAAGGGCGATGATGGCGTGCCACACCAGACGTCGTCCGTACGTGTGCACTACATAGGCATGCTGGCATGCCACATCGATGTCGTCCGAGAGTTTTTGTTGTCCAAAGGGGATGATATCATGAAAAGCCCGACATCGTTCGAGCATGTGCTTTCCAAGGTCGAGATAGTATGCCACGCCTGACGTAGACTGATTGTGTGTGCTTCCCAAGGGCAATGATGTCATGTACGCCCGATGTCATACGACCTTTTGTTTTGTCCAAGGACAATGATGACATGCCACGTCTGATGTCGTCCGACCCTGTGTGTACTGTCCAAGGGAGATTATTGAATGCTATAACCGACGTCGTACGACCGTGTATTTTGTCAAATGGCGATGATGGCATGCCACGCCTGATGTTGTTCGACAATGTGTTTTTCCTTATGGCGAGAATGGAATTCCACACCTCACGTAGTCCGACCGTGTGTTCTGCACAAGGGAAATGATGGCATGCCACACCCGACGACGTCCATCCGTGTGTGCAGTCCAAAGGCGATGATGTTATGCCACGTCGACGTCATCCTACAGCGTTTGTAGTCCTAAGGGGATAATGTAAGGACATGCCCGACAACGTTCGACCATCTGTTATCAATGGGAGAGATAGCATGCCACGCCTGCCGTAGTCCGACCGTGTGTGCTTCCCAAGGGTAATGATGGCATAAACACCCGACATAGTCCAATCGTGTGTGGTGTAGAAGGGCGTTGATGGCATGCCACGCTCGATGTCATACGAGGTTGGGTGCTGACCAATGGCGATGATGGAATTCCATGCTCGACATCGTCTGACTGTGTGTTCAGTCCAAGGGTGATGATAACATACCACGCCCATCGTTTTTCGACCATGTATGATGTCCAAGGGAAATTAAGGCATGCGACACCAGATGTCGTACGATCGTGTGTGATACCCCAGGACTATGATTACATGCCACACCCAACATCGTCCGACCATGTTTGCTTTCCTAGAGCTATAATGCCATGACATTCCCAACCTTATCTGATCTTGTGTATTGTTTAAGGGAGATGATGGCATTCCACGCTTGACCTTGTCCGACTATGTGTGCTGCCCAAAGGCAATGCGGTCTTGTAACACTTCACGTCGTCCGACCGTGTGTGCTGACCAAGGGCGATAATAACATGTTATGCTTGGCATCGTCTTACCATGTTTGCTTCCCAAGAGAGATGATGGACCCAAATGTCGTCCGATTGTGTGTGTTGCCCAAGGGCCATGTGGGCATGCCACGCCCGATGTTGTCACACCATATGTGCAGTCCAAGGGCGATAATGGCATGCCACACCCGACGTCGTCCAACCGTGTGTGCTACCCTAGGACCAAGATGGCATGCCACGACCGACGTCGTCAGACTATGTATGACGTTGAACGTCTATGATGGCATGACATGTCCGACGTAGTCTGATCTTGTATGCTGTCAAAGAGAGATGACTGCATGCCAAGCTCGACCTTGTCGGACTGTGTGTTGTCCAAAGGCCATGCGGTCATGTTACGCTTGACGTCGTCGGATCGTGTGTGCTGACGAAGGGCGATAATAATATGTCATGCGTGACATCATATGACTATGTATGCTTCCCAAGGGTGATGATGGCATGTCATGCCCAATTTCGTCCGACATATTGTGCTGCCAAGGACCATGGGTGCATACCACGCCCATGTCGTCCAACCATATGTGAAGTCCCAGTAAGAGAATGGCATTCCACGCTCTACGCCGTTCATCCGTGTGTGTTGTCCATGTGATGATGACATTACACGACCTACGTCGTACGATAGAATGTGTTGTCCGTTTGTATGTGCTAACTAAGGGATATGATTACATATCATGCCCAAAGTAGTATATCTGTGTATATTTTTGAAGGGTAAAAATGGCATTTAATGCCCGACGTCCTTTGATCATTTATGTTGCCCAAGGGTGATGATAGCATGACATGCCCGACGTCGTCCGACCATATATTTTTTCCATGGGTGCTAGTAGTATGCCATGCCTGACGTAGTCTGAATGTGTGTGTTGTCCAAGGGCGATGATGGCATTGTTGGAGACTCAAATGATGGATATGCATGCCACGCTCGATGTCATCTCATTTTTTGTGCTACCCAAGCACCATGATAGCATTACCCCGCCGGACGTTCTTTGATGGTGTGATATGTCCAAGGGCGATGATGGCATGCCATGTCCAATGTCGTTTGTCTGTGTTTGTTGACCAAAAAAGATGATGACATTCCACGCTCGATGTCATCCGATAGTGTGTGCTATCCAAGGGTGATGATGACATGCAATGCTCGACGTCATCTGATCGTGTGTGCAGCACAAGGTCAATTGTGTCATACCATACTCAACCTCGTTCGTCCGTTTAGGTTTTTCAAAGGCGATGACGGCATGCCATGTGCAAGTAGTCAAACCGTATGTATTGTCAAAGAGAGAGATGGCATGCCACACCCGACGTTGTCCGACCATGTGTGCTGCGCAAGGATAAAGATTGCAGGCCAGTCTGATTGTGTGTGCAGCCCAAGATCCATTCAGGCCTGCCATGCCCAACGTCGTCTAAGTGTGTCTGCTGCCTTATGGCGATGATATCATGTCACACTTGATGTCATCCGACCATGTGTATAATGTCTAATCGTGATGATGACATGCCACACCGACATCCTCCGACCCTGTGTGCTACCCAAGGGCATGTCTAAGGGTGATGCTAGCATGCGACTCTTGACGTTGCTCGGTCGTGAATGTTGCCCAAGCGCGATGATGACATGTCATGCTCGACGTCATCCAACTGTATGTGTTGCCCAAGGGAGATGATGGCATGACACGCCCGATGTCATCCGACCGTGTGTGCTTCCCAAGGTCCATGCGGGCATGCTATGCCCGACATCGTCTGATCATGTGTGCTGTCGAAGGGCGATGTTAACGTGACACGCCTGAAGTTTTTCGATCGCGTATGCTTTCCAATGTCCATAATGGCATGCCACACCCAACGTCGTCCGGTCGTAAGTGCTGCCTAAGGGCGATGATGGCTTGAAATGCCCTACATCGTCCGACGGTGTTCACTTCCAAAGGGTAATCATTCCATGTGACGCTCGACGCCGTCCAACCATGTGTGTTGCCCAAGGACCATGCGGGCATGCCACGCTCGACATCATTCGATCGTGTGTGCTTCCCAAGTACGATGATGGCATGTCATGTCTGATGTTGCTCGACCATTTATGCTTCCCATGGCCCATGCGGGCATGCCATGCCTGACGTCGTCTGGCCATTTGTGCAATCCAAGGGCGATGATGTCATGACATGCCTGACGTTGTTCGATAGTGTATGATGTCCAAGAGCGAGATGGCATGCACTGCCCGACGTTATCTTACCATTTTTGTTGCCCAAGGGTGATAATGTCATGTCACGCCCGATGTAGTCCGACCATGTGTGCTGCCAACGGCTATGATGGCATGTCATGCCTAATGTCGTGCGACCGTGAGTGTTTTCCAAGCACCATGAAGGCATGCCACGCTTGAAGTCGTCCGATCGTATGTACTTACTAAGGGATATGATTACATATCATGCCTAACGTAGTCTAACTGTGTATATTTTTCAAAGGTAAAGATGGCATTTAATGCCCGACGTCCTTCGATCATTAATGCTACCCAAGGGTCATGATAGCATAACACACCCGACGTCGTCTTACCATATATTTTGTCCAAGGGCGATGATAGTATGCCACGCCTGATGTAGTCTAAACATGTGTCTTGTCCAAGGGCGATGATTGCATGCCACGCTCGATGTAATCTAATCATGTGTGCTACCCAAGGATCATGCTAGCATGCCACGCCGGACGTCATTTGATGGTGTGATATGTTTAAGGGCGATGATAACATGCCATGTCCAATGTCGTTTGTCCGTGTTTGTTGACCAAAAAAGATGATGACATTCCACGCTCGATATCATCAGATCGTTTGTGCTATCCATGGGTGATGATGGCATGCAATGCTCGACGTCATCTGATCGTGTGTGCAGCACAAGGGCAATGATGTCATACCATTCTCAACCCCATTTGTCCGTGTAAGTTTTTCAATGGCGATGATGACATGCCACGCCCCAAGTGTTCCAACCGTATGTGTTGTCAAAGAGGGAGATGGCATGCCACACCCGACGTTGTCCGATCGTCTATGCTGCGCAAGGGCAATGATGGCATGCCACTCTGATTGTAAGTGCTGCCAAAGGGCCATTCAGGCCTGCCATGCCCAACGTCGTCCGACCGTGTCTGCTGTCCTAGGGCGATGATATCATGTCACGCTTGATGTCATCCGACCTTGTGTATATTGTTTAAGAGTGATGATGGCATTCCACACCGACGTCCTTCGACCCTATGTCCTAACCCAAAGGCATGTCTAAGGGTGATGTTGGCATGCGACTCTTGACATTGTTCGGCCTTGAATGTTGCCCAAGCGCGATGATGACATGTCAAGCTTGACGTCATCCGACTGTATGTGTTGCCCAAGGGAGATTATGGCATGACACGCCCAATGTCATCCGAGCTTGTGTGCTTCACAAGGTCCATGCGGGCATGCTACACCGGACATTGTCCGATCATGTGAGCTGTCCAAGGGCGATCTTAATATGACGCGCCTGAAGCTGTTTTATCGTGTATGCTTTCCAATGTCTATAATGGCATGCCACACCCAACGTCGTCTGGTCGTAAGTGCTGCCTAAGGGCGATGATGGCTTGAAATGCCCTACATCGTCTGACGGTGTTTGCTTCCCAAGGGTGATGATTCCATGTGACGCTCGACGTCGTCCAACCATGTGTGTTGCCCAAGGACAATGCGGGCATGCCACGATCGACATCATTCGATAGTGTGTGCTACCCAATTCCGATGTTGGCATGTCATGCTTGATGTCGTTCGACCATTTATGCTTCCCAAGGCCCATGCAGGCATTGCATGCCCGACGTCGTCCGTCCATTTGTGCAATCCAAGGGCGATGATGTCATGAAACGCCTGGCGTTGTCCGATAGTGTATGATGTCCAAGAGCGAGATGGCATGCACTGCCCGATGTTGTCCGACCGTGTTTGCTGCCCAAGATTAATTATGGCATCTAATACCTCACATCGTTCAAACGTGTGTTCTTCAAAAGGCGATATAGGCATGACACGCCCGCGTCTACGATGATGCATGTTGCCCAAGGGCGATGATAGCATGCCACACTTGACGTTTTTCGACCATGTGTTCTGTCCAAAGGCGATGATAATATGCCACACCCAATGTCGTCCGACAGTGTATGCTGCCCAAGGACGATGATGGCATACCACGTCTAACGTCGTTCGTCCGTGTGTCCAAAGGAGATGATGACATGCCATGCCCGACTTCATCCGACTGTGTGAGCTATCCAAGGGCTAAATGGCATGCCACACCCAATGTAGTACGGCTGTGTGTGCGGTGTAAGGGCAATGATGGCATCTAACGTCCGACGTCATCCGATCATCTGTTCTATCCAAAGGCGATGATGGCATGCCACGCCTGACGTCATTTGATCGTGTGTGCTGCCCAAGGGACATGCGGGCATGCCACGCTCGATGTGGTCCAATCGTATGTGCTGTCCAAGGACGATGATAACATGCCATGATCGACGATGTACGATCGTCTATGCTTTCCAAGGGCGACGATGGCATTTTATGCCCTACGTCGTCCGACCATGTGTAGTGCCCAAGGGCCATGTAGGCATATCACGCTCGATGTGGTCTAATCATGTTTTCTATCCAAGGGTGATGGTAATATGCTACCCGACGTCGTCTGACCATGTATGTTTTCAAAGGGCGATGATAGAATGCCACACCCGACGTCGTCAACCTGCGTGTGCTGCCTAAGGGTGATATATCATGCCAATCCCGACGTATTCTGAGCGTGTGTGCTGTACAAGGGCGATGATGGAATGCCACGCTCAACATCGTCTGATCGTGTGTGCTATCACAGGACAATGCTAGCACACCACGCCCGACGTTGTTTGACCTTGTGATATGTCCAAGGTGATGATTGCATGACACGTCCAATACTGTTCATCAATGTGTGATGTCGAAAGGAGATGATGGACTTCCACGCCTGACGTCGTCCGATCGTGTGTGCTATCCAAGGGTGATGATGACATGCCATGCCTGACGTCATCCGACCGTGTGTGCTTCACAATGGCAATGATGGCATACCACTCTCGACGTTGTTCATCCGTTTGGGATGTTCAAAGGCGATGATGGCATGCCACACCCTAAGTAGTCCGACCATGTGTGTTGTCAAAGAGCGTGAGGGCAAGCCATTCCCGACTTCGTCCGACTGTGTGTGTTGCTTAAGGGCGATGATGGCATGCCACTTCGACCGTGTGTGCTTGCCAAGGTCCATGCAGGCATGCCACGCTCGATGTTGTCTTAACGTGTGTGCTACCTAAGGGCGATTATAACATGTCACGCTCGTTTTCATCTGACCCTGTATATTTTGTCCAAAGGCGATTATGATATGCCACACTAACTTTCTCCGACCGTATATGCTGCCCAAGGGCAATGCGGGCATGCCAAGCACAACGTCGTCCGACTTGTGTTCTGTCCAAGGGCGATGATTGCAAGCCATGCCAGACATAGTCCAATAGTTTGTGCTATCCACGGGAAATGATGGCATTCGATTATTGACGTCGTTTGACCATGTGTTCTGCCCAAGGGCGATGATGACATGTAACGCTCGACATCGTCCGACTTAATGTGCCGACCAAGGGCGATGATGGCATGTCATGCTCGATGTCGTTCGACCATTTATACTTCCCAAGGAACATGATGTCATGCCACGCCCTACGTCATCTTGCCATTTGCTTATTTAAAGGGAGATGATGGCATACCACGCTCGACATCATCCAATCATGTGTGTTGTCAAAAGGCGAGATGGCATAACCTCCCAACGTTTTCTGACCGAGTTTGCTGCCCAAGGGCAATGATGGAATCTATTGCCCGATGTCGTCTGAACGTGTGTTCTCCACAAGGGCGATGATGGCATGCCATATCGACGTCTACAATGATGTGTGATGCCCAAGGGTGATGATGACATGCCACACTTGACGTTGTTTAACTTGTTCTATCCAAAGCAATAAGTACGTGTCTTGCCCGATGTCGTTCGACTGTGTATGTTGTCCAAGGGCGATGATGGCATGCCACGCCCGACGTCATCCTAATTTGTGTCTTCTTACTCAAGGGCGATGATAGCTTGCCACACTTGACGTAGTTCGATTGTTTATATCGTGCAACAGTGAGATTTCATGCGACACTTGACGTCGTCCGACCATGTGTGTTGCCCAAGGTGATGATGACATATCATGCCCAACGTCGTTCGACTGTGTGTGCTACCACACGACGATTATAGCATGCCACACCCGATGTCACCCGACCGTGTGTGATTCACAAGGGACATGTGGTCATGCCATGACCGACGTTGTCTGATCATGTGTGTTATCCAAGGGCGATGATAATATGCCACACCCAACGTCGTTCGATCGTGTATTCTTTCCTCGGGCTATAATATCATGCCACACCTGACGTCATTTGACCGTTTGTGCTGCCCTAAAGAAGATGAGGCCATGCGACTCTTGACGTCGTCCCACCATGTGTGTTGCCCAAGGACCATACGTTAATGCCAAGTCCGACGTCATCCGATCATGTTTGATGCCCAAGGAAGATGATGTCATGTCGCGCCCGACATCGTATGACCATTTTTGCTTCCCCAATCCCATGCAGCCTTTTCACATCCGACATCGTTTGGCCATTTGTGCAGTCTAAGGGTGATGATTGCATGCCACGCCCAACGTCGTCCAATTGTGTGTGATTTCCCAGGGCGACATGGAATGCACCGCCCGACGTTGTCCTATTATGTTTGGTGCAAAAGAGAAATGATGGCATCTAACACATGACATCGCTCGAACGTGTGTACTCCAAAAGGGCGATGATAGCATACCAAACCTGTGTCTACAATTATGTGTTCTACCAAAGGGCGCTGATGGCATGTCACGCTTTACATTTTCTGATTGTGTCGTTTGTCTAATGGCGATGATAACATGCAACACTGGATGTCGTTTGACAGTGTATGCTTCCTAAAGACGATGATAGCATGCCACGCAACGTCGTTCGTCCGTGTGTTTAATCCAAAGGTGATTATGGCATGCCATGTCCAACATCATCCGACTGTGTGAGCTGTCTAAGGGATTAATGGCATGCCACGCCCAATGTCGACCATGTGTACTGCCTAAGGGCTATGATGGCATCTAACACCTGACGTCGTCCAATAGTCTGTGCTATCCAATGGCGATAATGGCATGCTACGCCTGACATCGTCCGACCGTGTGTGCTGCCCAAGGGCCATGCTGGTATACCACGCCCGCTGTGTTCCAATCGTATGTTATGTCCAAGGGAAATGATAACATGCCACGTCCGACGACGTCCGATTGCGTATGCTTTCCAAGGCCGATGATGGCATTTCACGCCCGACGTCGTCCGACCGTGTGTGCTGCCCAAGGGTCCATGTATGCATATCATCCCCGACGTGGTCTAATCGTTTGTGTTGTCCAAGGATGTTGGTAACATGCCACGCCAACATCATCCGACCGTGTATGCTTTTGAAGGGCAATGATGGAATGCCACACCCGACGTCGTTCGACCGCATGTGCTGCCTGAGGGTGATGATGTCATGCCACACTGGATGTACTCACATTGTGTATGCTTTCCAAGTACGATGATGGCATGCCACGCTTGACGTCGTCTAATGGTGTGTTCTACCAAAGGACCATTCCAGCATGTCAGGCCGATGTCCTCCGACCGTATGTGCTTCCCAAGCACAATGCATGCATGAAACACACAACGTCGTCCAACTTGTGCTCTATTCAAGGGCGATGATGGCATGGCATGCCAGACGTAGTCTAATCGTTCGTGCTACCCAAGGGCGACGATGTCATACAATGCCCTACATCGTCCGACGGTATGTGCTGCCCAAGGGCGATGCCATCTGATGTTCGACGTTGTCTAACCATGTGTTCTTTCAAAGGACAACGCAGGGATGGCACGCCCGACGTCATCCGACTATGTGTGATGCCTAAGGGTAACGATGACATGTAATTCCCGAAGTTGTGAGACCATTTATGCTTCCCAAGGCTATTCAGGGCATGCAACGCCCGACATCATCTGGCCATTTATGCAATCCAAGGGCGATTATGTCGTACCATGCCCGACGTCGTCTAATCGTGTGTGCTGTCCAAGGGCGAGATGGCATGCACCTCCCGCTGTTGTTCGACTGTATTTTCTGCCCAAGGGCAAGGATGGCATTTAATAGCACAATTGACGTTGTTTGACATGTTCTGTCAAAAGCAATAATTAATTGTCTTGCCCGATGTCATTTGACTGTGTATGCTGTCCAAGGACGATGATGGCATGCCACGCCCGACATCATCCTAATATATGTCTTCTTACCCAAGGGTGATGATGGCATGCCACACTTGATGTAGTTCAATCCTTTGTGTCATACAAGGGCGATGATTGCATGCGACACCTGACGTTGTCCGACCATGTGTGTTGCCCAAGGTGATGATGACATATCATGCCCGACGTCATTAAACTGTGTGTGCTACCACACGGATATTATGGCATGCCACACCCGATGTCACCCGACGTCGTCTAATCGTGTGTATTGTCCAAGGGCGATGATAACATGCCACGCCCGACGTCGTTCGACCGTGTATGCTTTCTAAGGGCTATAATAGCATGCCAAACCCGACGTCATTCGATCGTGGGTGCGTCCCAAGGGCGATAAGGCCATGCGACGCTCGACGTCGTCCCACCATGTGTGTTGCCCAAGGACCATATGTTAATGCCATGCCCGACGTCATCCGATCGTGTGTGATGCCCAAGGAAGATGATGTCATGTCATGCCCGACATTGTACGACCATTTATGCTTCCCAAATCCCATGCAGCCTTGCCATGTCTCACATCGTCTGGCCATTTGTGCAGTCCAAGGGCGATGTTTGCATGACACACCCGATGTCGTCCAATTGTGTGTGTTGTCCCAGGGCGATATAACATACACCGCCCAACGTTATCCGACTCTGTTTTGGTGCAAAAGAAAATTATGGCTTCTAACACACAACATCTCTCGAAAGTGTGTACTCCAAAAGGGAGATGATAGCATACCACACCTGTGTCTACGATTATATATGCTGCCCAAGGGCGATGATGGCATCTAATGCTTGAAATTTTTTGACTGTGTCTTTTGTCTAAAGGGGATGATAAGATGCCACACCGGATGTCGTTTGACCGTGTATGCTTCCCAAGGACGATGATGGCATGCCACGTGACGTCATTCGTCCGTGTGTGTTATCCAAAGGTAATGATGGCATGTCATAGCCGACTTCATCTGACCGAGTGATCCATCCAAGTGATTAATGGCATGCCACGCCCAATGTAGTCCGACCGTGTGTACTATCTAAGGGCAATGATGGCATCTAACACCCGACGTTGTCCAATAGTTTGTGCTATCCAAAGGCATTAATGGCATGCCACGCCTGACATCGTCCGATCGTGTGTGCTGCCCAAGGGCCATGCAGGCATACCACGCCGGCTGTGTTCCAATTGTGTGTTATGTCCACGGGCGATGATAACATGCCACGCCCGAGGACGTCCGAGCGCATATGCTTTCCAAGGGCGATGATGGCATTTCACACCCGACGTTGTCCGACCGTGTGTTCTGCCCACGGGTCCATGTATGCATATCATTCCTAACGTGGTCTAATTATTTGCGTTTTTCCAAGGATGTCGGTAACATGCCACGCCAATGTCATCTGACCGTGTATGCTTTTGAAGGGCAATGATAGAATGCCACGCCCGACATCGTTCGACCGCATGTGCTGCCTAAGGGTGATGATGTCATGCCACGCCAGATGTACTCAGATTGTGTATGCTTTCCAAGTGCGATGATGGCATACCACGCTCGACGTCGTCTAATCATATGTTCTAACCAAGGACCATGCCAGCATGTCATGCCTATGTCCTCCGACCGTATGTGCTCCCCAAGGGCAATGCAGGCATGAAACACACAACGTCGTCCGACTTGTGTTCTATCTAAGGGTGATGATGGCATGCCATGCCAGACGTAGTCTAATCGTTCGTGCTACCCAAGGGCCATGATGTCATAACATGCCCTACATCGTCTGACAGTGTGTGCTACCCAAGGGCGATGTCATTCGATGCTCGACGTTATCCAACCATGTGTTCGTTCAAAGGACCACGCGGGGATGCCACACCCGATGTCATCCGACTGTGTGTTATTTCTAAGGGTAATGATGGCATGTAATGCTCGAAGTCGTGCGACCATTTATGCTTCCCAAGGACAATGAGGGCATGCCACGCCCCACGTCATCCAGCCATTTGTGCAGTCCAAGGGCGATTATGACATACCATGCCCGACGTCATCCAATCGTGTGTGCTTTTCATGGGCGAGATGGCATGCACCTCCCGCCATTGTTCGACTATATTTTCTTCCCAAGGGCAATGATGGCGTCTAATGCCCGACATCGTTAGAATGTGTGGGCTCCACAAGGGAGATGATGGCATGCCACATCCGCATCTACAATTATATATGTTGCCAAGGGGCAATGATGGCATGCCATGGTTGACATTGTTTTACTGTGTGTTCTGTCCAAAGGCAATGATAACATGCCATGTCCGATATCGTCTGACCGTGTATGCTGTCCAATGGCGATTTTGGCATGCCACGCCCGACATCGTCTGAATGTGTATGTTACCCTAGGGTGATGATGGCATGCCACACAAATCGTAGTTCGGTCATTTGTGTCATTCAAGGGCGATGATGGCATGTGACACTGGACGTCGTCAGACCATGTATGCTGCCCATTGGTGATGATAACATGCCACGTCCGATATCGTCTGACCATGTATGCTGTCCAAGGGCGATGATGGCATGCCATGCTCGACGTTGTCCAAACGTGTGTGTTACACAAGGGAGATGATGGTATGCCACACAAGACGCTGTTTAATTATTTTTGTTGTGCGAGGGCGATGACGGCATGTGACAATGGACGTCATCGGACAATGTGTGTTTCCCATGGGTGATGTTGACATTTCACGCCTGACCTCGTCCGACTTTATGTGCTACTAAAGGGAGATGATGGCATGCCACACCCGATGTCATCTGACCGTGTGTGCTTCACAAGGTCTATGATGGCATGCTAGACCTAACGTCGTCTGACTCTGTGTACTGCCGAAGGGCGATGATGCGTTGCAACGCCCAACGTTGTCCGACGGTGTTTGCTGCCCAAGGGCGATGATGCAGTGCAATGATCGACGTTGTCCAACCATGAGTGCTGCAAAATACCATGCGGGCATGCCACGCCTGACGTCATCCAAACGGGTGTTCTGCCCAAGGGGGATGATAGCATGTCACACGATTCAACATCCGACCATTCATGCTACCTTAGGTCATTGCGGGCATGGCACTCTCGACGTCATTCAATGATTTGTGCATTCCAAGGGCGATAATGGCATGCCATGACCGACATCTTCCGACCTTGTGTTTTGTCCAAGGGAAATGATAACATGCCACACCAGATGTCATTCGACCATGTGTGTGCTTTTCAAGGGAGATGATGGCATGCCACGCGTGACATCTTTCAACCATATATTTTGTCCAAGGGCGATGATGGCATGCCTCACTCGATGTCGTTCGACAATTTATTTTTCCTTATGGAAATATTGGCATGGCACCCCTCACGTAGTCCGATCATGTGTACTACACAAGGGAGATGATGACATGCCACGCCCGACATCGTCTATTTGTGTGTGCACTCCAAAGGCAATGATGGCATGTCACTTTAGCGTTGTCCCTCAGAGTGTGTTGTCCAAAGGGGATGATTTCATGACAACCCTGACATCGTCCGACCGTGTGTTGTTCAAGGGTGATATAGTATGCCATGCCTGACGTAGTCCGACCGTGTGTGCTTCCCAAGGACAATGATGGCAAGTAGCGCCCAACATAGATCGATCGTGTGTGCTGCACAATGGAAATAATAGCATGCCATGCCCGACGTCGTACAACGGTGTGTGCTAACCAAGAGAAATGATGTTATGCCACCCTCGACATTGTCTTACTGTGTGTTCAGTCTAAGGGTAATGATAACATACCATACATGTTGTTGTCTGACCATGTATGTTGTCCAAGGGCGATGATTGCATGCCACGCCCGACGTCGTCTAATTATTTGTGCTACCCTAGGACAATGATGGCATGCCACGCCTGACGTCGTCCGACAATGTATGATGTCGAAGGGTTGTGATGGCATGCCATGCGCGACGTAGTCCAATCTTGTGTGCTGTCTAAGATAGATGATGGCATGCCACGCTCAACCTTGTCCGACTATGTTTGCTGCCAAAAGGCCATGGAAGCATGTAACGCTTGACATCGTCAGAACGTGTGTGCTGACCAAGGGCGATAATAACATGTCATGCGCTATATCGTCTTACTGTGTATGCTTTCCAAGGGTGATGATGGCATACCATGCCTGATGTCGTCCGACAGTTTGTGCTGCCGAAGAGTCATGGGTGCATGCTACGCCTGATGTTATCCAACCGTATGTGCAGTCAAAGGGAGAAAATGGCTTCCACGCTCTATGTCGTTCGTCCGTCTGTGTAGTCCAATTGAGATTATGGCATGCCACGCATGACGTAGTCCGACCGTGTGTCCTGCCCAAGAGCAATGATGGCATCTAACGCCTGACGTCATTTTTCCTTTTGTGCTATCCAATGGCGATGATGGCATGTCATGCCTGACGCCATCCTACAATGTGTGCTGCCCAAGGTCCATGTGGCTTGCCAAGCCTGATGTCATCCGACAGTGTGTGCTGCCCAAGGGTGAAAATGGCATGTCACGCGCGATGTAGTCTGACCGTGTGTGCTGCCCATGGCTATGATGGCGTGCCACACCCAACGTCATGCGACCTTGTGCATTGCCCAAGGTCCATGGGGCATTCCACGCTTGATGTCGTCCAATCCTATGTGCTAACTAAGGGAAATGATTACATGTCATGACCGACGTAGTCCAACCGTGTATATTTTCGAACAACAATGATGGCATTTAATGTCTGACGTCATCCGATCATTTATGCCCTCCCAAGGGTGATGATAGCATGCTACGCCCGACATCATCCGATCGTATATTTTATCCAAGGGCGATGATGGCATACCACGCCCGACGTAGTCTGATCGTGTGTGCTGTCTAAGAGTGATGATGGCATGCCACGCACGACATGGTATGATCGTGTGTGATTTCCAAGGGCGACGATGGTATGCCACACTCGACATCGTCTGTTCGTGTCTGTCACCAAAGGACCATGCTAGAATGCCACAGTGGACGTCATTCGACTGTGTAATATGTCCAAGGGCGATGATTGCATGTCATTTGTCCGTGTCTGTTGACCAAAAAAGATGATTGCATTCCACGCTCAACATCATCCGATCATGTGTGCTATCTAAGAGCGATGATGGCATGCAATGCCCGACGTCATCAGACCGTGTGTGCTGCACAAGGGGGCAATGATAGAATACCATGATCGACGTCATTCATGCGTGTAGGTTTTTGAAAGGTGATAATGGCATGCCACGCCCCATGTAGTCCAACCGTATGTGGTATCAAAGAGCGAGATGGCATTCCACACCCGATGTCATCCGACCGTGTGTGCTACCCAACGGCGATTATCGCATGCCACTCTAATCGTGTGTTCTTCTCAAGGGCCACGCGGTCCTGCACCGACCAACTTCGTCCTACTGTGTGTGCTGCCCTAGGGCGATGATGGTATGCCACACCGACGTCCTCGAACCCTGTGTGCTTCCCAATAGCAATGCGGGCATGCCACGTCCCACTTGTATTCTGTCCAAGGGACATGATGGCATGCCATGCCAGTCGTAGTCCGATCGTTCGGGCTGTCTAAGGATGATTACGGCATGAAACTCTTGACGTCGTTTGGCTGTGTGTTCTGCCCAAGCGCGATGATTACATGTCACGCTCGACGTCATCCGACTGTATGTGAAGTCCAAGGGAGATGATGGCATGACACGCTCGATGTCATCCAACCATGTGTGATCCGACCGTGTGTGCTTCACAAGATCCATGCGGGCATGCGACGCCCCACATCGTCCGATCATATTTGTTGTCCAAGGGCAATGTTAACATTACATGCCCGTAAGTGCTGCCTAAGTGCTATGATTAAATGAAATTCCCTAAATCGTCAAACGGTGTGTGCTGCCCTAGTGCGATGATGCCATGCGATGCTCAACGTCGTCCAACCATCTGTGCTGCCCAAGGACCATACAGGCATGCCACGTCTGACCTCATTCGATCGTGTGTGCTGCCCAAGTACGAAGATGGCATGTCATGCCCGATTTCATCCGACCATTAATGCTGCCCAAGGACCATGCGAGCATGCCACGCTCAACGTCGTCCGGCCAATTTTGCAATCCAAGGGCGATAATGTCATGACACGCCTGACGTCGTCCGATCATGTATGCTGTCCAAGAGCGAGATGTCATGCACTGCCAAATGTTGTCTGACCGTGTTTGCTGCCCACGGATAATGATGGCATCTAACACCCGACATCGTCTGAACGTGTGTGCTTCACAAGGACGAGAATGGCATGCCACGCCCGCGTGTACGATGATGTGTGCTTCCCAAGGGTGATGATAGCATGCCACTCTTGACGTTGTTCGACTGTGTGTTCTGTCCATAGGCCATGATAATATGTCACGCCCGATGTCCGATGGTGTATTCTACTTAAGAGAGATGATGGCATGCCACGCCTAACGTCGTTCGTTTGTGTGTGTTGTCCAAAGGCGATGATGGCATGCTATGCCCGACTTCATCCGACCATGTTAGCTATCGAAGGGTGAGATTGCATGTAATACCCAATGTAGTTCGATCGTGTGTTGCCTAAGGGCAATGATGGCATCTAACGCCCAACGTCATTTGATCGTCTTTGCTGTCCAAAGGCGATGATGGAATGCCACACCGAACATCGTTTGACCGTGTGTGATGCCCTAGGGACATGCAGGCATGCCACGCCCAATGTGGTCCAATTGTGTGTGTTGTCTAAGGCGAGTATAACATGCCACGATCGATGATGTTCGATCGTGTATGCTTTCGAAGGGCGATGATGGTATTTTACGCCTGACGTAATCCGATCGTGTGTGCTACCCAATGGCCATGCAGGCATATCACGCTGGACGTGGTCTAATCGTGTGTTCTCTCTAAGGGTGACGGTAATATGCTACACTAATGTCGTCCGACCGTGTATGCTTTCGAAGAGCGATGATGGAATGCAACACGCGACGTTGTCCGACTGTGTATGCTTCCTAAGGGTAATGATGTCATGCCAATCCTGACTTAGTCTGATCGTGTGTGTTGTCCAAAGAAGATGATGGCATGTCACGCTCAACTCGTTTGATCGTGTGTGCTATCCAAAGACCATGCCAGCATGCCATACCTGACGTCGTTCGACCGTGTAATATGTCTTAGGTGATGATGGCATGACACGTCCAATGTTGTTTTTCCATGTGTGTTGTCAAAAGGAGATGATGGAATTCCACGCCTGACGTTGTCCGATCGTGTGTGCTATCCAAGCGTGATGATGCCATGCCATGCCCGACGTCATCCGATAGTGTGTGCTACACAAGGGCAATGATGGCATACATATCTCGACGTTGTTTATCCATTTGGGATGTTCAAAGGTGATGATTGCATGCCACGCCCCAAGTAGTCCGACCATGTGTGTTGTCAAAAAGCGTGACGGCATGCCATGCCCGACTTCGTCTGGCCGTGTGTGCTGCCCAAGGGCGATGATGGCATGCCACCCCGACCGTGTGTGCTGCCCAAGGTCCATGCAGTCATGCCACGCTAGACGTCGTCTGACCGTGTGTGTTGACCAAGGGCGATGATAGCATGTTACGCTCGATGTCGTCAGACCCTGTATATTTTGTCCAAGGGCGATGATTACATGCCACACTAACTTTCTCCGACCGTATGTGCTGCCCAAGGTTAATGCGGGTATGCCAAGCACAACGTCATCCGACTTGTGTTCTGTCCAAGGGAGATGATGGCAGGCCATGCCATTCGTAGTCCAATAAATCGTACTATCCAAGGGCGATGATGGCATGCCACACCAGAAGTCATCCTACCGTGTGTGCTACCCAAGGTCTTTGTGTCATGCCACGCCCGATGTCAGCCGACAGTATGTGCTGCCCAAGGGTGATAATGGCATGTCACGCCCGATGTAGTCCGACCGTGTGTGCTGCCCAAAGCGATCATGGCATGCCACGCCCAACATCGTGCGACCGCGTGTGTTGACCAAGGGCAATGCGGGCATGCCAGGCTTGACATCGTCCAATCGTATGTGCTAACTAAGGGACATTATTACATGTTGTGCCCGACATAGTCCAACAGTGTATATTTTCAAACACCAATTATGGCATTTAATGTCCGATGTCATCCGATCGTTTATGCCCTCCCAAGGGTGATGATAGCATGCCACGCTCGACGTCGTCTCACAGTATATTTTGTCCAAGGGCGATGATGGTATGCCACGCCCGACGTAGTCTGATCGTGTGTGCTGTCTAAGGGTGATGATGGCTTGCCACGCCCGACAAAGTCTAATCGTGTGTGCTGTCCAAGGGAGATGATGGCATGCCACGCTCGACATTGTATGATTGTGTGTGCTACCCAAGGACCATGCTAACATTCCAAGCTGGACATCGTTCGAATGTGTGATATGTCCAAGGGCGATGATGGCATGACATGTCCAATATCGTTTGTCCATGCCTGTTGACCAAAAAAGTTGATGGCATTGCACGCTCGATGACATCCGGTCGTGTGTGCTATCTATGAGCGATGATGGCATGCAATGCCTGACGTCATCTGACCGTGTGTGTTGCACAAGGGCATTGATGGCATACCATGCTTGACGTTGTTCGTCAGTGTAGGTTTTTAAACTGAGAATATGTCATGCCACGCGACAAATAGACCAACCGTATGTGTTGTCAAAGAGCGAGATGGCATGCCACACCCAACGTCGTCCGACCGTGTGTGCTGCCTAAGGGAGATTATGGCATGCCACTCTGATCGTGGGTGCTTCCCAAGGGCCATACAGTCCTTCCACGCCCAATATCATCCGACCGTGTGTGTTACCCTAAGGGGATGATATCGTGTCACGCTCAATGTCGTTCGACCCTGTGTATTTTGTCCAAGGTGGAAGATGGTATGCCACACCGACGTCCTCCGACCCTGTGTGCTACCCAATGGCAATGCGGGCATGCCACATCCGACTTGTGTTCTATCCAAGGGAGATGATGGCATGCCATGCTAGATGTAGTCCGATTTTTTGGGCAGACCAAAGGCGATTATGGCATGCAACTCTTGACGTCGTTCGGTTGTGTGTTCTGCCCAAACGCGATGATGACATGTCACGCTCGATGTCATCCGACTGTATGTGCTGCCCAAGGGCGATGATGGCATGACACGCCCAATGTCATCCGACCATGTGTGCTTACCAAGGTCCATGCGAGCATGCCACGCCCCACATCGTTCGATCATGTGTGTTGTACAAGGGCGATGTTAACATTACACGCCTGAAGTTGTCCGATCGTGTATTCTTTCCAAGGACTATAATGGCATTCCACACCCAACGTCTTCCAGACATAAGTGCTGCCTAAGGGCGATGATGGCATGAAATGCCCTACATCGTCCGAAGGTGTGGGCTGCCGAAGGGCGATGATTCCATGCAACGCTCGACGTCGTCTAACCATGTGTGCTGCCGAAGGAACATGTGGGCATGCCACGCCCGACATCATTAGATCGTGTGTGCTGCCCAAGTACGATGATGGCATGTCATGCCACATTTCGTCCGACCATTTATGCTGCGTAAAGCCCATTCTAGTATGCCCGACGTCGTTCGTCCATGTGCAATCCAAGGATGATGATTTCATGACACTCACGATGTTGTCCTATCGTGTATACTTTCCAAGAGCAAGATGACATGCACGGCCCAATGTTGTCCAATCGTGTTTGCTGCCCAAGGGTAATGATGGCATCTAACACCCGACATCATCTGAATGTGTGTGCTTCACAAGGATGATAATGGCATGGCACACTCGCATCTACGATTATGGGTTCAGCCCAAGGGCGATGATAGCATGCAACTCTTGACATTGTTTGACTGTGTCTTCTGTCCAAAGGCAATAATAATATGCCACGCCCGATGTCGTCTGACGGTGTATGCTGCCCAAGGGAGATGATGGCATGCCTCGCCAAATGTCGTTCATCCTTGTGTGTTGTCCAAAGGGGATGATGGCATGTCCTGCCCAACTTGATCCGACCCTGTTAGCTATCCAAGGGTGAGATTGCATGCCACTCCCAATGTAGTCCGACTGTGTGTTGCCTAAGAGCAATGATGGCATCTAACGTTCGACGTCATCTGATCGTCTGTGCTGACTAAACGTGACGGTGTCATGCCACGCCTGACGTCGTTTGACCGTGTGTGATGATCAGGGAACATGCAGGCATGCCATGCCCGACGTGGTCCAAACGTGTGTGTTGTCCAAGGGCGATTATAACATGCCACGATCGATGATGTACAATCGTGTATGCTTTCCAAGGGCGATGATGGCATTTTACGCCCGACGTAATCCGATCGTGTGTGCTGCCCAATGGCCATGTAGGCATATCACGCCCGATGTGGTCTAATCGTGTGTGCTGTCTAAGGGTGACGGTAATATGCTACACCGACATTGTCCGACCGTGTATTCTTTCAAAGGGCGATGATGGAATGCCACACCCGACGTCGTCCAACTGCGTGTGCTTCCTAAGGGTGATGATGTCATGACAGTCCCGACATAGTCTAATCGTGTGTGCTTTCCAAGGGCGATGATGGCATGCCACACTCAACATCGTCTGATCGTGTGTGCTACCCAAGGACCATGCTAGCACGCCACGCCCGACGTTGTTCGACCGTGTGATTTGTCCAAGGTTATGATGGCATGACACGTCCAATGTTGTTCATCCATGTGTGTTGTCGAAAAGAGATGATGGCATTCCACGCCAGAAATTGTCCGATCGTGTGTGCTATCCATGGGCGATGATGGCATGCCATGCCCGACGTCATCCGACCGTGTGTGCTGCAAAAGGGCAATGATGGCATGCCACTCTCGACGTTGTTCATCCGTTTGGGATGTTCAAAGGCGATGATGGCATGCCATGCCCCAAGTAGTCTGACCACGTGTGTTGTCAAAGAGCGTGATGGCATGCCACCGCCCGACTTCGTCTGACCGTATGTGCTGCCCAAGGGCGATGATGGCATGCCATCCCACCATGTGTGCTGCCCAAGATCCATGCGGGCATGGTACACTCGACGTCATCTGACCGTGTGTGCTGCCCAAGGGAGATGATAGCATGTCACACTCGATGTCATTAGACCCTGTATATTTTGTCCAATGGTGATGATGACATGCCACACTGACTTCCTCCGACCGTATGTGCTGCCCAAGGACAATATGGGAATGCCAAGCACAATATCGTCCGACTTGTGTTCTTTCCAAGGGCGACGATGGCAAGCAATGCAAGACGTATTCCAATCGTTTTTGCTATCCAAGGGCGATGATGGCATACGATGCTTGACATCGTTTGACCATGTGTGCTGCCCAAGGGCGATGATGACATGTAACACCCAACATTGTCCGACTGTATGTGCTCCCCAAGGGCGATGATGGCATGTCATGCTCGACGTCGTTCAACCATTAATGCTTCCCAAAGCCCATGAGGGCATGCCACTCCCGACGTCATCCTGCCATTTGTGCACTCCAAGTGCGATGATGGAATGCCACGCCCCACGTCATCCAATCGTGTGTGTTGTCAAGAGGCAATATGGCATAAACCTCCCAACCTTTTCCTACAAAGTTTGCTTCCCAAGGGCATTGATGGCATATAACGCCCGACGTTGTTTGAACGTGTGTGCTCCGCAAGGGTGATGATGGCATGCCATATCCGCGTCTACGATGATATGTGATGCCCTAGGGTTATGATGGCATGCCACGCTTGACGTTTTTTGACTTGTTCTGCCCAAAGCAATAATTACTTGTTTTGCCCGATGTCATTCGATCGTGTATGTTGTCCAACGACGATGATAGCATGCCACTCCTGACGTCATCCGAATATGTGTCTTACCCAAAGGGGTGATAGCATGCCACACCTGACGTAGTTCAATCTTTTTTTTTGTGCAAGGGCAATGATTCGATGCAACACTTGACGTCGTGCGACCATGTGTGCTGCCCAAGGTGATGATTACATATCATGCCCGACATCTTCTGACTGTGTGTGCTACCACAGGGCGATTATGTCATGCCACACCCGATGTCACCCGACTATGTCTGCTTCACAAGGTCTATGCGGACATGTCATTCCCGACGTCGTTTGATCGTGTTTCAGTCCAAGGGAGATGATAATAAGCCACGCCCGATGTCGTTCGATCGTGTATGCTTTCCAAGGGCGATGATGGCATGCCATGCCTACCGTTGTCTGAAAGTGTGGTGCCCAAGGGCGATGATTCCATGGGATGCTCGACGTCGTCCAACCATGTGTGATGCCCAACGACCATGCAAGCACGTCACGCCTGATGTCATCCAATCGTGTGTGCTGCCCAAGGGCAATGATAGCATGTCACGCCTGACGTCATCTGATAATTAATGCAGCCCAAGGCCACTATTGGCATGCCACACCCGACGTTGTTCGACCATTTGTGCATTCCATAGGCGGTGATGGCATGGCACGCCCGATGTCATCAAACTGTGTATTTTGTCCAAGGGCAATGATGACATGCCACGCCTGATGTCATCCGACCCTGTGTGCTATCCAAGGGAGATAATAGCATGCGAAGACCGATGTCATTCGACCGTGTATTTTGTCCAATGACAATGATGGCATGCCATGCCCAATGTCGTCCAAGAATGTGTTTTTCCTTATGGTTATAATGGCATGCCACGCCTCACGTAGTTCGACCATGTATGCTGCAGAAGGGCGATGATGGTGTGCCACACCCGACATCGTTTGTACATGTGTGCAGTACATAGGCATGATGGCATGCCACGTCGATGTCATCCGATAGTGTGTGTGGTCTAAAAGGGATGATGTCATGATAAGCCCGACATCGTCCGAGCATGTGCTTTCCAAGGTCGAGATAGCATGCCATGCCTGACGTAGTCTGATCGTGTATGCTTCCCAAGGGAAATGATGGCATGTACGCCCGATGTCATCCGATCATTTGTTTTTTCAAGGGCAATGATGACATGCCACGCCCGATGTCGTTCGACTATGTGTGTGCTGTCTAAGGGAGATGATGACATGCAACGCCCGACATCGTTCGACCATGTAATTTGTCCAATGGCCATGATGGCATGCCACGCCCGATGTGGTCGGACCATGTGTTTTTTCTTATGGTTATAATGGCATGCCACGCCTCACGTAGTCCGGCCATGTATGCTGCAGAAGGGCGATGATGGCTTGCCACACCTGACATCGTCTATACGTGTGTGCAGTACATAGTCATGATGGCATGCCACGTCGATGTCGTCCGACAGTGTGTGTTCTCCTAAGGGGATGATGTCATGACAAGCCTGACATCATCCGAGCATGTGCTTTCCTAGGTCGAGATAGCATGCCATGCCTGACATAGTCTTACCGTGTGTGCTTTCCAAAGGAAATGATGGCATGTACGCTCAATGTCATACGATCGTGTGTTTTGTCCAAGGGAAATGATGACATGCAACGTCCGATGTCGTCCAACCCCGTGTGTGCTGTCCAAGGGAGATGATGGCATGCAACGCCGGACATCGTTCGACCGTGTCATTTGTCCAATGGCGATGATGGCATGCCACACCCGATGTTCTCAAACAATGTGATTTTCCTTATGGAGAGAATGTCATTCCATGCCTCACATAGTCCGACCGTGTGTTCTGCACAAGGGCGATGATGGCATGCCACACCCGCCGTCTTCTGTCCTTGTGTTCAGTCCAAATGCGATGATGTTATGCCACGTCGACGTCGTCCTATAATGTATGTTGTCCAAAGCGTATAATGTCAGGACAAGACCGACATCGTCCGACCTTGTGTTATCCAAGGGCGAAATAGCATGCCACGCCCGATGTTGTCCAACCGTATGTGTAGTCCAAGGGTGATGATGGCATTTCACACCCAATGTTATCTTATTGTGTTTGATTCACAAAGTCCATGTGGGTATGACATGCCTGACGTCGTCTCATTGTTTGTGTTGTTCAACAGTGATAATAACATTCCACGCCAGACGTCGTTCGACCATGTATGCTTTCCAAGGGCTATGATGGGATGTCACACCCGATGTCATCCGACAGTGTAAACTGCCCAAGGGCGATGATGGCATGGCATGCCCAACATCAGCCGACGGCGTGTGATGACCAAGGGTGATGATACCATGCGATGTTGGACGTTGTTTAGCCATTTGTGCAGTCCAAGGGCGATAATGGCATGCCATGCCCGACGTCATCTCACCTTGTGTTTTGTCCAAGGGCAATGAGGACATGCCACTCCTGATGTCGTTCCACCCTGTGTGTGCTGTTCAAGGGAGATGATGGCATGACACTCTCAATGTCGTTCGACCATGTGTTTTTCCTTATGGTGATATTGGCATGGCATGCTCATGTAGTCCCACTGTGTGCACCACATAAGGGCAATGATTACATGCCATGCCAAACGTCGTCAGTTTGTGTGTGCAGTCTAAAGGCGATGGTGGCATGCCACGTTAACATCGTCCCTCAGAGTTTGTTTTACAAAACAATGATGGCATGCCATGTTAACATCGTCCCGTCATCGTCTAACCATGTGCTATTCAAGGGCGAGTTAGTATGGCACGCCTGACATAGTCTAACTATGTGTGCTTCCCAAGAACAATGATGGCATGAACCGCCCGACGTAGTCCGATCGTGTGTGCTTCACAAGGCAATGATAGCATGTCACGCCCGACGTCGTACAACAGTGTGTGGTAACCAAGGGCAATAATTTTATACCACGCTCGACATCGTCTGGTTGTGTGTTCATTCCAAGAGCGATGGTAACATACCATGCATGTCGTTGTCCGACCATGCATGTTGTCCTAGGGCGATGATGGCCTACCTTACTCGATGTCATCCAACCGTGTGTGATACCCTAGGACCACGATGGCATGCCTCGCCCGACGTCGTCTGACCATGTATGATGCCTAATGGCTATGATGGCATGGCTTGCCCGACATAGTCCGATCTTGTGTGTTGCCTAAGATAGATGAAGACATGCCACGCTCGACCTTGTAACACCATGTGTGCTGCCCAAAGGTCATGCGGCCGTGTCACGCTTGACGTCGTCGGACCGTGTGTTCTTACAAAGGGCGATAATAACATGTCATGTGCAACATCGTCTGACTATGTATGCTTCCCAAGGATGATGATGGAAAGACATGCCCGATGACGTCCGACAGTTTGTGCTTCCCAAAGTCCGTGGGTGCATGGCACGCCCGATGTCGTCCAACTTTATGTGCAGTCCAAGGGTGATGATGGCATGCGACGCCCGACGTTGTCTGATCGTGTGTGCTGTCCAAGGGAGATAATAACATGCAATGCCCAAAATTGTACGATCGTTAGTGCTGTCCAAGGGCGATGATTGCATGTAATGCCCGACGTAGTCCATTCTTGTTTGTTGTCCTACAGAGACAATTGCAAGTCACGCTCGACGTCGCCCGACCATGTGCGCTGTCCAAGTGAGATGATAACATGCCACGCCCGACATCGTGTAACCGTGTATTCTTTCAATGGGCGAATATGGCTTGCCACACCCAAAATCGTTTGACTGTGTGTGCTGCCTAAGGACGATAATGGCATGCCACTTCTGACGACGTCCGATCATGTATGCTTTCCAAGAGCGATGATTTCATGCCACGCCCGATGTCGTCCGACCGTGTATGCTGCCTAAGGTGCATGCGGGTATATAGCACCCAACATGGTCTGATCGTGTGTGTTGTCCAAGGTTGACGGTAACATGCCATATTGACATCGTCTGACCGTGTATGCTTTCCAAGTGCGTTGATGGAATGCCACGCCCGACGTTGTCCGATCGTGTATGTTGCCTAAGGGTGATGATGGCATGCCACGCCCGACATAGTCTAATTGTGTGTGCTGTCAAAGGGTGTTGATGGCATGCCACACTCAACGTTGTTTGATCGTGTTTGATACCGAAGGACCATACTAGCATTCTATGCCCGATATTGTTAGACCATGCGATATTTCCAAGGGCAATGATGGCATGCCATGTCCTATGTCATTTGTGTGTGTGTCTTGATTAAAGGAGATGATGGCATGCCACGCTCGACGTCATCCGATCGTCTGTGCTATCCAAGGGAGATGATGTCATGCCTTGCCCGACGTCATCCGACTATTTGTGCTACACATGGGCAATGATATATATTGCTCGACGCCATTCATCCTTGTGGGTTGTCCTAAGGAGTGATGTCTTGCTCGTTGTTATTCGACTGAATATGCTATCCATGGGCAATAATGGCCTGCCACGCCCAACGTCGTTCGAACGTGTGTCCTTCCCAAGGGCGATGATGGCATGCCACGCCCGACATAGTCAAGTCGTGTATGCTTTCCAATACGATGATGGCATGCCACTCTCAACATCGTCCGACTGTGTGTGCTTCCGAAGGACCATGATGGCATGCCACGCTACAGGTCGTACGACCGTGTATGCTGCCGAAGGACGATAGTAGAATGCCATGCCCAACATAGTCCAATCTTGTGTGTTGTCCAAGAGAGATAATGGCAAGTCACGCTCGACGTTGTTAGAGCATGCGTGCTTTCCAAGTGCGATGATAACATGCCACGCTCAATGTTGTTTGACCGCGTATTCTTTTAAAGGTTGATGATGGCATGCCACACCCGACGTTGTCAGACCGTGTATGCTTCCCAAGGTCGATGATTGCATGCCACATCTGACGATGTCCCATCAAGTATGCTTTCCAAGGACGATGATGGCATGCCACACCCGATGTCATCTGACCGTGTGTGCTGCCCAAGGTCCATGCGAGCATATCACGCCCGACATGGTATGATCGTTTTTGCTGTCCAAGGGTGACGATTACATGCCACATCAACGTCATTAAAATGTGTATGATTTCCAAGTGCGATGATGGAATGCCACGCCCAACGTCGTCCAACCGTGTGTGCTGCCTAAGGGTGATGATGGCATGCCACGCCCGACGTAGTCTGATCGTGTGTGTTGTCCAAGGGTGATGATGGCATGCAACGCTCGACATTGTATGATCGTGTGTGCTACACAAGGACCAAACTAGCATGACACGCCCAACATCATTCGACCGTGTAATATGTCAATGGCGATGATGGCATTACACGTCCAATGTCATTAGTCTGTGTGTGTTGTCCAAAGGAGATCATGGCATTCCATGCTCGACGTCATCCGATCATGTGTCCTATCCAAGGGAGATGACGGCATGCCATGCCCAACGTTATCCGACCGTGTGCGCTTCACATGGGCAATGATGGAATACCATGGTCGACGCCGTTCTTCCTTGTTGGTTATCCAAAGGCGATGTTGGCATGCCAAGCCCCAAGTAGTCTGACCATGTGTGTTGTTGTCAAAGAGAGAGACGGAATGCCATTCCCGACATGGTCCGACCGTCTGTGCTACCCACGCGCAATGATGGCATGCCACTCTGTTCTCTGTGTGCTGCCCAAGGGCTATGCAGGCATAGCACTTCCAATGTCATCTGAGCGTGTGTTCTTCCTAAGGTGATGATAACATGTCATTTTTGATGTCATCCGACCCTGTGTATTTTGTTCAAGGGCGATAATAGCAGGCCCCATCGACATCTTTTGACCATGTGTGCTGCCCAAGTGCAATGCGGAGATTCCAAGCACTACGTCGTCCTACTTGTTTTCTATCTAAGAGCGATGATGGCATGCCATGCAAGACGTAGTCTGATCATTCGTGCTGTCCAAAAGAGATGATGGCATGCGACGCTTGACGTTGTCCAACTATGTGTGCTGCCTAAGGTCGTTTATGACATGTTAGGCTCGGTGTCGTTCGACTGTAGTGTTTCCCAAGAGCGATGATGGCATGACATGCCCGATGTCATCCAACGGTGTGTGCTTCAGAAGGGCCATGCGGGCATGCCACACCCAACATCGTCTGATCATGTGTGTTGTCCAGGGGCGATGTTAACATGCCACGCCGATGTTTTTCGATTGTGTATGCTTTACAAAGGCTATGAATGCATGCCATACCCAACGTCGTCCGATCATGTGTGCTACTAAGATAGATGATGGCTTGAAATGTCATGTGATGTTAGATGTTGTTTGCTGCCCAAGGGCGATGAGGTCATGCGACACTTGATGTCGTCCAACCAAGTGTGTTAACCAAGGACCATACGTTAATGTCAAGCCCGACTTCCGATCATGTGTGATGCCCAAGGGAGATGAGGCCATGCCACGCCCAATGTTGTACGACCATTTACGCTTCCAAAATCCCATAAAGGCATGCCACGTTCGACATCGTCTGGCCATTTGTGTAGTCCAAGGGCGATGATTTCATGACACGCCTGACGACGTCCAATTGTGTGTGCTGTCCCAGGGTGAGATGGCATGCACCGCCCGACGTTGTCCAACTGTGTTTGGTGCAAAAGAGAAATGATGGTATCTAACACACGACATCGCTCGAACGTGTGTACTCCACAAGGGTGATGATGTCATACCACACCTGTGTCTACGATTATGTGTGCTGCCCAAGGGCGATGATGGCATGTCACGCTTGACATTTTTTGACCATTTCTTTTGTCTAAAGGCGATGATAACATTCCACACCATATGTCGTTTGACCGTGTATGCTTCCCAAGGATGATGATGGCATTCCATGCGACGTCGTTTGTCCGTGTGTGTTTTCCAAAGGCGATGATGGCATGCCATGTCTGACTTCATCTGACCGTGTTAGCTGTCCAAGGGATTTATGTCATGCCATGACTAATGTAGTTCGACCGTGTGTACTTCCTAAGGGAAATTATGGCATCTAACACCCACGCCGTCCAGTAGTATGTGTTGTCCAAAGGCGATAATGGCATGATAGGCCTGACATCGTCTGACCGTCTGTGCTGCCTAAGGGCAATGCAGGCATACCACGCCCGTTGTGGTCCAATCGTGTGTTATATGCAAGGGCGATGATAACATGCCACACCCAACGACGTCCGATCGTGTATGCTTTCCAAGGGTGATGATGGCATTTCACGCCGGACGTCGTTCGACCGTGTGAGCTGCCCAATGGTCCATGTACTCCTATCATGCCCGACGTGGTCTAATCATTTGTGTTGTCCAAGGATGTCGGTAACATGCCATGCAAGCATCATCCGACCGTGTATGCTTTCGAAGAGCAATGATGGAATGACACGCCCGACGTTGTCTGACCGCATGTGCTTCCTAAGGGTGATGAAGTCATGCCACGCCAGATGTACTCAGATTGTGTATGCTTTCCAAGTGTGATGATGGCATGCCAAGCTCGACGTCGTCTAATTGTGTGTTCTACCCAAGGACCATGCCAGCATGTCACGCCGACGTCCTCTGACCGTATGTGCTTCCCTAGGGCAATGCGGTGATGGCATGCCACACCCCACGTCATCTAATCGTGTGTATTGTCATCAGACGAGATGGCATAAACCTCCCAATGTTTTCCTACAAAGTTTGCTGCCCAAGGGCAATGATGGCATCTAATGCCCGACGTCGTCTGAACGTGTGTGCTCCACAAGGGTAATGATGGCATGCTATATCCGTATCTACGAAGATATGTGATGCCCAAGGGTGATAATGGCATGCCACGCTTGATGTTTTTTGACTTGTTCTGTTCACAGCAATAATTACTTGTCTTGCCCGATGTCGTTCGACCGTTTATGTTGTCCAAGGGCGATGATAGCAGGCGACGCCTGATGTCATCCGAATATGTGTCTTACCCAAGGGAGCTGATGGCATGCCACACCTGACGTACTTCAATCATTTTTGTCTTGCAGGGCAATGATTGGATGCGACAATTGACGACGTGCGACAGTGTGTGAAACCCAAGATGATGATGACATATCATGCCCGACGTCTTCCGACTGTGTGTGCTACCACAGGGCGATTATGGTATGCCACACCCGATGTCACCCGACCGTGTGTGCTTCACAAGGGCCATGCGGGCATGCCATTCCCGACGTCGTCTGATCGTGTGTGCAGTCCAAGGGCGATGATAACATGCCACGCCCGATGTCGTTCTATCGTGTATGCTTTCCAAGGGCTATATTATCAAGCCACACCCAAGGTTATTCGACCGTGTGTGCTGCCCAAGGGCGATGATGGCATGCCATGCCCAACGTCGTCTTACAATGAGCTGCCAAAGGGCGATGATTCGATGGGATGCTCGACGTCTTCCAACCATGTGTGATGCCCAACGACCATGCGGGCATGTCAAGCCTGACGTCATCCAATCGTGTGAGCTAGGGCGATGATAGCATGTCACGCCCGACATCATCCGATAATTAATGCAGCCCAAGGACACTATGGGCATGCCACACCCGACGTTGTTCGATCATTTGTGCAGCCCATGGGCGATGATGGCATGCCATGCCGGACGTCATCAGACCGTGTGTTTTGTCCAAGGGCAATTATGACATGTCACACTGATGTCGTCCGACCCTGTATGCTATCAAAGGGAGATGATGGTGTGCAACGGCCGACGTCGTTTGACCGTGTATTTCTCCCAATGGCGATAATGGCATGCCACGCCCGATGTCGTCCGACAATGTGTTTTTTCTTATGGTTATAATGGCATGCCATGCCTCATGTAGTCCGACCATGTGTGTTGTAGAAGGGAGATGATGGCGTGCGATACCCAACGCCGTCTGTACGTGTTTGAAGTACATAGGCATGATGGCATGCCACATCAATGTCTTCCGACAATGTGTGTTGTCCAAAGGGAATGATGTCATGACAAGCCCGACATCGTCCAAGCATGTGCTTTCCAAGGTGAAGATAGCATGCCACGCCTGACGTACTCTGACCGTGTGTGCTTCCCAAGGGAAATGATGGCATGTATTTCCGATGTCATATGTGTGTTTTTTCCAAGGGAAATGATGATATGCCACGGCCGATGTCATCCAACCCTGTGTGTGCTGTCCCAGATAGATGATGACATGCAACGCCCGACATCGTTTGATCGTGTAATTTGTCCAATGGCAATGATGGCATGTCACGCCCGATGTGGTCTGACCATGTGTTTTTTCTTATGGTTATAATGGCATGCCACGCCTCATGTAGTCCGACCATGTATGCTGCAGAAGGGCGATAATGGCGTGCCACACCCGACGTCGTCTGTACATGTGGGCAGTACATAGGCATGATGGCATGACACGTCGATGTCGTCCGACAGTGTGTGTTCTCCAAAGGGGATGATGTCATGACAACCCCACATCATCTGAGCATGTGCTTTCCTAGGTCGAGATAGCATGCCACGCCTGACGTAGTCTCACAGTGTGTGCTTTCCAAGGGAAATGATGGCATGTACGCTCTATGTCATACGATCGTGTGTTTTGTCCAAGGGCAATGATGACATACAACGCCCGATGTCGTCCGACCCTGTGTGTGTTGTACAAGGGAGATGATGGCATGCAACGCCCGACATCGTTCGATCGTGTCATTTTTCCAATGGCGATGATGGCATGCCACACCCGATGTTGTCCAACAATGTGATTTCCCTTATGGCAAGAATGGCATGCCATGCCTCACATAGTCCGACCGTGTGTTCTGCACAACGGCGATGATGGCATGCCACACCCGACGTTGTCCTTCCGTGTGTGCAGTCCAAATGTGATGATGTTATGCCACGTCGACGCCGTCCTATAGTGTGTGTTCTCCTAAGAGGATAACGTCAGGACAAGCCCGACATCGTCCGACCATGTGTTATCCAAGGGCGAGATAGCATGCCATGCCCGATGTTGTCCAACCGTATGTGCAGTCCAAGGGAGATGATGGCTTGCCACACCCGATGTCATCCGATTCTGTGTGATTCACAAAGGCCATGCGGGCATGACATGCCAGACGTTGTCTCATCATTTGTGTTGTTCAAGGGCGATAACTTTGGAACAATTAGAAAATTACAAAAACGAAATGATTCAGTTTGAACAGCAAAGGGCAATTAATCAAGTCCGACAACGGGTTTTCCAACAAGCCTTATGATGGGATGTCACACCCAACGTCATCCGACCATGTATGCTGCCCAAGGGCGATGATTGCATGGCACGCCCAACGTCGTCCGAAGGAGTGTGCTGCCCAAGCGTGATGATACCATGCGATGCTGGATGTTGTTCAGCCATTTGTGCAGTCCAAGGGCGATAATGGCATGGCATGCCCGACGTTGTCCGACAGTGTATTTTGTCCAAGGGCAATGAGGACATGCCACTCCTGATGTCCTTCCACCCTGAGTGTGTTGTTCAAGAGAGATGATGGCATGACACACTCGATATCGTTCGACCATGTGTTTTTCCTTATGGTGATATTGGCATGGCATGCTCACGTAGTCTAACTGTGTGTACCACACAAGGGCGATGATGACATGCCATGCCCGACGTTGTATGTTTGTGTGTGTAGTCCAAAGGCGATGATGGCATGCCACGTTAACGCCGTCTCTCTAAATGTGTTGTACAAATCAATGATGGCAGTCCACGTTAACGTCGTCCCAATATTGTCCGACCATGTGTTGTCCAAGGGCGAGATAGTATAACATGCCTGACATAGTTTGACCGTGTGTGCTTCCCAAGGACAATGATGGCATGTACCTCCCAACGTAGTCCGATCGTGTGTGCTACACAAGGGCAACGATAGCATACCACACCCGACGTCGTACAATGTTTTGTGCTAACCAAGGGCAATAATTTTTTACCACACTCGACATCGTCTGGCTGTGTGTTCATTCAAGAGCGATGATAACATACCATGCATGTCGTTGTCCGACCATGTATGTTGTCCTAGGGCGATGATCGCATACCACAACCGATGTCATCCAACCATGTGTGCTCCCCTAGGACCATGATGGCATGCCACGCCCGACGTCATCTGACCATGTATGATTCCAAAGATCTATGATTGCATGCCATGCCCGAAAAAGTCCGATCTTGTGTGTTGTCTAATAGAGATGAAGGCATGCAACGCTCGACCTTGTACCACCATGTGTGCTGCCCAAAGGTCATGCAGGCATGTCATGCTTGACGTCGTCAGACCGTGTGTGCTTACCAAGGGCGATAATAACATGTCATGCGTGACATCGTCTGACTATGTATGCTTCCCGAGGGTGATAATGGCATGCCACACCCGATGTCGTCCGACAGTTTGTGCGTCCCAAAGGCCATGGGTGCATGCGACACCCGATGTCGTCCAACCATATATGCACTCCAAGGGTGATGATGGCATGCCACGCCCAACGTAGTCTGATCGTGTTTGCTATCCAAGGGAGATAATAACATGCAATACCCAACGTCGTACGACCGTTAGTGCTGTCCAAGGGTGATGATGGCATGTCATGCCCGACGTAGGCCATTCTTGTGTGTTGTCCAAGAAAGATAATTGCAAGTCACGCTCGACGTCGCCCGACCATGTGCGCTGTCCAAGTGAGATGAAACATGACATGCTCGACGTCGTGTAACTGTGTATGCTTTCAAAGGGCGATTATGGCTTGCCACACCCAACATCGTCCGACCGTGTGTGCTTCCCAAGGTCGATAATTGCATGCCACGCCTGACGACGTCCGATCATGTATGCTTTCCAAGGGCGATGATGGAATTCCACGCCCGATGTCGTCCGACCATGTATAATGCCAAAGGTCCATGCGGGTATATATCACATGACATGGTATGATTGTGTGTGCTGTCCAAGGGTGATGGTAACATGCCACATTGACGTCGTCCAACCGTGTATGCTTTCAAAGTGTGATAATGGAATGCCACAGCGGACGTTGTCCGATCGTGTGTGTTGCCTAAGGGTTATGATGGCATGCCATGCCTGACGTAGTCTAATCGTGTGTGCTGTCAAAGAGTGATGATGACATGCCACGCTCGACGTCCTTCGTCCGTGTAGGTTGTTCAAAGGCGATGATGGCATGCCACACCCCAATTAGTCCAATCGTATGTGGTGTAAAAGAGCGAGATGGCATGCCACACCTGACGTCTCTGACCGTGTGTGCTTCCCAAGGGAGATTATGGCATGCCACTGTGATCGTGTGTGCTTCCCATGGGCCATGTGGTCCTGCCACGCCCAACGTCGTCCGACCATGTCTGCTGCCCTAGGGCGATGATGGCATGCCACACCGACGTCCTCGGACCCTGTGTTCTTCCTAATAGCAATGCAGGCATGCCATGTCCTACTTGTATTCTTCCAAGGGAGATGATGGCATGCCATGCCATACGTAGTCCGATCGTTCAAGCTGTCCAGGGATGATTATGGTATGCAACTCTTGACATCGTTCGGCTGTGTGCTCTGCCCAAGCGCGATTATGACATGTCACACTTGACATCATCCGACTGTATGTGTTGTCCAAGGGAGATGATGGCATGACACACCCGATGTCATCCGACCGTGTGTTCTTCACAAGATCCATGCGGGCATGCCACGCCCTACATCATCCGCTCATGTTTGTTGTCCAAGGGCGATGTTAACATTACACGACCGTAAGTTCTTACTAAGGGCGATGATTGGATGAAATGCCTACATCGTCAAACGGTGTGTGCTGCCCAAGGGCGATGATGTCATGCGACGCTCGACGTCGTCCAACCATGTGTGCTTCCCAAGGACCATGTGGACATGCCACGCCCGACATCATTCGATCGTGTGTGTTGCCCAAGTACGATGACGGCAAGTCATGCCCGATTTCGTCCAACTATTTATGTTGCCCAAGGCCCATGCGGGCATGCCACGCCCGACGTCGTCCGGCCAATTGTGAAATTCAAGGTCTATGATGTCACGACATGCCCGACGTCGTACAATCGTGTATGTTGTCCAAGAGCGAGATGTCATGCACTACCAAATGTTGTTCAACCGTATTTGTTGCCTAAGGATATTGATGGCATCTAACACCCGACATCGTCCAAAGGTGTGTGCTTCATAAGGGGTATAATGGCATGCCACGCCCGCGTGTACGATGATGTGTGCTGCCCAAGTGCGATGATAGCATTCCACTCTTTACGTTGTTCGACCGTGTGTTCTGTCCAAAGGCCATGATAATATGCCACGGCTGATGTCGTCCGACGGTGTATGCTCCATAAGGGAGATGATGGCATGCCACGCCTAACGTCGTTCGTCCGTGTGTGTTGTCCAAAGGCGATGATGGAATGCCATGCCCGACTTCATTTGACCGTGTTAGCTATCCAAGGTTGAGATTGTATGCCATGCCCAATTTAGTACGACCGATGTTGCCTAAGGGCAATGATGGCATCTAACGCCCAACGTCATCTGATCGTCTGTGTTGTCCAAAGGCGATGATGCCATGCCACGCCTGACATCGTTTGACCGTGTGTGATGCCCACGGGACATCCAGGCATGCCACACCCAACGTGGTCCAATTGTGTTTGTTGTCCAAGGGCGATGATAACATGCCACGATCGACGATGTACGATCGTGTATGATTTCGAAGGGCGATGATGGTATTTTAAGCCCGATGTAATCTGATCGTGTGTGCTTCCCAATGGCCATGCAGGCATATCACGCCTGACGTGGTCTAATTGTGTGTGCTCTCCAAGGGTGACGGTAATATACTACAGCGACGTCGTCCGACCGTGTATGCTTTCAAAGGGCGATGATGGAATGCCGCACCCGACGTTGTCCAACTATGTGTGCTTCCTAAGGGTGATGATGTTATGATAATCCCGACGTAGTCTGATCGTGTGTGATGTCCAAGGGCGATGATGGCATGCAACACTCAACATTGTCAGATTCTCTGTGCTACCAAAGGACCATGCTAGCACGCCACGCCCGACGTCGTTCGACCGTGTGATATGTACAACATGATGATGGCATGACACGTCCAATGTTGTTCGTCTATGTGTGTTGTCGAAAGGAGAAGATAGCATTCCACGCCTGATGTCATCCGATCATGTGTGCTAACCATGGGCGATGATGGCATGCCATGCCTGACGTCATTCAATCATGTGTGCTACATAAGGGCAATGATGGCAAACCACTTTAGACGTTGTTCATCCGTTTGAGATGTTCAAAGGCGATGATGGCATGCCATGCCCCAAGTCGTCCGACCATGTGTGTTGTCAAAGAGCGTGACGGAATGCCACGCCCGACTTCATCCGACCGTGTATGCTTCCCGAGGGCGATGTTGTCAGGCTACCCCGACCATGTGTGCTGCCCACGGTACATGTGGGCATGGCACGCTTGACGTCGTTCGACCGCGTGTTCTGCCCAAGGACAATGATAGCATGTCACGCTCGATGTCGTTAGACCATGTATATTTTGTCCAAGGGAGATGATGACATGCCACACTGACTTCCCCCTACCGTATCTGCTGCCCAAGGGCAATGCGGGCATGCCAAGCACAATGTCGTTCGACTTTTGTTCTTTCCAAGGGTGATGATGGCAGGCCATGCCAGACGTAGTCCAATAGTTCGTGCTATCCAAGGGTGATGATGGCCTACGGTGCTTGACTTTGTTTGACCATGTGTGCAGCCCAAGGGTGATGATGACATGTTACGCCCAACATCATCCAACTGTATGTGCTGCTTAAGGGCGTGATGGCATGTCATACTCGATGTCATTCGACCATTTATGCTTCCCAAGGTCTATTGAGGGCATGCCATGCCCAACATCATCCTGCCATTTGTCCATTCCAAGGACGATGATGGCATGCCACGCCCCACGTTGTCCAATCGTGTTTGTTGTCCACAGGCGAGATGGAATAAACATCCCAACATTTTCCGACAGAGTTTGCTGCCCAGGGGGAATGATGGCATCTAACTCCCGACGTCATGTGAACATGCGTGCTCCACAAGGGTGATGATGGCATGCCATATCTGCTACGATGATGTGTGATGCCCAAGGGCGATTATGCCATGACATGCTTGACGTTGTTTGACTTGTTCTATCCAAAGAAATAATTACTTGTCTTGCCCGATGTAGTTCGACCATCTATGATGTCCAAGGGCGATGATGACATGCCAGACCCGATATCACCCGACCGAGTGTGCTTCACAAGGGCCATGCAGGAATGCCATGCCCAATGTCTTCTGGTCGTGTGTGATGTCCAAGGGTGATGATAAATGTCACGCCTGACGTCGTTCGACTGTGTATGCTTTCCAAGGTCTATAATAGCATGCCACACTCGACGTCATTGAACCGTGTGTGCTGCCCTAGGGCGATGGTGGCATGCCACACCCAACATCGTCCGACAGTGTGCTTCCCAAGGGTGATGATCCCATGCGATGCTCGACGTCATCCAACCATGTGTGATGCCCAAGGACCATGCGCGCAAGCCACGCCTGATGTCATCAAATTGTGTGTGCTGCCCAAGGGCGATGATAGCATGTCATGCCCAACGTCATCCAACAATTAATGCTGCCCAAGGCCACTATGGGCATGCCATGCCCGACGTCGTCCGGCAATTTGTGCAGTCCATGAGCGATGATGGCATGCCACGCCCGACGTCATGCAACCATGTATTTTGTCCAAGGGAAATGATGACATGCCACGCCTGATGTCGTCCGACCTTGTGTGCTATCCAAGGGAGATGATTGCATGCCACGACCGATGTCGTTTGATCGTGTATTTTGTCCAATGGAAATAATGGAATGCCACGCCACACGTAGTATGACCATGTATGCTGCAGAAGGGTGATGATGGCGTGCCACACCCGACGTCTTCTGTACATGTGTGCAGTACATAGGCATGATGGCATGGCACATCAATATCGTCCGATAGTGTGTGTTGTCCATAGGGGATGATGTCATGAAAAGCCCGACATCATCTGAGCATGTGCTTTCCAAGGTCGGGATAGCATGCCACGCCTGACGTAGTCTGATCGTGTGTGCTTCCCAAGGGCAATGATGGCATGTACTCCCGATGTCATACGACCGTGTGTTTTGTCCAAGGGCAATGATGACATGCCACGCCCGATGTCGTCCGCCACTGTGTGTTGTCCAAAGGAGATGATGGCATGCAAAGCCCAACGTCATCCGACCATGTCATTTGTCCAATGGAGATGATGGCATGCCACGCCCGATGTTAGCCGACAATGTGTTTTCCCTTATGCCGAGAATGGCATGCCACGCCTCACATAGTCCGACCGAGTGTTCTGCACAAGGGCGATGATAGCATGCCACACCCAACGTCGTCCGTTAGTGTGTGCAATCCAAAGGCGATGATGTTACGCCACATCGACGTCGTCCTATAGTGTGTGTTTTCCAAAGAGGATAATGTCAAGAAAAGCTCGACATCGTCCGACCATGTGTTATCCAAGGGTGAGATAGCATGTAACGCCCGATGTTGTCCAACCGTATCTGCAGTCCAAGGGCGATGATGGCATGCCACACCCGATATCATCCGACCGTGTGTGCTTCACAAAGGCCATGCGGGCATGACATACCCGACGTCGTCTGATCTTGTGTGCTGTTCAAGGGAGATGATAACATGTCACGCCTGATGTCGGTTGACCATGTATGCTTTCCAAAGGCTATGATGGGATGCCACACCCGACGTCATCCGACCGTGTATGCTGCCCAAGGGCGATGATGGCATTGCACGCCCAACTTCGTCCGATGGTGTGTGCTACCCAAGGGTGATGACACAAATGCGATTCTCGACGTCGTTCAGCCATTTGTGCAGTCCAAGGGTGATAATGGCATGCCATGAACGACGTTGTCCAACCGTGTGTTTTATCCAAAGGCAATTATGACATGCCACGCCTGATTTCATTCGACCCTGTGTGTACTTTTCAAGGGAGATGATGGCATGCCATACTCTATGTCGTCTGACCATGTGTTTTCCTTAAGGCGATATTCGAATGGCATGCCTCACGTAGTCCGACGTTGTGTACTACACAAGGGCGATGGGGACATGCCACGCCCGACATCGTCCGTTTGTGTGTGCAGTCCAAAGGCGACTATGGCATGCCACGTTAACATCGTCCCTCAGAGTGTGTTGTCCAAAGCAATAATGGCATGCCACGTTAACATCCTCCCAACATCATCCGACCGTGTGTTGTCCAAGGGCGAGATAGTATGCCACGCCTGACGTAGTCTAACCGTGTGTGCTTCCCAAAGACAATGATGGCATATACAACCAGACGTAGTCCGATCGTGTGTGCTGCACAAGGGAAATAATAGCATGCCATGCCCGACATCATACAACGTTGTGTGCTAACCAAGGGCAAAGATGTTATGCCACGCCCGACATCGTCTTACTGTGTGTTCATTCGAAGAGTGATGATAACATACATCACATGTCGTTGTCTTACCATGTATGACGTCTTAGGGCGATGATGGCATGCCACACCCGACGTCGTCCAACCGTGTGTGCTACCCTAGGACCATGATGGCATGCCACGCCCGACGTTGTCCAACCATGTATGATGCCAAAGGTCTATGATGACATGCCATGCCCGACATAGTCCAATCTTATGTGTTGTCTAAGAGAGATTATGGCATCCAACGCACGACCTTGTCCCACCATGTGTGCTGCCCAAAGTCCATGCGGGCATGTCACGCTTGACGTCGTCGGACCGTGTGTGCTGACAAAGGGCGATAATAACATGTCATGCGCGACATCGTCTAACTATATATGCTTCCCAAGAGTGATGATGGCATGCCACGCCCGATGTCGTCCGACAGTTTATGCTGCCCAAGGGCCGATGATGGCACGCCACGCCCGACGTAGTCTGATCATGTGTGATGTCCAAGGGAGATTATAACATTCAAAGCCCAACGTCATATGATCATCGTTGCTGTCCAAGGGCGATGATGGCACGTAATGCCCGACGTAGTCCATTCTTGTCTGTTGTCCAATAGAGATAATTGCAAGTCACGCTCGATGTCATTAGACCATGTGTGTTGTCCAAGTGCTGCCTAAGGGTGATGATGGCATGCCACGCCCGAAGTAGTCTAATCATGTGTGTTGTCGAAGGGTGATGATTGCATGCCACGCTCGATAATGTCTGTTGTGTGTTCTACCCAAGAACTATACTACCATACTATGCCCGACGTCGTTCAACCATGATATATGTCCAAGGGCGATGATGGCATGCCACGTCCAATGTCGTTTTTCCGTGTGTGTTGTCCAAAGGAGATGATGGCATTCCACACTCGATGTCATCTTATCGTGTGTGCTATTTAAGGGAGATGATGGCATGCCTTGCCCGACGTCATCCAACTGTTTGTGCTGCACATGGGCAATGATGGCATACCATGCTCGACGCCGTTCATCCATATGGGTTGTCCTAAGGAGATGATGCCATGCTCGACATCATTCGACTGAGTATGCTATCCATGGGCAATAATGGCCTGCCACGCCCGATATCGTTCGAACGTGTGTCATTCCCAAGGGCGATGATGTCATGTCACGCCCGACGTAGTCTGGTCATGTATGCTTTCCAAGACGATGATGGCATGCCACGCTCAATATCTTCCGACTGTGTGTGCTTCCCAAGGACCATGATGGCATGCCACGCTAGACGTCGTACAACCGTGTATGCTGCCCAAGGACGATGATGGCATGCCATGCCCAACATAGTCCAATCTTGTGTGTTGTCCAAGGGAGATAATGGCAAGTCAGGCTCGACGTTGTCCGACCATGTGTGCTTTCCAAATGAGATGATAACATGCCACGCTCGACGTTATCTGATTGTGTATTTTTTCAAAGGGTGATGATGGCATGCCACACCCGACGTTGTCAGACCGTGTATGCTGCCCAAGGGCAATGATTGCATGCGCGCTCGACGACGCCCGTTCAATTATGCTTTCCAAGGACGATGTTGGCATGCCACACCCGATGTCATCCGACCGTGTGTGCTGCCCAAGGTCCATGCTAGCATATCACGCCCGTCATGGTATGATCGTGTTTATTTTCCAAGGGTGACGATAACATGCCACATCAACGTCGTTCAACCGTGTATGGTTTCCAAGGGCGATGATGGAATGCCACACCCAACGTCGTCCGACCGTGTGTGCTGCCTAAGGGTGATGATGGCATGCCACGCTCGACGTAGTCTGATCGTGTGTGTTGTCCAAGGGCGATGATGGTATGAAAAGCTCAACATTGTATGATCCTGTGTGCTACCCAAGGACCATACTAGCATGACTCGCACGATGTCATTTGACCGTGTAATTTATATAAGGGCGATGATGGAATGCCACATCGAATGTTGTTCGTCCGTGTGTGTTATCCAAAGGAGATCATGGCATTCAATGCTCAACGTCATCCGATCGTGTGTCCTATCCACGGGCGATAATGGCATGCCATGCGCAACTTCATCCGACCGTGTGCGCTTCACATGGGCAATGATTGAATACCATGCTTGACGCCATTCATCCGTGTGGGTTGTCCCAAGGCGATGTTGGCATGTGAAGCCCCATGTACTCAGACCGTGTGTGTTGTCAAAGAGCGAGATGACATGCCATGCCCGACGTCGTTCGACAGTGTGTGCTACCCAAGGACGATGATGGCATGCCACTCTGTACCCTGTGTGCTGCCCAAGGGCTATGCGGGCATTCCACATCCAACGTCATCCACTCGTGTGTTCTTCCGAAGGGGATGATAGCATGTCATGCTCGATGTCATCTGACCTGTGTATTTTGTCCAAGGGCGATAATGGCATGCCACATCGACATCCTCCGATCGTGTATGTTGCCCAAAGGCGATGCGGGGATTCCACGCACTACGTTGTCCTACTTGTGTTTTGTCTAAGGGCGATGATGGCATGCCATGCCAGACGTAGTCCGATCATTCGTGTTGTCCAAATGAGATGATGGTATGCGATACTTGACATTGTCCAACTCTGTGTGCTGCCCAAAGGCAATTACGACATATCAGGATCGACGTCGTCCAACTATATTTTCTGCCCAAGAGAGATGATGACATGACATGCCCGATGTCATCCAACGGTGTGTGCTTCACAAGGCCCATGCGGGCATGCCACACCCAACATCGTCTGAGCTTGTGTGATGTCCAAGGGCGATGTTAACATGCCATGCCAACGTTGTTCGATTGTGTATGCTTTCCAAGGGATATGAATGCATGCCACACCCAACGATTCCGATCGTGTGTGCTTTCTAAGGGAGATGATGGAAATGCCCTATGATGTTTGACGGTGTGTGTTGCCCAAGGGCGATGAGGCCATGCGACGCTCGACGTCATCCAATCATGTGTGTTGCCTAAGAACCATATGATAATGTCATGCTCGACGTCATCTGATCGTTTGTGATGCCCAAGGGAGATGATGGCATGTCATGACCGACATCGTACGACCATTTATGCTTCTCGAATCCCATGCGGGCATGCCACGTCAAACGTCGTCTGTCCATTTGTGCAGTCCAAGGGCAGTGATTGCATGCCACGCCCGACGTTGTCCAATTGTGTGTATTATCCCAGGGCGAGATGGTATGCACCACCCGACATTGTCCTATTGTGTTTGCTGCCAAAGGAAAATGATTGCATCTAACATACGACATCACTCAAACGTGTGTACTCCACAAGGGCGATGATGGCATACCACACCTGTGTTTACGATGATGTGTGATGCCCAAGGGCGATGATGGCATGTCAGGCTTGACATTTTTCGACCGTGTCTTTTGTCTAAAGGCGATGATAACATGCCACAGCAGATGTTGTTTGACTTTGTATGCTTTCGAAGGACTATGATGGCATACCACGCGACGTCGTTCGTCCGAGTGTGTTATCCAAAGGCGATGATGGCATGCCATGCCCGATGTCATTCGACAGTCTGAGTTGTCCAATGGATTTATGGTATGCCACGCCCAATGTAGTCCGACCGTATGTACTGCTTAAGGGCAATGATGGCATCTAACACCCGACGTCCTCCAATAGTCTGTGGTGTCAAAAGGCGATAATGGCATGCCACGCCTGACGTCGTCGGAGAGTGTGTGTTGTCCAAGAGCCATGCAGTCATACCACGCCCGTTGTGGTCCAATCGTGTGTTATGTCCAAGAGCGATGATAACATGCCACGCCCAATGATGTCCGATCGCGTATGCTTTCTTAGGGCGATGATGGCATTTCATGCTCGACGTTGTCCGACCGTGTGTGCTGCCCAAGGGTCCATGTACGCATATCACGCCCGACGTAGTCTAACATTTTTTGTTGTCCAAGGAAGTAGCTAACATGCCACGACAACGTCATCCGACCGTATATGCTTTCGAAGGGCAATGATGAAATGCCACATCCAACGTCGTCCGACTGCATGTGCTGCCTAAGGGTGATAATGTCATGCCACGCTGGATGTACTCAGATCGCATATGCTTTAGAAGTGCGACGATGGCATGCCACGCCCGACGTCGTCCGACCATGTATGATGCCAAAGGGCTATGATGGCATTCCACGCCCGACATAGTTCGATCCTGTGTGTTGTCTAAGAGAGATGAAGGCATGCCACGCTTGACCTTATACCACCATGTGTGTTGCCCAAAGATGATGCGGGCATGTCACGCTTGACGTCGTCGGACTGTGTGAGCTGACAAAGGGCGATAATAAAATGTCATGCGTGACATCGTCTGACTGTGTATGCTTCCCAAGGGTGATGATGACATGCCACGCTCAATGTCGTTCGACAGTTTGTGCTTCCCAAGGGCCATGGGTGCATGCCACGCCCGATGTCGTCCAACCGTATGTGCAGTCCAAGGGTGATGATGGCATGCCACGCCCGATGTAGTCTGATCGTGTGTGCTGTCCAAGGGAGATAATAACATGCAATAACCAACGTCGTACGATCGTTAGTGTTGTCCAAGGGAGATGATGGCATGTCATGCCCGAGTAGTCCATTCTTGTGTATTATCAAAGAGAGATAATTTCAAGTCACTCTTGACGTCGTCCGACCATGTGTGTTGTCCCAGTGCGATGATATCATGCCACGCCCGACGTCGTGTAACCATGTATGCTTTCAAAGGGTGATGATGGCTTGCCACACCCAACATCGTACGACCGTGTATGCTGATCAAGGGAGATAATTGCATGCCACGCCTGACGATGTCCGATCATGTATGCTTTCCAAGGGCGATGATGACATGCCACGCCCGATGTCGTCCGACCGTGTATGCTGCCCAAGGTCCATGCAAGTATATAGCGCCCGATATGGTCTGGTCGTGTGTTCTGTCCAAGGGTGATGGTAACATGCCACATTGACGTTGTCCAACCGTGTATGCTTTCCAAGTGCGATGATGGAATGCCACACCCGACATTATCCGACCGTGTGTGCTACCTGAGGGTGATTATCGCATGCCACGCCCGATGTAGTCTAATCGTGTGTGCTGTAGAAGGGTGATGATGGCATGCCACGCTCAACGTCGTCTGATTGTCTGTGCTACCTAAGGACCATACTAGCATCTATGCCCGACGTCGTTAGACCGTGAGATATCTCCAAGGGCGATGATGGCATGCCACATCCAATGTCATTTGTCCGTGTGTGTTGTCCAAAGGAGATGATGGCATGCCACGCTCGACATCATCTGATCGTGTGTACTATCAGAGGGAGATGATGGCATGCCTTGCCCGATGTCATCCGACTGTTTGTGCTGCACATGGGCAATGATGGCATACCATGCTCAACGCCATTCATCCGTGTGGGTTGTCCTAAGGAAATGATGTCATGCTCGACGTCATTCGACTGAGTATGCTGTCCATGGGAAATAATGGCCTGCCACGCCCAATGTCATTCGAACGTGTGTCCTTCCCAAGGGCGATGATTGCATGCCACGCCCAACGTAGTCCAGTCCTGTATGCTTTCCAATACGATGATGGCATGCCACGCTCAACATCGTCCGACTGTGTGTGCTTCCCAAGGACCAAATGTCATGCCACGCTAGACGTCGTACGACCGTGTATGCTGCCCAAGGACGATGATGTGATGCCATGCCCAACGTAGTCAAATCTTGTGTGTTGTCTAAGGGAGATAATGGCAAGTCGCGCTCGATGTTGTTAGACCATGTGTGCTTTCCAAGTGCGATGATAACATTCCACGCTCAACGTTGTCTGGCCGTGTATTCTTTCAAAGGGTGATGATGGCATACCACACCCGACGTTGTAAAACCGCGTATGCTGCCCAAGGGCGATGATTGCATGCCATGCCCGATGACGTCCGCTCAAGTATGTTTTCCAAGGACGATGATGGTATGCCACCCCTGATGTCATCCGACCGTGTGTGCTGCCCAAGGGCCATATGAGCATATCACGCCCGACATGGTATGATCGTGCTTTCTATCCAAGGGTGATGATAACATTCCACAGCAACGTCATCCAACCGTGTATGCTTTCAAAGGGCGATGATGGAATGCCACGCCCAACGTCGTCCGACCGTGTGTGCTGCCTAAGGGTGATGATGGCATGCCACGCCTGACGTAATCTGATCGTGTGTGCTGTCCAAGGGTGATGATGGCATGCAACGCTCGACATTGTATTATCGTATGTGCTACCCAAGGACTAAACTAGCATGGCTCGCCCAACGTTATTCGATCGTGTAATGTCAAAGGGCGATGATGGCATTCCACGTCTAATGTCGTTCGTCTATGTGTGTTGTCCAAAAGAGATCATGGCATTCCACGCTCAACGTCATCCAATCGTCTGTCCTATCCAGGGGCGATGAGGGAATTCCATTCCCAACGTCATCCGACCGTATGCGCTTCACATGGGCAATGATGGAATACCATGCTCGACGTTGTTCGTCCGTGTGGGTTGTCCCAAGGCGATGTTGGCATGCCAAGCTCCAAGTAGTCCGACCGTGTGTGTTGTCAAAGAGCGAGACGGAATGCCATGCCCGACATGGTCCGACCATGTGTGCTACCCACGGGCGATGATGGCATGCCACTCTGTACCTTGTGTGCTGCCCAAGGGCTATGCGCGCATACCACGTCCAATGTCATCCGATCGTGTGTTCTTCCCAAGGCGATGATAGCATGTCATGTTTGTTGTCATCCGACCCCATGTATTTTGTCCAAGGGCGATAATAGCATTCCACATCGACATCCTCCGTCCGTGTGTGCTGCCCAAGTGCAATGCGGGGATTCCACGCACTACATCGTCCTACTTGTGTTCTGTCTAAGGGCGATGATGGCATGCCATGCCAGACGTAGTTCAATCATTCGTGTTGTCCAAAGGAGATGATGGCATGCGACGCTTAATGTTGTCCAACTGTGTGTGCTGCCAAAGGGCGATTATGATATGTCTGGCTCGACGTCGTCCAAATGTATGTGCTGCCCAAGAGCAATGATGGCATGAAATGCCCGATGTCATCCAACGGTTTGTGCTTTACAAGGGCCATGCGGGCATGCCACACCCAACATCATCTAATCTTGTGTGATGTCCAAGGGAGATGTTAACATGCAACGCCGACGTTGTTCGATTGTGTATTCTTTAAAAGGGCTATGATGGAATACCACGCCCGACGTCGTCTGACCGCATGTGCTCCTAAGGGTGATAAAGTCATGCCACGCCGAATGTACTCAGATTGTGTATGCTTTCCAAGTGCGATGATGGCATGCCACGCTCGATGTCGTCTAATTGTGTGCTCTACCCAAGGACCATGCCAGCATGTCACGCCGACGTCCTCCGACCGTATGTGCTTCCCAAGGGCAATGCAAGCATGCAATACACAACGTCGTCCGACTTGTGTTTAGTCCAAGGGCGATGATGGCATGCCATGTCGGACGTAGTCTAATTGTCAATTCTACCCAAGGGCCATGATGTCATACAATGCCCTACATCGTCCAACGGTGTGTGCTGCCCAAGGGCGATGCCATTCGATGCTCGACGTCGTCCAACCATGTGTGCTTTCAAAGGAACATGCGGGGATGCCACGCCCGACGTCATCCGACTGTGTGTGATGCCTAAGGGTAATGATGGCATGTAATGCCCGAAGTCGTCCCACTATTTATGCTTCCTAAGGCCAATGAGGGCATGCCACTCCTGACGTTGTCCAGCCATTTGTGCAGTCCAAGGATGATTATGGCATGCCATGCCCGACGTCGTCAAATGTGTGTTGCCCAAGGGCGAGATGGCATGCACCTCCTGACGCTGTCCGACTTTATTTTCTGCCCAAGGGCAATGATGGCATCTAATGCCCGACATCGTTAGAACGTGTGGACTCCACAATGGAGATGATGGCACGCCACATCCACGTCTACGATTATATATGCTGCTAAGAGGCGATGATGGCATGCCACGCTTGACATCGTTTGACTTTGTGTTCTGTCCAAAGGCAATGATAACATGCCATGTCCGATATCGTCTGACCGTGTATGTTGTCCAAGGGCGATGATGGCATGCCACGCCCGACATTGTACGAACGTGTGTGTTACCCAAGGGCGAGGATGGCATTCCACACAAGACATAGTTCGATCATTTTTGTCGTGCAAAGTCGATGATGGCATGCGACACTGGACGTTGTCGGACCATGTTTGCTGCCCATGGGTGATGATAACATGCAACGTCCGATATTGTTCGACCATGTATGGTGTCCATGGGCGATGATGGCATGCCACACCCGATGTCGTTCTAACGTGTGTGTTACCCAAGGGAGATGATGGCATGCCACACAAGACATAGTTCAACCATTTGTGTCATGCAAGGGCGATGATGGCATACGACAATGGACGTCTTCGGACCATGTGTGTTGCCCATGGTAGATGATAACATGTCACGCCCGACCTCGTCCAACTTTGTGTGCTACCAAAGGGCGATGATAGCATGCCACGCCTGATGTCATCTGACCGTGTGTGCTTCACAACGTCTATGATGGCATGCCAGACCTTATGTCGTCTTACCGTGTGTGCTGACCAACGGCGATGATGCCATGCAATGCCCAACGTCGTTCGATGGTGTTTGATGCCCAAGGGTAATGATGTCATGCGATGATTGACGTCGTCCAACCATGTGTGCTTCCAAACAACCATGCGGGCATGCCACGCCTGATGTCATCCAATCGTATGTTCTGCCCAAGGGCGATGATAACATGTCACACCATTCGTCATCCGACCATTTATGCTGCCTTAGCCATTGTGGGCATGTCACGCTCGACGTTGTTCAGCGATTTGTGCAGTCCAAGGGCGATAATGACAAGCCATACCCGACATCTTCCGACCTTGTGTTTTGTCCAAGGAAAATGATTACATGCCATGCCAGATGTCATTCAACCTTGTGTGTGTTGTTCAAGGGAGATGATGGCATGCCACGCGTGACGTTGTTCGACCGTATATTTTGTCCAATGTCGATGATTGCATGCCACGCTCGATATCATTCAACCATGTATTTTTCATTAAGGCGATATTGGCATGGCACGCCTCACGTAGTCCGATCGTGTGACCTACACTAGGGCGATTATGACATGCCACGCCCGACGTCGTCTGTCTGTGTGTGTACTCCAAAGGCGCTGATGGCATCCCACGTTAACGTCGTCCCTCAGAGTGTGTTGTCCAAAGGGGATGATGTCATGGCAATCCCGACATCGTCTGACTGTGGGTTGTTTAAGGGTGAGATAGTATGGCATGCCTGACGTAGTCCGACCGTGTGTGCTTCCCAAGGACGATGATAGCATGTAACGCCCGACATAATTCGATCGTGTGTGCTGCACAAGGGAAATAATAGTATGCCACACCCGACGTCGTACAACGTTGTGTGCTAACCAAGGGCAATGATGTTATGCCACCCTCGACATCGTCTGACTGTGTCTTCTGTCTAAGGGCAATGATAACATACCACACATGTCGTTGCCTAACCATGTATGTTGTCCAAGGGTGATGATTGCACGCCACGCCCAACGTCATCCAATTGTGTGTGTTACCCTACGACCATGATGGCATGCCATACTCGACGTCGTCGGACCATGTATAATGCCGAAGGTCTATGATGGGATGCGATGCGCGACGTAGTCCGATCTTGTGTGTTGTCTGAGATAGATGATGGCATGCCAAGTTCGACCGTGTCCGACCATGTTTGCTACCAAAAGGCCATCCAGGCATGTCACGCTTGACGTCGTCGGACCGTGTGTGGTAACCAAGGGCGATAATAACATGTCATGCGCGACATCGTCTTACTCTGTATGCTTCCCAAGGGTGATGATGGAATGCAACGCCCAATGTCGTCTGACAATCTGTGCTGCCCAAGGGCCATGGGTGCATGCCACGCCGGATGTTATCCAACCGTATGTGCAGTCCAAGGGAGATGATGGCATGCCATGCTATACGCCATTCGTCCATGTGTGTTATCCAAAGGGATGATAAAATTACACGACCAACATCGTACGACCGTTAGTGTAGTACAAGGGAGATGATGGCATGCCACGCACGACGTAGTTCGACCGTGTCTGCTGCGCAAGAGCAATGATGGCATGTAACGCCTGACGTCAGGCGATGATGGCATGCCATGCCTGACGTCATCGTACCGTGTGTGATGTCCAAGGTCCATGTGGAATGCCATGCCCGATATCATACGATAGTGTGTGCTGCCCAAGGGCGATAATGGCATGTCACGCCCGATGTAGTCCAACCGTGTGTGCTGCCATGGCTATAATTGCATGCCACGACCAACGTCGTGCGACCGTGTGCATTGCCCAAGGGCCATGCAGGCATGCCACGCTTGGCGTCGTCTGATCATATGTGCTAACTAAGCGATATGATTACATGTCATGCCCAACGTAGTCCAACCATGCATATTTTCGAACAAAAATGATGGAATTTAATATTTGACGTCATCCGATCGTTTATGCCCTCCCAAGGGTGATGATAGCATGCCACGCTAGACGTCGTGCTACCGTAAATTTTGTCTAAGGGCGATGATGGCATGCCACGCCCGATGAAGTCTAATCGTGTGTGCTGTCTAAGGGTGATGATGGCATGCCACTCCCGACATGGTCTGATCGTGTGTGATGTCCAAGGGCGATGATGGCATGCCACGCTCGACGTCGTCTGATCGTGTCTGCTACCCAAGGACCATGCTAGCATGCCACGCTGGATGTCGTTCGACTGTGTGATATGTCCAAGGGCGATGATGGCATGTCATGTCCAATGTCATTTGTCCGTGTCTGTTGACAAAAAAATATGATGGCATCCATGCTCGACGTCATCCGATCGTGTGTGCTATCTAAGGGCGATGATGTCATTCAATTCCTCACGTCATCAGACCGTGTGTGCTGCATAAGGGCAATGATGTCATACCATGATCGACGCCCTTCATCCGTGTAGGTTGTTCAAAGACGCCCCAAGTAGTCAAATCGTATGTGGTGTCAAAGAGCGAGATGGCATGCGACACCCGACATCGTTCGACCGTGTGTGCTGCCCAAGGGCGATTATGGCATGCCACTCTGATCGTGTGTGCTTCCCAAGGGCCATGCGGTCCTGCCACGCCCAATGTCGTCCGACCATGTCTGCTGCCCTAGGGCGATGATAGCATGCTACACTGACGTCCTTGGACCCTGTGTTCTTCCTAAGAGCATTGCGGGCATGCCACGTCCCACTTGTATTCTGTCCAAGGGAGATGATGGCATGCCATGCGAGATGTAGTCCGATCGTTCAGGCTTGCCAAGGATTATTATGGCATGCAACTCTTGACGTCGTTCGACCGTGTGTTCTGCCCAAGCGCGATTATGACATGTCACACTCGATGTCATCCGACTATATGTGTTGTCCAAGGGAGATGATGGCATGACACACCCGATGTCATCCGACCGTGTGTTCTTCACAAGATCCATGCGGGCATGCCACGCCCCACATCGTCCGATCATGTTTGTTGTCCAAGGGCGATGTTAACATTACACGCCCGTACGTGCTAACTAAGGGCGATGATTGGATGAAATGCCCTACATCCTCCAACGGTGTGTGCTGCCCAAGGGAAATGATGCCATGCGATGCTCGACATCGTCCAACCATGTGTGCTGCCCAAGGACCATGCGGGCATGCCACGCCCGACATCATTCGATCGTGTGTGCTGCCCAAGTACGATGATGGCATGTCATGCCCGATTTCATCCGACTATTTATGCTGCCCAAGTCTCATGCGGGCATGCCACGCCCGACGTCGTCCGGCCATTTGTGCAATCCAAGGTCTATGATGTCACGACACGCCCGACGTCGTTCGATCGTGTATGTTGTCCAAGAGCGAGATGTCATGCACTTCCAAATGTTGTCCGACCGTATTTGTTGCCTAAGGATAATGATGGCATCTAACACCCGACATCATCCGAAGGTGTGTGCATCACAAGGGCGATAATGGCATGCCACGCCCGCGTCTACGATGATGTGTGCTGCCCAAGGGCGATGATAGCATGCCACTCTTAACGTTGTTCGACCGTGTGTTTTTTCAAAAGGCCATGATAATATGCCAAGCCTGATGTCATCCGACGGTGAATGCTACTTAAGGGGGATGATGGCATGCGACGACCGACATCGTTCGACCGTGTATTTTCTCCAATGGTTATGATGGCATGCCACGCCCGATGTCATTCGACTATAGGTTTTCTCTTATGTTTATAATGGCATGCCACACCTCACGTACTCCAACCATGTATGATGCAGAAGGGTGATGATGGCGTGCCACACCTGACGTCGCCCGTACGTGTGTGCAGTACATAGGCATGATGGCATGCCACGTCGATGTCGTCCGATAGTGGTTGTTGTCCAAAGGGGATGATGTCATGACAAGCCTGACATCGTCTGAGAATGTGTTTTCCAATCTCTAGATAACATGACACGCCCAACATAGTTTGACCGTGTGTGCTTCCCAAGGGCAATGATGGAATGTACGCCCGATGTCATACAACCGTGTGTTTTGTCCAAGGGCAACGATGACATGCCACGCCCGATGTCGTCCAACACTGTGTGTGCTGTCCAAGTGAGATGATGGCATGCAACGCCCGACGTCGTCCGACCGTGTATTTTGTCCAATGGCGATGATGGCATGCCACGCCCGATGTTGTCCGACAATGTGTTTTTGCTTATGGTGAGAATGGCATTCCACGCCTCATGTAGTCTGACTGTGTGTTTTGCACAAGGGCGATGATGTCATGCCACACGCAACGTCGTCTGTCCGTGTGCACATTCCAGAGGCGATGATGTTATGCCACGTCAACATCGTCCTACAGTGTTTGTTGTCCAAAAGGGATAATGTAAGGATAAGCCCGACAACGTCCGACTATGTGTTATCCAAGGGCGAGATAACATGCCATGCCTGAAGTAGTCCGACCGTGTATGCCTCCCAAGGTCAATGATGGCATAAACACCCGACGTAGTCCGATCGTGTATGCTTCAGAAGGGAGATGATGGCATGCCACGCCCGATGTCGTACAACGATGTGTGCTTACCAAGGGCAATGATGGAATTCCATGCTCGACATCGTCTTACTGTGTTCAGTCCAAGGGCGATGATAACATACCACGCCCGTCGTTGTCCGACCATGTACGATGTCCAAGGGAAATGAAGGCATGCCACACCCGACGTTGTGCAATCGTGTGTGCTACCCCAGGACCATGATGGCATGCCACACCCAACATCGTTCGACCGTGTATGCTGCTTAAGAGCTATGATGGCATGCCATTCCTGACCTCATCTGATCTTGTGTGTATGCTGCCCAAGAGCTATGATGGCATGCCATTCCCGACCTCATCCAATCTTGTGTGTTGTCCAAGGGAGATGATGGCATATCACGCTTGACCTTGTCCAACTATGTGTGCTGCCCAAAGGCAATGTGGGCATGTCACGCTTGACGTCGTTCGACCGTGTGTGCTGACCAAGGGCGATAATAACATGTCATGCTTGACATCGTCTGACCGTGTTTGCTTCCCAAGGGAGTTGATGGACGCCAAATGTCGTCTGATTGTGTGTGTTTCCCAAGGACCATGTGGGCATGCCACACCTGATGTTGTCCAACCGTATGTGCAGTCCAAGGGCGATGATGGCATGCCACGCCCGATGTCATTCGACCGTGTGTGATTCACAAAGGCCATGCGGGAATGACATGCCCGACGTCGTCTGATCATGTGTGTTGTTCAAGGGAGATGATAACATGCCACACCCAATGTCGTTCGACCGTGTATGCTTTCGAAGGGCTATGATGGCATGCCACACCCGACGTCATCCGACCATGTATGTTGCCCAAGGGAGATGATGGCATGGCACGCCCAACTTCATCCGACGGTGTGTACTGCCCAAGGGTCATGGTACCATGCGATGCTCGACGTCGTTCAGCCATTTGTGCAGTCCAAGGGCACGCCTCACGTAGTCCAACCGTGTGTACTACACAAGGGAGATGATTACATGCCCGACATCGTCCGTTTGTATGTCCAGTCCATAGGCGATAATGGAATGCCATGTTAACATCGTCCCTCAGAGTATGTTGTCCGAAGCAATGATGGTATGCCACGTTAACGTCGTTCCGACATCGTCCGACCGTGTTGTCCAAGGGCGAGATAGTATGCCACGCTTGACGTAGTCCAACCGTGTGTGCTTCTCAAGGACAATGATGGCATGTACCGCCAATGTAGTCTGATCGTCTGTGCTGCACAAGGGCAATTATAGCATGCCACGCCCGACGTCGTACAACGCTGTGTTAACCAAGGGATATGATGTTATGCCAAGCTCGACATCGTTTGACTGTGTGTTCATTCCAAGGCCGATGATAACATACCACGCATGTCATTGTCTGACCATGTATGTTATCCTAGGGCGATGATGGCATGCCACACCCGACGTCGTCCAACGGTGTATGCTACCCTAGGACATGATGGCATGCCATGACCGACGTTTTCCGACCATGTATGATGCCGAAGGGCTATGATGGCATGCCATGTCCGACGTAGTCCGATCATGTGTGTTGTCTAAGAGAGATGACTGCATGCCACGCTTGACCTTTTCCGACCATGTGTGTTGCCCAAAGGCCATGCGGGCATGTCATGCATGACGTCGTCAGATCGTGTGAGCTAACCAAGGGCGATAATAACATGTCATGCACGACATCATGTGACTGTGTATGCTTCCCAAGGGTGATGATGGCATGCTACGTCCGATGTCGTCCGATAGATTGTGCTGCCAAGGGCCATGGGTGCATACCACGCCCGATGTCGTCCAACCGTATGTGAAGTCCAAGAGAGATGATGGCATGCCACGCTCTACGCCGTTCATCCGTGTGTTTCGTCAAAGTGATAATGACATTACACGACCAACGTCGTACGACAGTCTGTGTTGTCCAAGGGAGATGATGGCATGCCACGCACAACGTAGTCTGACTGTGCGTGCTGCCCAAGAGAAATGATGGCATGTAACACCCGGCGTCATTTGTCCTTGTGTGCTCTCCAAATGCGATGATGACATGCCACGCCAGACGCCTCCTACCATGTGTATTGCCCAAGGTCCATGTGGCATGCCATGCCCGATGTCATCAGACAGTGTGTGCTCCCCAAGGGTGATAACGGCATGTCACGCCCGATTTAGTCCGACCGTGTGTGCTGCCCATGGCTATGATGGCATGCCACACCTAACGTCGTGCGACCGTGATTTTTGCCCAAGCTCCATGCGGGCATTCCATGCTTGATGTCGTCCAATCGTATGTGCTAACTAAGGGATATGATTACATGTCATGCCCGACATAGTACAACTGTGTATATTTTTGAAGGGTAAAGATGGCATTTAATGCCCAACATCATCCGAACCTTTATGCTGCCCAAGGGTGATGATAGCATGACACGCCCGACGTCATCCGACCAATTATTTTATCCAAGGGCGATGATGGTATGCCACGCCTGACGTAGACTGATCGTGTATGTTGTCTAAGGGTGATGATGGCATGCCACGCCCGACGTAGTCTGAACGTGTGTGCTGTCCAAGGGCGATGATGTCATGCCACGCTCGACGTCATCATAGTTTGTGTGCTACCTAAGGACCATGCTAGCATGCCATGCCAGACGTCGTTTGACTTTGTGACATGTCCAAGGGAAATGATGGTATGCCATGTCCAATGTCGTTTGTCCATGTTTGTTGACCAAAAAAGATGATGGCATTCCAAGCTCGACATCATCCGATCGTGTGTGCTATCCAAGGGTGATGATGGCATGTAATGCCCGACGTCATCTAATTGTGTGTGCAGCACAAAGGCAATGATGTCATACCATGATCGACCCCGTTCGTCCGTGTAGGTTGTTCAATGGCGATGATAGCATGCCACGCCTCAAGTAGTCGAACTATATGTGTTGTCAAAGAGCGAGATGTCATGCCACACCCGACGTCGTCCGACCTTGTGAGCTGCCCTAGGGCAATAATGGCATGCCACTCTGATCGTGTGTGCTGCCCAAGGGCCATTCAGGCCTGCCACGCCCAATGTCGTTCGACCGTGTGTGCTTCCCTCGGGCGATGATATCATGTCACGCTTGACGTCCTCCAACCTTGTGTGCTACCCAAGGGGAATGCGGGCATGCCACGTATGACGTCGTCTGACTTGTGTTCTATCCAAGGGCATTGATGGCATGCCATGCCAGACATATTTCGATCGTTCGGGATGGACAAGGAAGATTATGGCATGCGACTCTTGACGTTGTGCGGACGTGAATGTTGCCCAAGCGCGATGATGAAATGTCACGCTCGATGTCATCCGACAGTATGTGCTGCCCAAGGGAGATGATGTCATGACACGCCCGATGTCATCCGACCGTGTGTGCTTCACAAGGTCCATGCGGGCATGTTACGACCGACTTCGTCCGATCATGTGTGCTGTCCAAGGGCGATGTTAACATGACACGCCCGAAGTTGTTCAATCGTGTAGGCTTTCCAAGGCCTATAATAGCATGCCACACCCAACGTCGTCCAGTCGTAAGTGCTGCCTAAGGGCGATGATGGCTTGAAATGCCCTACATCGTCCGATGGTGTTTGCTGCCCATGGGCGATGATGCCATGTGACGCTCGACGTCGTCCAACCATGTGTGTTGCCCAAGGACCATGCGGGCATGCCACGCCCGACATCATTCGATCGTCTGTGCTGCCCAAGTATGATGATGGCTTGTCATGCCCGATGTAGTTCGACCATTTATGCTGCCCAAGGCCCATGCGGTCATGCCATGCCCGACATCGTCTGACCATTTGTGCAATCCAAGGGCGATGATCTCATGACACTCCCGACATTGTCCGATAGTGTATGTTGTCCAAGAGCGAGATGGCATGCACTGCCTGACGTTGTTCGACCGTGTTTGCTGCCCAAGAGCAATGATGGCATATAACACCCGACATCGTCCGAACGTGTGTGCTTAACAAGGGCGATATTGGCATGCCACGTCCGCGTCTATGATGATGCGTGCTGCCAAGGGCGATGATAGCATGCCACGCTTGACATTGTTAGACCATGTGTTCTGTCTAAAGGCGATGATAATATGCTGCGCCCGATGTCGTCCGACGGTGTATGCTTCCCAAGGGTGATGATGGCATGCGACACCTAACGTCGTTCGTCCGTGTGTCCAAAGGCGATGATGTCATGCCATGCCCGACTTCATCCGACCGTGTGAGTTATCCAAGGGCTAGATGGCATGCCACGCCCAATGTAGTCCGACCGTCTGTGCTGCCTGTCACAACCCTTTTTTCTCCCTCAATATTTTTTATTTTTATTTGTTTCGAAAGAAAAAGAGTTTTTCCAATTAAAGTGACATACTGAAAAGGGATAATTATTATTCTGAGTCGCCACTTGAAATTGAGTTTTGGTGTTTCAAGTCACCTTATTTAAATCCCTAATCAAAAGGAAATTTGACTATATTTTTTATTGGTCTGCGAACTAGAAATTTGGGTAAGGAATTCTGTTGACCGAGGAGAGGGTGTTAGGCACCCCTCGAATCCCGTGGTTCTAGCACGGTCGCTTTATTAACTTTGATATGAGTTGACTTAATTTTGGATATTATATTATTTAAACTTAATAATAAATTTTTATTTATCTAAATTTATTGTTTAACTTATTTGAAACTGACTAATTTATTTGAACTGATCTTATTTTTTTAGGGTACATCCATTAATTTTAAACTTGAAAAATCCGTTTATTTTCGTTTATTTTTATTAACATTTGTGTGTATTTGTGTGTGTATGTCTATATATATATATATATATATATATATATATACACGTACATACATTAATGAATGTATAAATATCTAATATTTTGAAAGTAGAATTTATATAGGAAATACATTTTAGTGTTTGAGTAATTTTAGGATTATTTTTTTTGTTACATTTTTAAATAAGAGGTAAAATTTTAAGAGATTTACATTAGTTTTACAAAGAAAAATTTTAATTTTTTTCTTAGTGCTGCACGTTTTGTTTTAATCATCTTTGGTATTATTTTTTAGTTTTTTTTTTTTAATTTTCATAATAAAGTAATTTTTAATTTTGGTTGACATTCTTTTAAACTTACTCTTTATCTTCTTTTTTTTTACTTTATTTTTATAAAAAAGAACTTACGTTTTTGTTAACTTTTTTATTATTATTTGGGATAATGCCCAAGTACCCCCTCAACCTATGCCCGAAATCTCAGAGACACACTTATACTATACTAAGGTCCTATTACCCCCTTGAACTTATTTTATTAATAATTTTTTACCCCTTTTTAGCCTACGTGGCACTATCTTGTGGGCCCAACAATGGTTGACTTTTTTTTTCAAGCTAGTTCCACGTAAGCTAAAAAGGGGTAAAAAATTACTTATAAAATAAGTTCAGGGGAGTAATAGGACCTTAGTATAGTATAAGTGTGTCTCCGTGATTTCGGGCATAGATTGAGGGGGTATTTTTTAACTTACTATTTTTTTTCTTTTTTTATTAATATTTTATAAAATTTATATTCTTCTCCTTTTTTTATTTTTTAAATAATTTTTGTTACCTTTTTTTTACGTTCTTTTTTCATTTATTTTTTAAAATTTCTTGTTTTATATATTTTTTTTCTGCTTCTCTCTTCCTCTTCTTTTTTTCATTTTTCACGTTCTTTTTTTTATTTTCTGTTTCTTTTTTATATATAAAAAAATTCTGTTATTTTTTCCTCTTTTTTTCGTTGTTTCTCTTCTTTTTTTTGTTTTTTTTTTGTTTTTTTTTTGGTTTTATTCTTTCTTGTTTTTTTTATTATTGTTTATAATTTTTTTATTCTTTTGTTCTCTTTATACAATTTCTCAAATTTTACTTTTTTTATTATATTTATTTATAGTAATTATCACTATTTTATCATGAATCTCTAGATGAAATTTACAATTCTACTTAGATAAAAAAAATTACTAATTATTTATTTATCCTAATCTAACAAGTCTACAATAAATTCAACAAAAATCTTCTAAAGTGAAAATAGACGGAAAGATATATTAATCTATTTAAATTCAACAATTCAATATCATGAAGCGACATAAATTGCAAAATCTATCTAAAAACATAATAATAATAATAATAATAATAATAATAATAATAATAACGTAACAATAATCAATATAATACATGTGATTTGAAGTATTTCATGCTATTGGAATCAACTTTTCATTGAACTAATATTGTTTAAATCACGCGAGAATTTATAATTACCTCGCTGCGAAAATTGATACCACAAAAGCGAGCTGTTATCCACGAATTCGGAAGCACGATCAAATCTCTCACTCTAACCTAATTCTCAAAAGAAATCACTCATGTTTTTTTTCTTTGTGTTTGCTTGTTTTTTTTTCTTTTCTACGTCTATCAGTCTCAGTTTCTGTGTGTTTACTATATTTCTCTCTGTATATTTTTTAACCTCTTTCTTTTACTCTGTATCCTCTCTGTATCCTCATTGTATTTCTCTTTGTTTTTCTCTGTTTTCCTTTGTATCCTCTCTGTATCCTCTCTGTATTTCTCTCTGTCTTTCTCTCTTTTCCTCTGTCCCTTTTTTTTAACTGAACGTGTTTTTTATAATAATTTTGGCTGAGAGTCTGGTGCTAATTAAAAGGAACGTTATAGAGTGGGGTTAGGATTTAATTTGAAATATTATTGAGGGAATTGGGGTTGAGATAAGGATATAAAATAAATAAATAATAATAATAGAAAATTTAACAAAACAAAACAAAAATAAATTATAAAGTTTGTAAAACAAAAGTCCAAAAGAGAGAAAAAATTATAAATAAAAAATAAATAAATGGGATGAGATTTTTTAGTAAAATAATTTAGGAAGTTGGGTATAATTAGGATAAAGTTAAACAAATTTGAAATCTTTAGAACTCCTCTTTCAATTTCTTTTTTATACTTTTTCATAAATTTTTTATATTATTATTATTATTATTATTAGACTATATAATTAACAAATAACTTAAATTCCCAACTTTTATTTATCAAAAAAAATATTAAACTATAATTGATCTTATAATTTTTATTAATTTACAATTTATTATTATTATTTTATTTTATTTTGAATATAACCCCATTTAAATTTATGTAAAATATATTATATTTTGGTAAAAAATTAGGTGTTCACAGTATGCCCCTCTTTGCTTGAAAACATGAAGAGTTTTCATGCAAAGACGTGAACAATGTGACTAATTTTTTACTGAAATATTTATGGAAAAAATGTGAAAATTTTATAATACAGAAGAGGTTTGACTGTGTCTTAACTTTTTAAAAACTACCTATCCTAAGTTGATGATAAGGAGTCAGGCGTAGTTCTAATGACTTAGGTAGTCGAGTGAGGTTTTGTCGAGATTCAAGTTCGAAGCTCCAACTATTACATAAAAAATGCAGAAGGAAAGATATGAAATCCTATCTACTCCGATAGTGCTAGGTATACATTTTGGATTCTCAAATATCGTTTCACCCTCTTTGGTAGGTTCATCGATTCCCGCCCTTTGCTCTGAACATCTGAGTTTAAGACTTGAAATTTCATGACTTGACTTCAGCTACTGACGTTCTTCCGTATGATATTCTTGAAAACTTATTTTATTGAAAGGATGAATTCTTTTAGTTTTGAACTGCAAATTTGTGTACTATGTAGAAACATACAAACAAAACAAAATTTTCTGTCTAGTTTCCACTAGAAAATTTTGTGAGCTATTAATGAAAACTATCAAAGTCTATACTAATAATAAAAATAATGTTTTTGTAGCCTATTACAAAATGTAAAGAAAAATAAGACAGAAGGGAGTTTTGTACCCAAATTTCAATCAGGGGTTATTGTGCCTTGTGAAGACATGAAAAATAAAATAGGGGGTATTGTGCCCTATATGAAACCCAGAGGTTATTCTGCCATCTGAAGACATGAAAAATAAAATAGGGGTTATTGTGTCCACTATGCAACCAGGGGTTATTGTGCCTTGTGAAGAAAAATGATAGGGGTTAGTGTGCCCTATATGCAATCAAGGGGTTATTGTGCCCTCTGTAGACATGAAAAATAAAATAGGGGTTGTTGTGTCCTATTTACAATCCAGGGGTTATTGTGCCTTGTGAACACATAAAAAATGAAGGGTAATTGTGCCTTGTATGCAATCCAGGGGTTATTGTGCCCTGTGAAGACATGAAAAATAGAATAGGGGTTATTCTGCGCTATATGAAACCAGGGGTCATTGGGCCCTGTGAAGACATTAAAAAATGGTAGGGGTTATTGTGCCCTATATGCAATCAAGGGGTTATTGTTGCCCTGTAAAGACATGAAAAAAAATAATAGGGTTTATTGTGCCTTATATGCAATCTAGGGGTTACTGTGCCTTGTGAAGACATGAAAAATAAAATAGGGGTTATTGTTCCCTATATGCAACCAGGGGTTATTGTGCCCTGTGAAGACATAAAAAAATAATAGGGGTTATTGTGTCCTATGAAGACATGAAAAATAGGATAGGGGTTATTGTGCCCTATATGCAACCAGGAGTTATTGTACCCTATAAAGATATTAAAAAAATTATAGGTGTTATTGTGCTCTATATGCAACCAGGGGTTATTGTGCCCTGTGAAGACATGAAAAGTAAAATAGGGATCATTGTGCCCTATATGCAACCAGGGGTTATCGTGCCCTGTGAATATATCAAAAAAATAGGATATGGGTTATTGTGCCCTATATGCAACCAGGGGTTATTGTGCCCTGTGAAGACATGAAAATATAGGATAGGGAAAATAATCTTTTTTATTGTTTTTCTTTCATATTATATGAGAGACAAGGATTCAAAAACTTACCATTGCGGCGTTTGTCTCTAGCGAATTACTTGCATGATTTGTCCTTATAGTTCTTTCAGCCTATAACTTTATTTTTATCTTTATTGTGCTCATGTAAACATGGAATGTCATCATTTGATAAATGGTGTCATTCGTGATCTTTTACCAAGTAGATATTCTTAGTATTTTTACTGTCGTCTTATGATTCTCGTGAGAGTTTTCACTCATAAGACCCTCTAATTTTTTTTAAATTTTTTTTAACATACAATAGACTACAATGTCATGTTTCAACCTTTGGAGATTTGAAATAGCATGATCATTATTTTATTGAGTGATTAGACCGAACCTCAATAAAGGGTTGTCTACGTATCCTTTTAGAAATCAGGTCGAACGTAGTTCAGTAAAAAGTATTTTTTATTTTTATTTTTAGAAATATAATGGAAAAATTGAAAAAAGAATTATTTCATGTTTGATAATTTTTTGACTTTAGTTGGTACCAAATATTAGTATTATGCATTTGAACTACATTCAACGACATTCAAATAAATTTCAGGTCAACTTTGAGTAATTTATATAGTTTCAAATTGTATCTCAAATATGCTTAAGTAATTACAAGATCAATTTATCTTGTCAAAATTAAGGGATATAATTATTCGTATCATCATGTTTCAAATGTACTCGCAATATATGAAAGTCCTACTTCACATAATATAACAATTTAGATCATAGAACATTTTTGAATGTCACTCCCACTCAGAAAAATATTCAATGCATGAGCGTGAGATACCATATGCTTGGCCCTCATGTGAGCATCCATTAATATGAGAAAATAAAAAATGGGATCAAATAGGACTTGTCATTGGTTTGTAATGTAGTCTTAGGGAAAGGTAGGATATTCATTGAGATAAAGTGACTATTTCCTCCTTAGAATTCGGACGATGCTTTTGATTTTTTTTTTTCATTTTTGCATTTGACCTTTGTTTTCTTGTAAGGTCTTTTTCAATTTTTTTTCTCTTCATTTTTTTGATCTTCTCTCCTTTTTATTGGAGATTTTTTTTTCATTTTTCATTCTATCTTCTTTTTTTGGACATATTTGGTCTTTTTTTCACTTTGTCACCCAACTTAGGTCTTTGATGTTATATAGATATTTCATAGTGCGCTCAAGGAGGTGAGATAAAGGGATTAGTGCATTTATACACTCAAAAGGTATATGCTAAGATGTGGTTATTCAAATAAAAAGCTTTCAGGGTCGAAATTGGAGTTCTGTAGATAAATGTCATTTGGTAGGCTTGAAAGGCACAATCGATTCAAAGAAAGCCTATAATCCTGTCACGACCCAAATCCGGGCCGCGACTGGCACCCACACTTACCCTCCTATGTGAGTGAACCAACCAATCTAAACCTTAACATTTCAATGTAATAACAACAGAAAATAATGCGGAAGACTTAAACTCATTAATAAAAACCAATTCAATAACTATCAATATTCAACATCTACTATTCCCAAAACCTGGAAGTCACCATCCCCTAATTCTACGTGTCGGTTCATGACACCCGATCCCCTAATTCTACGTGTCGGTTCGTGAAACCCGATCCCCTAATTCTATGTGTCGGTTCGTGACACCCGATCCCCTAATTCTACGTGTCGGTTCATGACACCCGATCCCCTAATTCTACGTGTCGGTTCGTGACACCCGATCCCCTAATTCTACGTGTCGGTTCGTGACACCCGATCCCCTAATTCTACGTGTTGGTTCGTGACACCCGATCCCCTAATTCTACGTGTCGGTTCGTGACACTCGATCCCCTAATTCTACGTGTCGGTTCGTGACACCCAATCCCCTAATCTCTTTCTATTAATTCATCAAGCCTTCTTTCTCACCAAGGCATCATCAATCTTATTACTTTAGTTCATCAAGCCTTCTTTTATATCAAGGCATCATCATTAACAAGAGATTAGGTTTTTATCAAGATTTGGGATTCAATAGTTTCATCATGCTTAATATAATCACAATTATATAATCACGTTCATGCATGCATACAATTAAGCACATAGCAGGGTTTTACAATACTACCAATACATATCGTTCTCTATTAAGAGTTTACTATAAAAGCATGAAAACCATAACCTACCTCCACCGAAGAATTGAAATCAACAAGCAATCTCCCAAGCTTTGATATTCTTCTTCCTCGTTCGACTCTCTCTCTCAATCGATCAATCTATCTCTCTATTTTCTTTTCTCTTTTCTTATTCAAAACCCTCTTTCTTTTACCCTAATTAACATATAACTAAGTGTAAAAGATGACAATAATACCCCACTAATTAACCCAAAATTACCTCTTTTATCCCTCAAGAATTTTGAGTTATTAATGTAAACCCACGAAGTCTATAATTAAGGAAAGAATAGTCCAAAACGTCCCTTAAAACGTGTAAAGAAATCCGATTCTAACTGGGATTGCGTAACCTGTGACGGGCCGTCGTGACTGCGACGGTCCGTCACTCAGGTCGTCGTGAGGGTCAGGACTTTATTTTCACCAAGGACACTGTGACGGTCCATCACACCTGTGATGGTCCGTCACACCTGTGACGGTCCGTCCTGCAAGTCCGTTACGAAGTTCGGAGAGTCGATTTTCAGTACCCAATTTCAGAATTCCTAAGTATATTGAAACGAGACATCTGTGACGGACCGTCGTGCCTGTGACGGTCCGTCGTGGGTTCCGTTGTTTCAGCCAATTTTCCAGAAATAAAATCTGCTGCTCAAAACGACTAAACAGGTCGTTACAATAGATACCAATTTACCCATCGTTCGTCCCCGAACGATCACAAGAAGGAAAACAAGGGACAAAAGGAGTACCTGAATCTGTAAACAAATGTGGGTATCTTTCTTGCATATCTGCCTCCTTCTCCCAAGTGGCTTCTTCAACCGGTCGATTCTTCCATTGCACCTTGATGGATGCAATCTCTCTTGACCTCAACTTGCGAACTTCTCTATCTAAGATAGCAACAGGATCCTCCTCATAAGACAAGTTCTCATCAAGCATAATTGAATTCCAACGGATAATGTAATTTCCATCCCCATGATATCTTTTCAACATAGACACATGGAATACCGGATGCACTCCGGAAAGCCCTGGGGGCAAGGCTAACTCATAAGCCACCTCCCCTATTTGCTTAAGTACTTCAAATGGTCCAATATACCTTGGACTTAGCTTACCCCTTTTTCCAAACCGCATCACCCCTTTCATGGGTGAAACTTTCAACAAGACTTGTTCACCTTCCATGAACTCTAAGTCTCTAACCTTTCGATCTGCATATTCTTTTTGTCTACTTTGCGCCGCTAGAAGCTTTTCTTGAATAGACTTCACTTTTTCCATCGAATCCCTCAAAAGGTCAGTACCCCAAGGCCTAACCTCAAATGCATCAAACCAACCAATGGGAGACCTACATCTCCTACCATACAATGCTTTGAATGGAGCCATATCAATACTTGAGTGATAGCTATTATTGTATGGAAACTCCGCTAAGGGTAGGAAGCTATCCCAATGACCACCAAACTCTATCATGCACGCACGAAGCATATCCTCCAACACTTGAATCGTCCTTTCAGACTGACCATCGGTCTGAGGATGGAACGCAGTACTAAGGTCCAACCTAGTACCCAATTCCGCATGCAATGTTTTCCAAAACTTAGAAGTAAACTGCGTACCTCTATCTGATATGATGGATAGTGGAACCCCATGCAATCGCACCACTTCCGAGATGTAAAGTTTGGCTAACTTTTCTGCATTGTAAGTCACCTTGACCGGAATGAAATGAGCAGATTTAGTTAGCCTATCAACAATCACCCAAATGGAGTCATACTTACCCCTTGTCTTCGGAAGGCCAACCACAAAGTCCATTGCAATTCTTTCCCATTTCCATTCCGGAATGGGCATTCTATGAAGTGTTCCTCCGGGCCTTTGGTGTTCATACTTTACTTGTTGACAGTTTGGACATTTGGCAATAAAATCCACAATGTCACGCTTCATTCTACTCCACCAAAAGTGTTGTTTTAGGTCACGATACATCTTAGTTGCACCCGGATGTATAGAATACCTTGAGCTATAAGCCTCTCTCAGAATAGTGTTGATCAAATCATCGACGCGGGGTACACATACCCTTCCCTTGATTCTCAAAACACCTTCCTCATCGATTTGTGATTCCTTAGCCTCCCCTCGCAATACTTTATCTTGAATTTGTCTTAGTTTCTCATCATCAAACTGTTTTCCCTTAATTTTGTCAAGAAAAGAAGATCTTGACTCCACACAAGCCAACAATCCTCCCTTCTCATTTACTTCTAATCTCATCAAGTCGTTAGCTAGAGTCTGAACCTCTCTAGCTAATGGGCGTCTAGAGGCTTGCAAGTGAGCTAGACTTCCCATGCTTCCCGCTTTTCTACTTAAAGCATCCGCCACAACATTCGCCTTCCCCGGATGATACAAAATGGTGATGTCGTAGTCCTTCAGTAGTTCCATCCATCTTCTCTGTCTCAAGTTCAAATCTTTCTGAGTAAAGACATACTGAAGGCTACAATGATCCGTGTAGACCTCACACTTAACCCCATATAAATAGTGTCTCCATTGCTTTAATGCAAACACTACCGCAGCCAATTCCAAATCGTGGGTTGGATAGTTACGTTCATGCACTTTTAATTGCCTCGAAGCATAAGCAATCACACTCTTCTCTTGCATTAGTACTGCACCCAAACCCGAATAGGATGCATCACAATAAACAATGAAGTTCTTACCCTCTACTGGCAAGGTTAGGATAGGTGCGGTAGTCAACAAAGTTTTGAGCTTCTGAAAGCTTTCCTCACATTCGTCCGACCATACAAATGGAACATTCTGCTTAGTCAAGTTCGTCAATTAGGAAGCAATAGAAGAGAATCCCTTGACAAATTGGCGGTAGTAGCTAACTAACCCAACAAAGCTCCTTATTTCTGACACGTTAGTGGGTCTTACCCAATTCTTCACTGTCTCAATCTTAGAAGGATCCACCATCACTCCATCCTTAGAAACCACGTGTCCCAAAAAGGACACTGCATCTAGCCAAAACTCACACTTAGAGAACTTGGCATAAAGCTTCTTCTCCCTCAACATTTCCAATACCATTCTCAAATGCTCTTCATGTTCCTTCTTGCTCTTTGAGTATACCAATATATCATCAATAAATACGATCACGAAGAGGTCCAAATATGGCTTAAAAATCCCGTTCATCAAGCTCATGAACGCAGCAGGGGCATTCGTAAGACCAAAGGACATCACTACAAATTCGTAATGCCCATACCTCGTTCGAAAAGCAGTCTTTGGCACATCCGTTGCCCGTATTTTCAATTGATGATAACCGGATCTCAAGTCAATCTTAGAGAAGACACAAGCACCTTGTAACTGATCGAACAAGTCATCAATGCGGGGAAGAGGATACTTGTTCTTTATGGTTACCTTGTTTAGTTGTCTGTAGTCTATACACATTCGAAAACTCCCATCCTTCTTCTTTACAAACAAAACCGGAGCACCCCAAGGAGATGCACTTGGTCTAATAAAGCCTTTGTTCAATAACTCTTGAAGTTGTGCCTTTAACTCTCTTAACTCCGCGGGAGCCATTCTATAAGGGGGTATAGAAATGGGGCGAGTTCCCGGTTCAAGGTCAATACAGAAATCAATATCCCTATCTGGTGGCATACCGGGAAGATCTGCAGGGAACACATCCAAAAACTCACGAACCATTGAACCGACTCAATCGAAGGGACTTGGGTAGTGTCATCCTTGAGATGTGCCAAGAAAGCTAAACACCCTTTACTAACCATTTTCTTAGCACGAAGAAAGGAGATGATACGCACCGGATTGGAATTGTAGTTACCCTCCCACACTAACGGGTCTATCCCAGGCTTGGCTAACGTCACCGTTTTAGCATTACAATCCAAGATTGCAAATTGCGGAGAAAGCCAAGTCATACCCAGAATCACATCAAAATCGTCCATTTCTAAGATAACCAAATCTACATAAGTGTTGCTCCCCACAAAGTTCACCAAACAAGACCTATATACCTTTTCAACTACCACAGACTCTCCCACCGGAGTAGAAACACGAATAGGCATATCAAGTAATTCACAATGTAAATTTAGACCATAAGCAAATGAGGAAGACACATAAGAAAACGTGGATCCAGGATCAAACAATACAGAAGCCATGCAATCACAAACCAGAAGATTACCTGTGATGACAGCATCAGATGCCTCCGCTTCAGACCGCCCAGGGAAAGCGTAACAATGGGCCCTATCGTTCGTCTGTCCGTTGCCCCTACCATGTTGTGATGTAGTTGCCCCAGTTTGCCCATTACCTCTACCGTTTTGATGACCACCATTACCTCGACCACCACGTCCTCCAGAATAACGGCCTCTACCATGACCACCTCTACCTCTAGTTATTGGGGGTCTATAACTTGGTCTGGGACAATTTCTCCTAATATGTCCAATCTCCCCACATCCATAACATTCTTTGGAGTCAATCATATGCCCCTCGGAGAAGTGTTGACCGGTCTGAGGTGGTCCCCCAACTACAGTCTGTAGTGAAGACTGAATTGGTCGGACTGAGTAACTTCCCGAACCCTGTCCTCTAGTGTAAGAACCATTAAACTCACCTCCCTTTCGAAGCCTTTTTGATGTCGATGTTGTGGTGAAGTCGTCTGGCTTCACCCCTTCCACTTCTATCAGAAAGTCTACCACCTCTTGGAAGGATTTTGCCGTTGCCGCGATCTGTAAGGCCGAAATCCGCAATTCTGACCTCAACCCCTTCACAAACCGGCGAATTCGCTCTTGGGGACTGAAACATAATTGAGTGGCATATCTGGATAGTGCACGGAACTTAGCCTCATAAGCTTTAACCGACATCCTCCCTTGCTCTAGGCTCAGGAACTCATCCCTTTTCCTATCCCTCAAAGTCCGGGGGATATACTTCTCCATAAACAAGCTAGAGAACGAGGCCCAAGTCATAGGTGGTGCCTCTATTGGTTGACACTCGATATGTGACCGCCACCACATTTTGGCGTTCCCTTGAAACTGATAAGTCACGAACTCAACACCAAACCGTTCTACTATACCCATCTTGTGTAGTAGCTCGTGACAGTCAACCAGAAAATCATAAGCATCCTCCGATTCAGCACCCTTGAAGACTGGAGGTTTCAATTTCAAGAACTTACTGAAAAGTTCATACTGATCATTTGTCATTATAGGCCCAGTAGTCAGACGTGGAAACGTGCCTATTTCCCATGGAACATCCATGCGGGGAGCCATAGTGGCCGCATGTTGTACCTCCGGAGCCTGAGGTGCTGGTGCAGAGAACACTGGGGATGTCTGGCCCTGATCAGACAACCCACTGAGATAGGCAAGAACCTGATTGATCATCTCTGGGGTAGGTTGGGGTGGCATTTCCTCATTTTGCACTTGTTCAGTTTCCCCATCCTCCCCTTCTCTTATTACCTCCTCAGTCAGGGGAGGAGTCACTGCCCTAGTATCAGATGGGCTAGGTGCTCGTCCTCTTCCCCTAGAGGACGTCCTCCCACGACCTCTACCACGGCCCCTTGCCGCTGTACTTCCTCGAGCCACAGCCCCAGTGGCTGGCTCAGTTTTTTCTTGTCTAGCCGGTGTTGGTGTTGGCGTTGTCGTTGCTCTAGTTCTAACCATCTGCGAAAGAGAGTGAAGATGGTCAGATACCAATTCGTATCGCCTAGATACCAATTGGACTCAAGTAGTAGCACGAAAGAAAGAATGAAAGAGTTAAATTTTTCCTAAAGTCTTATAGCCTCTCAAGGAAAAGTAAAGGCGTCCCCCTACCGTTCCTTAAGACTCTACTAGACCTGTTCTTGTGTGATGAGACCAACGAACCTAATGCTTTGATACCAAGTTTGTCACGACCCAAATCCGGGCCGCGACTGGCACCCACACTTACCCTCCTATGTGAGAGAACCAACCAATCTAAACCTTAACATTTCAATGTAATAAGAACAGAAAATAATGCGGAAGACTTAAACTCATTAATAAAAACCAATTCAATAACTATCAATATTCAACATCTACTATTCCCAAAACCTGGAAGTCATCATCACAAGAACATCTACTTTAAACTACTAATTCTAAGAGTTTCTAAAAGCTAAAAATACATAAGAAGCTAGTCCATGTCGGAGGTTCAAGGCATCAAGACATGAAGGAGAAGATCCAGTCCAAGCTAGAAGCATTAGCTCACCCTGAAGATCCGATGTGACGAAGACTGGCTAGAGTTGCGGTTGAGTTGAAGACGATGGCAAGTTTGCTGCACTCCACAATTAACAAAGAAGAAAACATAAAAGTAGGGGGTCAGTACAAAACACGGGTACTGAGTAGATATCATCGGCCAACTCAAAATAGGGAACAGTATATATCAAATATTATCGTAAATCAACTATAAAACTCAACATGTAGCAACAACAAGTACTATAATCATCAATAAGTACCATCAACTTCATCCATGAGGGCTCAAGCCTCAATACCATACTCATTTGGGAATTATGTTCATTAGATTGAGTATATTAACTTCTTTCAAGATTCATTACCTTTATTTCTCCTGTGTCGGTACGTGACACTCCGATCCCTCATATTCATTAATCCTCTTGTGTCAGTTCGTGACACTCCGATCCCTCATATTCATTAATCCTCTTGTATCGGTTCGTGACACTCCGATCCCCTAAATCTACGTGTCGGTTCGTGACACCCGATTCCCTAATTCTACGTGTCGGTTCGTGACACCCGATCCCCTAATTCTACGTGTCGGTTCGTGACACCCGATCCCCTAATTCTACGTGTCGGTTCGTGACACCCGATTCCCTAATTCTACGTGTCGGTTCGTGACACCCGATCCCCTAATTCTACGTGTCGGTTCGTGACACTCGATCCCCTAATCTCTTTCTATTAATTCATCAAGCCTTCTTTCTCACCAAGGCATCATCAATCTTATTACTTTAGTTCATCAAGCCTTCTTTTATATCAAGGCATCATCATTAACAAGAGATTAGGTTTTTATCAAGATTTGGGATTCAATAGTTTCATCATGCTTAATATAATCACAATTATATAATCACGTTCATGCATGCATACAATTAAGCACATAGCAGGGTTTTACAATACTACCAATACATATCGTTCTCTATTAAGAGTTTACTATGAAAGCATGAAAACCATAACCTACCTCCACCGAAGAATTGGAATCAACAAGCAATCTCCCAAGCTTTGATATTCTTCTTCCTCGTTCGACTCTCTCTCTCAATCGATCAATCTATCTCTCTATTTTCTTTTCTCTTTTCTTATTCAAAACCCTCTTTCTTTTACCCTAATTAACATATAACTAAGTGTAAAAGATGACAATAATACCCCACTAATTAACCCAAAATTACCTCTTTTATCCCTCAAGAATTTTGAGTTATTAATGTAAACCCACGAAGTCTATAATTAAGGAAAGAATAGTCCAAAACGTCCCTTAAAACGTGTAAAGAAATCCGATTCTAACTGGGATTGCGTAACCTGTGACGGGCCGTCGTGACTGCGACGGTCCGTCACTCAGGTCGTCGTGAGGGCCAGGACTTTATTTTCACCAAGGACACTGTGACGGTCCGTCCTGCAAGTCCGTTATGAAGTTCAGAGAGTCAATTTTCAGTACCCAATTTCAGAATTCCTAAGTATATTGAAACGAGACATCTGTGACGGACCGTCGTGCCTGTGACGGTCCGTCGTGGGTTCCGTTGTTTCAGCAAATTTTTCAGAAATAAAATCTGCTGCTCAAAACGACTAAACAGGTCGTTACAAATCCTTTCTCAAGTTAAATGTTGCTCAAAATTTCGTCTCAACCAACATTCGGGCTAAGTTCTAGATCAGCAAAATCATGACTTTGAATTTTACGTCTAAAGCTCACCACACAATACATTCGAAACAATAAGGTCAAATTTATTTTAACCATAACTTTAAACAAGATAATTTCTCAAGTATGACATAAATGTATACATTCTAAAGAACATCGTGAAGTGTTGACCAGAATTTTGAATGAGATACATATATCAAAAAATATTACGGTAGGTCACTTGGAAAAGATGGTCAATCGAATTTTTGAGGTAAATAGAATCACTTTCAGTGATGATGAATTGCCCTTGGAAGGATCTGGACATAATAGGGCTCTACATTTAACCGTGAAATGTGAAGAACACTATGTGAAGAGAGTCATGGTCGATGGAGGATCAGGTGTAGACATATGCCCACTTTCCACTCTACAAAGCTTGAAAATCAACACTTATATGATTCGTACTAACAATGTTTGTGTACGAGCATTTGATGGTGCAAAACGAGATACTCTTGGTGAAATATACTTAATTGTTACAATTGGACCAACAAAGTTGTCATCTGTCACGCCCCTTTTTTTTCTCTCTCAATACTTTTTTATTTTTATTTGTTTCAAAAGAAAAAGAGTTTTTCCCAATTAAAGTGACATTTTGAAAAGGGATAATTATTATTCAGAGTCGCCACTTGGAAATGAGTTTTGGTGTTCCAAGTCACCTTATTTAAATCCCTAATCAAAAGGAAATTTGACTCTATTTTTTGTTGGTCTGCAAACTAGAAATTCAGGTAAGGAATTCTGTTGACCAAGGGGAAGGTGTTAGGCATCCCTCGAATCCCATGGTTCTAGCACGGTTGCGTTATTAACTTTGATATGACTTGACTTAATTTTGGATATTATATAATTTAATAATAAATTTTTTATTAACCCAAATTTATTGTTTAACTTATTTGAAACTGACTAATTTATTTGAAATGATCTTTTTTTTTCACGGTACGTCCATGATCCATTTATTTTAGTTTATTTTTATTAACATTTGTGTGTATTTCTCTCTCTCTCTCTCTCTCTCTCTGTATATATATATATATATATATATATATATATATACACATTAATAAATGTATATAAATATCTAATATTTTGAAAGTAGAATTTATATAGGAAAGAGATTTTAGTGTTTAAGTAATTTTAGAACTATTTTTTTAGTTACACTTTTAAATAAGAGGTAAAATTTTAAGAGATTTACTATTAGTTTTACAAAGAAAAAATTTAATTTTTGACGTTCTTTTTTAATTATCTTTGGTATTTTTATTTTGTATTTTTTTTTATTTTTTATAATAAAGTAATAATTTTTAATTTTGGTTGACATTCTTTTAAACTCACTCTTAATGTTCTTTTTTTTTTACTTTATTTTATTAAAAAAAACTTACGTTTTTGTTAACTTTTTTATTATTATTTTGTTTCTTTTTTTTTTTAACTTTCTGTTTTATTAAATTTTTTTATTTTATTATTATTTTATGAAATTTGTCTTCTTCTCCTTTTTTTATTTTTTAAATAATTTTTGTTGCTCTTTTTTACCTTCTTTTTCATTCTTTTTTTTAAAATTTCTTGTTCTATATATTATTTTTTTCTGCTTCTTTCTTCTTTTTTCTTTTTTTTTTCATTTTTTTACGTTCTTGTTTTTTATTTTCTGTTTCTTTTTCATATTTATAAGAAATTTCTGTTATTTCTTTCATTTTATTTTTATGCTGTCTTCAATTGTTTTTTTTTATTCTTATGGTTTTTCTTTCATTTTTTTTTACTCTTTCTCATTATTTTTTATTTTAGTTATGACTCTGAATAATATTTATATATTCTCTCAATGATAAACTTTAATAATTCAAAATAGATAACTATCTTATACTTATTCTAAAGATAATTTTTAATCCAAATAATGTGTAAAAAAAAAAGAAACGCATTACGCATAAGTTTTTTTAATTACTAATCAATAATAATTTTTAGTTTACGTCCTAATCTAACAAGTTTATAAATTTTATTTATTTTTTTTAGTGAAAAACTAGGCTCCAGAAAAACATTAACTTATTAAATTACAAAATCAATTAAAGTGCATCTAAAAGTTCAGACAAATACAAAAATGTATGACACATATTTTATTTCATATTATTTTTTATAGCAAGAAACATTTTTGATCTGTTTTCCTAAACATTCATAAATTTAAAAAAAAATAAAAAAAATCACAACATGCATCACATATTGATACTATTAAAAAAAACGTCATATTATTATTATAAACATCAAAATTTCATACAACATTCTATTTAATTAATTTGAGAATTTAGAGTTACCTGATGCGAAAATGGATACCACAAAAACAAATGTTATGATCTATTATTTCCAAAGTTAGTAATTGTTAATTAACTTTGAAGAGCCGCAAGACCGAAACCGCGAACAAAACCTCAGATGACCAGATAAAACTCACTTTTTCACTCTTTTTGTTTGCTCTCTATCTTTCTCTATATTTCTCTCTTTTCCTCTCTGTATTTCTCTGTATCTGTGTGTTTTTTTTTCAACTGAACGTGTTTTTTTACAATAATTTTGGCTGAGAGTATGGTACTAATTAAAAGGAACGTAATAGAGTGGGATTAAGATTTAATTTGAAATCTTGTTGAGGGAATTGGGGTTGAGATAAGGATATAAAATAAATAAATAATAATAATAGAAAATTAACAAAATAAAAATAATAAAAAAATGTTTTCAAAAGAAATGTCGATCGATCGATCGAGAGAGAGAGAGAGAGAGAGAGAGAGATAAAAATGAAAAAAATGGGATGAGATTTTTAGTAAAATAAGTTAGGAAGTTCGGAATAATTAGGATAAGGGGAAGGTAATTTGAATATTTAGGAGTTCCTTTTTTTCTTCTTCTACCATTATTTTTAAACTAATTAAAAGTTGAAGATTTAAAACAAATACCATAAATTCATAATTTTTTATTATTAAAGTAATTTACACAATTTATTTATTTTTATTTATTTTAAGTATAACTTTATTTTTAAAGTTGGTGTGAAATCTTTATATTTTGGTAAAAATATTAGGTGTTCACAGTATGCCCCTCTTTGCTTGAAAACAGGAAGAGTTTTCATTCAAAGACGTGAACAATATGACTAATTTTTTACTGAAATATTTATGGCAAAAATGTGTAAAATTTATAATAGAGAAGAGGTTTGACCGTGTCCTAACTTTTTAAAAATTACCTATCCTAAGTTGATGATAAGGAGTCAGGCGTAGTTCTAATGAGTTAGGTAGTCGAGTGAGGTTTTGTCGAGATTCAAGTTCGAAGCTCCAACTATTACATAAAAAATGCAGAAGGAAAGATATGAAATCCTATCTACTCCGATAGTGCTAAGTCTTCATTTTGGATTCTTAGATATCGCTTCACCCTCTTTGGTAGGTTCATCGATTCCTTCCCTTTGCTCTAGACATCAGAGTTTATGACTTGAAATTTCATGACTTGACTTCAGCTACTAACGTTCTTCCGCATGATATTCTTGAAAAATTAGTTTCTTGAAAGGATGAATTCTTTTATTTTTGAACTGTAAATTTGTGTACTATGTAAAAACCTGCATACAAAAAAAAATTTATTCCTAGTTTGCACTAGAAAATTTTGTGTGTTATTGATGAAATCTATAAAAGCCTATACTAATAATTAAAATAATGTTTTCGTGACCTAATACAAAATGTAAAAAAAAGAGGCAAAAGGGAGTTTTGTACCCAAATTGCAATCAGGGGTTATTGTGCCTTGTGGAGACATGAAAAATAAAATAGGGGTTATTGTGCCCTTTACGCAACCCATGTGTTATTATGCCCTCTAAAGACATAAAAAATAAAATAGGGGTTATTGTGCCTATATGCAACTAGGAGTTATTGTGCCCTGTGAAGAAAAATGATAGGGGTTATTGTTCCCTATATGCAATCAAGGGGTTGTTGTGCCCTCTGAAGGCATGAAAAATAAAATAGGGGTTATTGTGCCCTCTATGAAACCAGGGGTTATGTGCCCGGTGAAGACAAAAAAAACGATAGGGGTTATTGTGCCCTATAGGCAATTCAGGGGTTATTGTGCCTTGTGAAGACAAAAAAAATGATATGGGTTATTGTGCCGTATATGCAATCAGAGATTATTGTGCCCTGTGAAGACATAAAAAAAATGATAGGGGTTATTGTGCCCTATATGCAATCCAAGGGTTATTGTGCCCTGTGAAGACATGAAAAAAATGATAGGAGTTATTGTGGCCTATATGCAATCCAGGGGTTATTGTTCCCTGTGAAGACATGAAAAAAAATGATAGGGGTTATTGTGCCCTATATGCAATCCAGGGGTTATTGTACCTTGTGAAGACATGAAAAATAGGATAGGGGTTATTGTACCCTATATGCAATTAAGTGGTTATTGTGCCCTGTGAAGACATGAAAAATAGGATAAGGGTTATTGTGCCCTACATGCAACCAGAAGTTATTATGCCCTCTAAAGACATAAAAAATGACAGGGGTTATTGTGCCCTATTTGCAATTCAAGGGTTATTGTGCCCTGTGAAGACATGAAAAATAAGATAGGGGTTATTTTACTCTATATGCAACCACGGGTTCTTGTGCCCTGTGAAAACATGAAAAATAGGATAGGGGTTATTGTGCCCTATATGCAACGAGGGGTTATTGTGCCCTCTGAAGACATGAAAAATAAAATAGGGGTTATTGTGCCCTCTATGAAACCAGGGTTTATTGTGCCCTATGAAGACAAAAAAAATGATAGGGGTTATTGTGCCCTATATGCAATTCAGGGGTTATTGTGCCCTGTGAAGATATGAAAAATAAGATAGGGGTTATTTTACTCTATATGCAACCACGGGTTCTTGTGCCCTATGAAAACATGAAAAATAGAATAGGGGTTATTGTGCCGTATAAGCAATCAAGGGGTTGTTGTGCCCTCTGAAGACATGAAAAATAAAATAGGGGTTATTGTGCCCTCTATGAAATCAGGGGTTATTGTGCCCTGTGAAGACAAAAAAAAAATTGATAGAGGTTACTGTGCCCTATATGCAATTCAGGGGTTATTGTTTCTTGTGAAGACATGAAAAATAGGATAGGGGTTATTGTGCCCTATATGCAATCCAGTGGTTATTGTGCCCTGTGAAGACATGAAAAATAGGATAGGGGTTATTGTGCCTTACATGCAACCAGAAATTATTATGCCTTGTGAAGACATAAAAAAAATGATAGGGGTTATTGTGCCCTATATGCAATTCAGTGGTTATTGTGCCCTGTGAAGACATGAAAAATAAGATAGTGGTTATTTTACTCTATATGCAATCACGAGTTCTTGTGCCCTGTGAAAATATGAAAAATAGGATAGGGGTTATTGTGCCCTATATGCAACCAGGGGTTATTGTGCCCTGTGAAGACCTGAAAATATAGGATAGAGGTTATTGTGCCCTATATGCAACAAGGGATTATTGTGCCCTGTGAAGATATGAAAATATTGGATAGTGGTTATTGTGCCCTATATGCAATCCAGGGGTTGTTGTCCCCTGTGAAAATATGAAAAGTAAAATAGTGGTTATTGTGCGCTATATGCAACCAAGGGTTAGTGTGCCCTGTGAAGAAATGAATATATAGGATAGGGGTTATTGTGCCCTATATGCAGTCAGGGGTTATTGTGCCTTGTGAAGACATAAAAAAATGATAGGGGTTATTGTGCCCTATATGCAACAAGGGGTTATAGTGCCCTATGAAGATATGAAAATATAAGATAGGGGTTATTGTGCCCTACAAGCAACTAGGGGTTATTGTGCCCTGTGAAAATATGAAAAATAGGTTAAGGGTTTTTTTTTATACTTATATTATTATTATTTAATGTTATTTTATTTTATTTTATTTTTATTAGTACATTGACCAATTTTAAAATGAAATAACCCCCACATTTTATTAGGAGAAGAATAATCTTTTTTTTTTGCATATTATATGAGAGACAAGGATTCAATAACTTACCATCGCGGCGTTTGTCTCTAGCGAATTACTTGCATGATTTGTCTTTATAGCTCTTTCAGCCTATAACTTTATATCTTTATTGTGCTCACGCCAAGATGGAATGTCATCATATTATAAATGGTGTCATTCGTGATTTTTTACCAAGTCGACATTCTTATCTTTTTGCTATCATGTTATGGTTCTCGTGAGAGTTTTCACTCATAAGACCCTCTTTTTTTTATTTCTTTTTTTAACATACTATAGGCTACAATTTCATGTTTCAACCTTTGGAGATTTTAAATAGCATGATCATTATTTTATTGAGTGATTGGACCGAACCTCAATATAGGGCTGCCTACATATCCTCTTAGGAATCAGGTCAAATGTAGTTCAATAATGAAAAAATATTTTTTTTTATTTTTTTTATTCTTAGAAATATAATTGAAAAATTGGAAAAAGTATTAGTTCATGTTTGATAATCTTTGACTTTAGTTAGTACCAACAATAAGTGTTATGCATATGAACTACATTCAACGACTTTCAAATAAATTTGAGGTCAATTTTGAGTAATTTATATAGTTTCAAATTGTATCTCAAATATATTTAAGTAATTACAAGATCAATTTATCTTGCCAAAATTGAGGGATATAATTATTCGTATCCTCATGTTTCAAATGCACTCTCAATATATGAAAGTCCTTCTTCACACAATATAATAATTTAGATCGTAGGACATTTTGAAAGTCACTCCCACTCAGAAAGATAGTCAATGCATGAGATTAAGATACCATATGCTTGGCCCTCATTTAAGCATCCACTAATATGAGAACATAAAAAATGAGATCAATTAGGACTTGTCATTGGCTTGTAATGTAGTCTTATGGAAAGGTAGGATATTCATTTGAGATAAAGTGACTATTTCCTCCTTAGAATTCACACGATGTTTTTGATATATTTTTTTCATTTTTGCATTTGACCTTTATTTTCTTGAAAGGTCTTTTTCATTTTTTTTCTCTTCATTTTTTTGATCTTCTCTCCTTTTTGTTGGAGATTGTTTTTTCATTTTCCATTCTATCTTTTTTTTGGATATATTTGGTCTTTTTCACTTTGTTACTCAACTTAGGTCGTTGATGTTATATAGATATATCATAGTGCGCTCAAGGGGGTGAGATAAAGGGATTAATGCATTTATACACTCAAAAGGTATATGCTAAGATGTAGTTATTCACATAAAAAACTTTCAGTGTCGAAATGGGAGTTCTGTAGATAAATGTCATTCGGTAGGCTTGAAAGGCACAATCTATTCAAAGAAAGCCTATAATTCTTTCTCAAGTTAAATGTTGCTCAAAATTTCATCTCAACCAATATTCGGGCCAAGTTCTAGATCAGCAAAATCATGACTTTGAATTTTACGTCTAAAGCTCACCACACAATTCATTTGAAACAATGAGGTCACATTTATTTTATCCATAACTTTAAACAAGATAATTTCTCAAGTATGACATAAATGTATTGAGAGATGTCAATAGAAGTCTATAGGTCACAACAAAGTTAATCTGTCTTACCAAATAGTTTAATACTTTATTTTTTTTCTTATACATAATCCTAAGCATGTTGTTATCAACCAAGTCAAAGAAAAAAATCTATTTTTCTGCCCCAGTTTATGTGACTAGAATTTATAGGATTTTTTTCTCGGTTGGACCGAACCTCACAATAAGGTTGCCTACGTATCTTCTTAAAACAAGAATCAGGTCAAGCGTAGTATGTTGAATCCTAACACATGTTTATATATATATGTGTGTGTGTGTGTGTGTGTGTATATATGTGTGTGTGTGTGTGTGTATGTATATATATATATATATGTATATATATATATATATATATATGTATATATATACATATATATATATATATATATGAGAATTTAGAGATTTCAAAAGGTGGTTGATTTGTGAGGAGAGCTGGCATCTCATCAATATAATACAAGATCAAAAGGTAAAGAGAAAATGACACGTAAAGACGGAACAAAGTTGGAAAATGAAGACGCACAAACCCAAATGGTTGCGCAAGAATCGGTACCTATAGAAGAGGTGAAAATGTTAAGACAACAGATGACTGAAATGTACGAAGCTTGGATGAATGGACAAGATCCTCCGCCTTCAATTCGAAAATATTTGAATGCGAATATGTCATTCCCCATCCAAGTCTCAACAAGTGACCCAGTTTATCGACCTGGATTTGGACCCAACATTAACACATCTAATACTGTCGGAACTTCCTCAGTAAACCCGTTAAAACGATCAATGATGAATAATCCACTTTTCATGCCTACTGTCCAAACTTATACAATTCCTCAACCAACATTAGTACAAAAATCCAATGATGACCCTATACTCAAAGATCAATACGGCCAAGGTCATGCCCCTAAATTAACTTTCAATGTTCCTAACTCTTACCACCACCAATACAGTTCTACCGTTGAAGTTGATAAAAACATTAAGAATAAGGAACATGAAGAAATTGCAACAAAAATGAGGAGTTTGGAACAAAACATAAGGAATATGCAAGGTCTAGGAGGATACAAAAGTGTCTCATTTAAGGACTTGTGCATGTTTCCAGATGTTCACTCGCCTCTAGGGTTCAAAACTCCAAAGTTTGATAAATATAATGGTCATGGCGATCCAGTGACTCATTTGAGAAGATTCTGTAATAAGTTGAGAGGAGCCGGAGGAAAAGAAGAACTTCTTATGGCTTACTTTGGAGAGAGTTTAACGGGCGTAGCATCAGAATGGTTTATCGATCAGGACATTTCTCATTGGCACGTTTGGGATGACATGGCACAATATTTTGTCCAACAATTTCAATACAATATCGATATTATTCCCGATCGCAATTCCTTAGCTAATATGAAAAAAAGCCATCGGAAATTTTTAGGGAATATGCCATAAGATGGAGGGAGCAGGCGGCTAGAGTCAAAGCGCCGATGAAAGACTATGAGTTAATTGATGTTTTTCTCCAGGCTCAATAACCTAACTACTTTCATTATATTCTCGACGCAATGGGCAAGCCTTTCGCCGAAGCGAATAAGATCGGAGAAATGGTAGAGAATGGCATAAATTCGGGTAAGATTGTGAGTCAAGCAGCCATTAGAGCTACCACACAAGCAATACAAAGTGGATCCGGTTTTTACCAATCGAAAAAAGAAGGAGGAAGGGTCCATGGCGGCATCTGGATCAAGAGGTGTTCGAATAGGCATGAACAATCCTTATTGTCAAGTCCAAAAAGAACAATATAATTCTCCTCGACATTATTACCCGTCCCAATATGCAGTTTTCAATACTCAGGCATATGTCCAGCCTACTTTGCGCCAACAATGGCGGGGGCCTGCCCCACAAGTTTCTCGCCCACAACAACAAAATTTCCTGGCGCCATATAATCCACATCCCCGGACAAACTATACGAGATAACAAGGTCAAAAAGAAAATTTTACCCCAATTGGGGAATCGTATACGAGTTTGTTACGGAAATTGATACAATTGAGACTGGTTGAACCTGTCAATCCGTACGTTGTCAATCCAAATGCAAGAGGTTTTGATCCGACTATTATATGTGAGTATAACGCCAACGCTCCAGGTCATAACACAGAGAATTGTTGGACCCTAAAAAGAGTCATTGAGAAGTTAATTGAGGATAAGGTAATCGAGGTACGCAATGAGGAAGCACCGAATGTCACCAATAACCTACTCCCTGCTCATAATAATGAGCGTGTTGTGGGGATGGGTGGCGTTTTTGAAGATTATGAGCAAACAAGTAGAACAAAAGTGGAAAGCAAGGATACAAAGGGCACTGATAATTGTTAAAGGTGCGCGTTCGAATTCTGGGAACTCGAGGAAGCTAGTGTTGTGTGTCCCTGAGTTTATAAAAAGAGAGACGTACCATTGAATGGACCAAAATGCTACATTCCTGGTAAATTTTCCAAATTTATCAAAATCAAGAAAGTATGAAAGAGCCAGTTGTGATACAAATTGCAGCACACCTTCCTATCACAAACACCAAGGTCATTCTGTGGAACTACAACAAAGTCATCGTTACTCACAAGGGAAAGGAGATTGTCGAAGAAACAAATGAAACAAGAGGCTTAACTCGTTCCGGAAGATGTTATGCTTCGGAAGAATTAAAGAGGGACAAACAAATCAAAGAAAATCAGTTGTCGATGAAAAAACCAGTCACTGAGGAAGATGCTGAAGAGTTTCTGAAAAAGATGAAAGCTGAAGATTATTTTGTTATAGATCAGTTGAGGAAAACGCCTGCTCAAATCTATTTATTGTCATTACTCATACATTCTAAACAACATCGTGAAGTTTTGAAAAGAATTTTGAATGAGGCACATATATCAGAAAATATTACAGTAGGTCACTTGGAAAAGATGGTCAATCAAATTTTGAAGTAAATAGAATCACATTCACTGATGATGAATTGCCCTTGGAAGGATATGGACATAATAGGGCTCTACATTTAACAGTGAAATGTGAAGATTACTATGTGAAGAGAGTCATGGTCGATGGAGGATCAGGTGTAGACATATGCCATCTTTCCACTCTACAGAGCTTGAAAATCAACACTGATAGGATTCGTACTAACAATATTTGTGTACGGACATTTAATGGAGCGAAACGGGATACTCTTGGTGAAATATACTTAATTGTTACAATTGAACCAGCGGAGTCGTCATCTGTCACGCCCCTTTTTTTTCTCTCAATATTTTTTTATTTTTATTTTTTTCAAAAGAAAAAGAGTTTTTCCAATTAAAGTGACATTTTGAAAAAAGAGATAAATATTATTCAGAGTCGCTACTTGGAATTGAGTTTTGGTATTCCAAGTCACCTTATTTAAATCCCTAATCAAAAGGAAATTTGACTCTATTTTTTATTGGTCTCCAAACTAGAAATTCGGGTAAGGAATTCTGTTGACCGAGGGGAAGGTGTTAGGCCTCCCTCGAATCCCGTGGTTCTAGCACGGTTGCTTTATCAACTTTGATATGACTTGACTTAATTTTAGATATTATATTATTTAATAATAAATTTTTATTTACCCAAATTTATTGTTTAACTTATTTGAAACGGACTAATTTATTTGAAATGATCTTATTTTTTTCAGGGTACGTCCATTAATTTTAAACTTGAAAAATCCATTTATTTTAGTTTATTTTTATTAACATTTGTGTGTATTTGTCTCTCTCTCTCTCTCTCTCTCTCTATATATATATATATATATATATATATATATACACACACACACACATTAATGAATATACATAAATATCTAATATTTTGAAAGTAGAATTTATATTGGAAAGAGATTTTAGTGTTTGAGTAATTTTAGAATTATTTTTTAGTTACATTTTTTAAATAAGAGGTAAAATTTTAAGAGATTTACTATTAGTTTTACAAAGAAAAATTTTAATTTTTTTTAATGCTGCAAATTCTTTTTTAATTATCTTTGGTATTTTTTTTGTATTTTTTATAATAAAGTAATAATTGTTAATTTTGGTTGATATTCTTTTAAACTCACTCTTTATCTTTTTTTTTTTTACTTTATTTTTATTATTGTTTTATTTCTATTTTCCTTTCTTTTTTTTTTAACTTTCTGTTTTATTAAATTTTTTTATTTTATTATTATTTTATAAAATTTGTCTTCTTCTCCTTTTATTTATTTTTTTAATAATTTTTGTTACTCTTTTTAACGTTCTTTCTACATTCTTTTTTTTAAATTTCTTGTTCTATATTTTTTTTTTCTGCTTCTCTCTTCTTTTTCTTTTTTTTTCATTTTATTACGTTCTTTTTTTTATTTTCTGTTTCTTTTTTATATATAAAAAAATATTTTATTTCTTTTATTTATTTTTTATGTTGTCTTCTTTTTTTTTTAATTCTTATGGGTTTTCTTTCATTTTTTTTTACTCTTTCTCATTATTTTTAATTTTAGTTATGACTCTGAATAATATTTATATATTCTCTCAATGATAAACTTTAATAATTCGAATTAGATAACTATCTTATACTTATTCTAAAGATAATTTTTAATCCAAATAATGTGTAAAACAAAAAGAAACGCATTACACATAAGTTTTTTTTTAATTACTAATAAATTAAAATTTTTAGTTTACATCCTAATCTAACGAATTTAAATTTTATTTTTTTTAGTGAAAAACTAGGCTCCAGAAAAACATTAACTTATTCAATTACAAAATCTATTAATTGCATCTAAAAGTTTAGACAAATACAAAAATATACATATTTTATTTCATATTATTTTTTATGGCAAGAAACATTTTTGATTCCGTTTTTCTGAACATTCATAAATTTTTTTTAAAAAAATAACAAAAATCACAACATGCATCACATATTGATACTATTAAAAAAAACTTCATATTTTTATTATAAACATCAAATTTTCATACAACATTTCATTTAATTAATTCGAGAATTTAGAGTTACCTCGATGCGAAAATGAAAACCTCAAAAACAACTGCTACGATCTACTGATTTCCAAAGTTAATAATTGTTAATTAACTTTAAAGAGCCGCATGTCCGAAACCGCGAACAAAACCTCAGATTAACAGATAAAACTCACTTTTTCACTCTTTTTGTTTGCTCTCTATCTTTCTCTGTTTTTCTCTCTTTTCCTCTCTGTATTTCTCTGTATCTGTGTGTTCTCTATATTTCTCTCTGTATATTTTTTTACCTCTCTCTGTATTTTTCAATTTCAACTGAAAGTGGGTTATATAATATTCTTTGGGTGAGAATCTGGTGCTAATAAAAAGGAACGTAATAGAGTGGGATTAGGATTTAATTTGAAATATTGTTGAGGAAATTATTGTTGAGAAATAATTAGATAATTATCCTACTAATTAAGAATAATAGGAAAATTAGTTTTTGGGAGTTTGAGGTTACTTAAGATAAGGGGAAGGTAATTTGAATATTTGGGACTCTTTTTTTTCCTTCTACCATTATTTTTAAACTAATTAAAAGTTGAAGATTTAAAACAAATACTATAAATTCATAATTTTTTTATTATTAAAGTAATTTACACAATTTATTTATTTTTATTTATTTTAAATATAACTTTTTTTTTAAATTGGTGTGAAATCTTTATATTTTGGTAAAAAATTAGGTGTTCACAGTATGTCCCTCTTTGCTTGAAAACATGAAGAGTTTTCATGAAAAGACGTGAACGATGTGACTAATTTTTTTACTGAAATATTTATGGATAAAATGTGTAAAATTTATAATAGAGAAGAGGTTTGACTGTGTCCTAACTTTTTAAAAACTACCAATCCTAAGTTGATGATAAGGAATCAGGCGTAGTTCCAATGAGTTAGGTAGTCGAGTGAGGTTTTGTCGAGATTCCGGTTCGTAGCTCCAGCTATTACATAAAAAAACAAAATGCAGAAGGAAAGATATGAAATCATATCTACTCCGATAGTGCTAAGTCTTCATTCTGGATTCTCAGATATTGCTTCACCCTCTTTGGTAGGTTCATCGATTCCCGCCCTTTACTCTGGACATCTGAGTTTAAGACTTAAAACTTCATGATTTGACTTCATCTACTGACGTTCTTCCGCATGATATTCTTGAAAACTTATTTTCTTGAAAGGATGAATTCTTTTATTTTTGAACTGTAAATTTGTGTACTATGTAGAAACCTGCACACAAAATTTTTCTACCTAGTTTGCACTAGAAAATTTTGTGAGTTATTGATGAAAGCTATAAAAGTCTATACTAATAACAAAAATAATGTTTTTGTAGCCTATTACAAAATGTAAAAAAAAAAAGAGGTAAAAGGGAGTTTTGTATCCAAATTGCAATCAGGGGTTATTGTGTCTTGTGAAGACATGGAAAATTAAATAGGGATTATTGTGCCCTATACGCAATGCATGGGTAATTGTGCCTCTGAAGACATAAAAAATAAAATAGGGGTTATTGTGTTCTATATGCAACCAGGGGTTAGTACTCTGTGAAGAGAAATGATAGGGGTTATTGTGCCCTATATGCAATCAAGGGGTTGTTGTGCCCTTTGAAGACATGAAAAAATAAAATAGGGGTTATTGTGCCCTATATGAAACCAGGGGTCATTGTGCCCTGTGAAGACATAAAAAAATGATATTGTGCCTTGTGAAGACATAAAAAAAATGATATGGGTTATGTTTCCCTATATGCAATCCAGAGGTTATTGTGCCCTGTGAACACATAAAAAAATGATAGGGGTTATTGTGCCCTATATGCAATCCAGGGGTTATTGTGCCCTGTGAAGACATGAAAAAAATTATAGGGGTTATTGTGCCCTATATGCAATCCAGGGGTTATTATGCCATGTGAAGACATGAAAAAAAAATGATAGGGGTTATTGTGCCCTATATCCAATCCAGGGGTTATTGTACCTTGTGAAGTCATGAAAAATAGGATAGGAGTTATTCTGCCCTATGCAATCCAGGGGTTATTGTGCCCTGTGAAGACATGAAAAATAGGATAGGGGTTATTGTGCCCTATACGCAACCAGGGGTAATTGTGCCCTGTGAAGACATTAAAAAATAATAGGGGTTATTGTGCCCTATATGCAATTCAGGGGTTATTGTGCCCTGTGAAGACATGAAAAATAGGATAGGGTTATTGTACCCTATATGCAACCAGGAGTTATTGTGCCCTGTGAAAACATGAAAAATAGGATAGGGATTATTGTGCCGTATATGCAATCAGGGGTTATTGTGCCCTGTGAACATATGAAAAGTAAAATAGGGGTTATTGTGCCCTATATGCAACCAGGGGTTATTGTGCCTTGTGAAGACATGAAAATATAGGATAGGGGTTATTGTGCCCTATATGCAAGCAGGGGTTATTGTGCCCTGTGAAGATATTAAAATATATGATAGGAGTTATTGTGCCCTATACTCAATCCAGGGGTTATTGTAACCTGTGAAAATATGAAAAGTAAAATATGGGTTATTGTGCCCTATATGCAATCAGGGGTTATTGTGCCCTGTGAAGATATGAAAATATAGGATAGGGATTATTGTGCCCTATATGCTACCAGAGGTTATTGTGCCTTGTGAAGACATTAAAAAAATGGTAGAGGTTATTGTGCCCTATATGCAACAAGGGGTTATTGTGCCCTGTAAAGACATGAAAATATAGGATAGCAGTTATATTGCCCTATATGCAACTATGTGTTATTGTGCCCTGTGAAGATATGAAAATATAGTATAGGGGTTTTTGTGTCTTATATGCAAGTAGGGATTATTGTGCCCTGTGAAAATATGAAAAATAGGATAAGGGTTATTTTTTTTTACTTATATTATTACTGTTTAATGTTATTTTCTTTTATTTTATTTTATTAGTACATTAACCAATTTAAAAATAAAATAAAATGCCCCAGGTTTTATTAAGAAAATAATAATCTTTTTTATTGTTTTTTTTTTGCTTATTATATGAGAGACAAGGATTAAAAAACTTACCATCGCGGTGTTTGTCTATAGTGAATTACTTGCATTATTTGTCTCTATATTTTTTCAGCCTATAACTTTATTTCTATCTTTTTTGTGCTCATGCCAATACGGAATGTAATCATTGAATAAATGGTGTCACTAGTGATCTTTTACCAAGAAGACATTCTTATCATTTTACTGTCGTCTTATGGTTCTCGTGAGAGTTTTCACTCATAAGACCCTTTCTTTTTTAACATACTATAGGCTACAATGTAAGCATGATCATTATTTTATTGAGTGATTGGACCAAACCTCAATGAAGGGCTGCCTACGTATCCTTTTAGGAATCAGATCGAACGTAGTTCAATAAAAAATAATTTTTTTAGAAGTATAATGGAAAAATTGGAAAAAGAATTAGTTCATGTTTGATAATTCTTTGACTTTAGTTGGTACCAACAATTAGTATTATGCATATGAACTACATTCAACTAATTTCAGATAAATTTGAAGTCAACTTTGAGTAATTTATATAGTCGAATTGTATCTCAAACGTGCTTAAGTAATTACAAGATCAATTTATCTTGTCAAAATTAAGAGATAAAATTATTTGTGTCCTCTTATTTCAAATGCACTCTCAACATATGAATGTTCTAGTTCACACAATATAATAATTTAGATCGTAGAACATTTTGGAAAGTCACTCACACTCAGAAAGATATTCAATGCATGAAATTAAGATACCATATGCTTGGCCCTCATGTAAGCATCCACTAATATGATAACATAAAAAATGAGATCAAATAGGACTTGTCATTGACTTGTAATGTAGTCTTAGGGAAAGGTAGGATATTCATTTGGGATAAAGTGGCTATTTCCTCCTTAGAATTTGCACAATGCTTTCAATATTTTTTTTATTTTTGCATTTGACCGTTGTTTTCTTATAAGGTTTTTTTCATTTTTTTTCTCTTTTTTTTTTTGATTTCATCTCCTTTTTGTTGGAGATTTTTTTTTCATTTTTCATTCTATATTTTTTTTGGACATATTTGGTCTTTTTCACATTGTTACCCAACTTAGGTCTTTGATGTTATGTAGATATTTCATAGTGCGCTCAAGGAGGTGAGATAAAGGGAGTAATGATCTGATTCATGTTCAAACATGATACGTAGGCAACCTTTAATAGGTTCGATTAAAATGCATTCAAATTATTCAAGTAAGTAAAGTAAGGGGCCAAATGACATAAGCAAGTCGTCCACAGCCGGGATGAAACATAAAAGTCTTCCAAAATGCATAACATACAACGTGAATTTAATATCCTCAATATGCTGAATCGTAACACATGTTTATATATATATATATATATATATATATATATATATATATATATATTTATATATATATACATATATGAGAATTGAGAGAGTTTAAAAGGTGGTTGGTTTGTGAGGAGAGCTGACATCTCATCAATATAATACAAGATCAAGAGGGAAAGAGAAAATTACACGTAAAGACGGAACAGAGTCGAAAAATGAAGATGCACAAACCCAAATGGTTGCGCAAGAATCGGTACCTATAGAAGAGGTGAAAATGTTAAGACAAAAGATGATCGAAATGTACGAAGCTTGGATGAATGGGCAAGCTCCTTCGCCTTCAATTCGAGAATATTTGAATACGAATATGCCATTCCCCATCTAAGTCTCAACAAGTGACCCAGTTTATCCACCTGGATTTGGACCCTACATTAACACATCTAATACTTCTAGAACTTCCTCAGTAAACCCGTTAAAACCAACAATGATGAATAATACACTTTTCATGCCTATTGTCCAAACTAATACAATTCCTCAACCGACACTGGTACAAAAATCCAATGATGACCCTATACTTAAAGATCAATACGACCAAGGTCATGCCCCTAAATTAACTTTCAATGTTCCTAACTCTTACCACCACCAATACAGTTCTCCCTTTGAAGTTGAGAAAAACATTAAGAATAAGGAACATGAAGAAATTGCAAGAAAAATGAGGAGTTTGGAACAAAACATAAGGAATATGTAAGGTCTGGGAGGACACAAAAGTGTCTCATTTAAGGACTTATGCATGTTTCCAAATGTTCACTTGCCTCTAGGGTTCAAAACTCCAATGTTTGATAAATATAATGGTCATGGCGATCCAGTGGCTCATTTGAGAAGATTTTGTAATCAGTTGAGAGGAGCCAGAGAAAAATAGAGAAAGACAAAGAGAAATACAGAGAGGATACAGAGAGGATACAGAGGAAAAGAGAGAAAGACAGAGAAATACACAGAGGATACAGAGAGGAATACAGAGGAAAAGAGAGAAAGACAGAGATAAATACAGAGAGCATACAGAGAGGATACAGAGAGAAATACGAGAGACAGAGAGAGAGAGAGAGAGAGAGAGAGAGCAAACAAAAAGAGTGAAAAAGTGAGTTTTATCTTGTAAGCTGAGGTTTTGTTCGCGGTTTCGATCTTGCGGCTCTTTAAAGATAATTAACAATTATTAACTTTGGGAATCAGTAGATCATAGCTGTTGTTTTTGTGGTATCCATTTTCGCATCGAGGTAACTCTAAAATCTTGAATTAATAAAATGGAATGTTGTATGAAAATTTGATGTTTATAATAATAATATGAAGTTTTTTTTAATACCATCAATATGTGATGCATGTTGTGATTTTTTAAATTTTTTTTATTTTTTTTAATATTTATGAATGTTCAGGAAAACGGAATAAAAAATGTTTCTTGCTAAAAAATAATATGAAATAAAATATGTATCATAAATTTTTGTATTATTATTATTATTATTATTATAGTCTAAACTTTTAGATGCAATTTAATTGATTTTATAATTTAATAAGTTAATGTTTTTCTGAAGCGTAGTTTTTCACTAAAAAAAATAAAAAATAAAATTTATAAACTTGTTAGATTAGGATGTAAACTAAAAATTTTAATTGATTAGTAATTTAAAAAACTTATGTGTAATACGTTTCAATTCTTTTTTTACACATTATTTGGATTAAAAATTATCTTTAGAATAAGTATAAGATAGTTATCTAATTCGAATTATTAAAGTTTATCATGGAGAGAATATATAAATATTATTCAGAGTCACAACTAAAATTAAAAATAATGAGAAAGAGTCAAAAAAAATGAAAGAAAAACCATAAGAATAAAAAAAAAAAACAGAAAATAAAAAAAAAGAAGAAAAAAAAACGTGAAAAATCAAAAAGAATAAGAAAAAAATGAAAGTAGAATGAAAATAAAAATAAAAATATAAAACTAATAAAATAAAAAGTAAGAAACTAAAAAAAAAACGTAAAAAAAAAGTAACAAAATTTTGTTTTTTTTTTTAAAAAAAAAGGAGAAAAAAACAAAATCTAAAAAAAAAAAGGAGAGAAACAGATTTTAGAAGAAAAAAAATTAAAAAAATATAAAATTTAAAAATAAAACAAAAACGTACAGAGAAAGAAAAAAAGGGACAATTTTGTTTCATTAAAAAAAAGATATTCTTAATCTATTTAGGATTTTTTGATAAAACTAACTTCAAATCTTATAAAATTTTATTTTCTTATTTTAAATCTAAAATAAATAAATAAATAAATATATAATCTTAAATTAACTTGATTTCTAAATATCTCCTTCCTACACAAACTCTAATTCTTAGAAACTTGATATCTATATTTATTCTACCTATAATAACATTAAAAATTAAAATGATACAAATATAAGCAGAAAAAAAATATACGGATGTTCAACTTTAAAATTACACAAAATAAATAAATAAATAAAGACCCTTTAAATTAAATAAGCCAGTTTCAATAAGTTTAGAACAAATCTAAGGATAAATAACAATTTTATTATTAAGTTAAATAATACAATGTCCAAAAATTAAGTTAAGTCATACTAAAGTCAATAAAGCGACCGTGCCAGAACCACGAGACTCGAGGGGTGCCTAACACCTTCGCCTTGATCAACAGAATTCCTTGCCTGAATTTCTAGTTCGCAGACTGTAACGACCTGTTTAGTCGTTTTGAGCAGCAGATTTTATTTCTGGAAAAACAGGCTGAGACGACGGAACCCACGACGGAACGTCATGGCACGACGGACCGTCGAGGGTGTCTCGTCCCAAAACACTTAGAAATTCTGAAATTTGGGTGCTGAAATCGACTCTTTGAACTCTGTGACGGACCTGCAGAACGGACCGTCACAGGCACGACGAACCGTCGTGATCCACCGTTTCAAAACACTTCAACTCTTGAGAATTTGGTACACGGAACGATTCTCTGAACGTCGTGACGGAAGTGCAGGACGGACCGTCGTAGGTACGACGGGCCGTCACAGACTCCTCAAGGAAATCGAGTCTCTAACGAACCTGCATGACGGACCGTCGCAGGCGCGACGGGCCGTCACAGGCGCGACGGGCCGTCACAGGTTGCGTAATCCCAGTTGAAGTCGGAATTCTGGTTAAGTTTTAAAGGGGCGTTTTGCTATTCCTGCTATAATTATATATTTCGTGGGTCTATATTAATAACTCAATTTCTTGGGGGATAAAAGAGGTAACCTTAAGTTAATTAGTGGGCTATTATTGTCATCTTTTATTCTTAATTATATACTAATTAGGGTAAAAGAAAGAGGGTTTGAATAAAGAAAATAGAAAGAACAATAGAAAGAGAGAGAAGGAAATCGATAGAGAGAGAGACGATCGAGAAGGGGAAAAACACAAAGCTTTGGGAAAATTTGCTTGCTTGATCATGAATCATCGGTGGAGGTAGGTTATGGTTTCTCTTACGATATTCGTAGTAAACTCTTAATAGAGAATGATATGTGTTGATAATATTGTAAACCCTGCTATGTGCTTAATTGTATGCTTGCATGAATGTAATTATATAATTGTGATTATATAAGCATGATGAAGTTATTGATTCCCAAATCTTGCAAAATCCTAATCTCTTTGTTAATAATGAGGCCTTGGTATAAAAGAAGGCGTGATGAACTAAAATAATGGGATTGATGATGCCTTGGTAAGAAAGAAGGCTTGATGAATTGATGGAAGGAGATTAGGGGATCGGGTGTCACGAACCGACACGTAGAATTAGGGGATCGGGTGTCACGAACCGACACGTAGTATTAGGGGATCGGGTGTCACGAACCGACACGTAGAATTAGGGGATCGGGTGTCACGAACCGACACGTAGAATGAGGGGATCGGGTGTCACGAACCGAAACGTAGTATTAGGGGATCGGGTGTCACGAACCGACACGTAGTATTAGGGGATCGGGTGTCACGAACCGACACGTAGATTTAGGGGATCGAGTGTCACGAACTGACACATAGATTTAGGAGATCGGGTGTCACGAACCGACACATAGATTTAGGGGATCGGAGTGTCACGTACCGACACAAGAGGATTAATGAATATTGAGGGAGCAGAGTGTCACGTACCGACACAAGAGAAATAAAGATAATGAATCTTGAAAGATGTTAATATACTCAATCTAATGAACATGATTCCCAAATGAGTATGGTATTGAGGCTTGAGTCCTCATGTGTGAACTTGAAGGTAATTGTTAATGATATAGTATTTGTTGTTGCTACATGTTGAGTATCATAGTTGATTTTATGATATTACTTGGTATATATTGATTTCTATTTTGAGTTGGCCGATGATATCTACTCAGTACCCCTGTTTTGTACTGACCCCTACTTTTATGTTTTCTTCTTGTTTATTTGTGGAGTGCAGTAAACGTGCCATCGTCTTCAACTCAACAGTAATTCAAGCCAGTCTTACTACATCGGAAATTCAGGGTGAGCTAATGCTTCTAGCTTGGACTGGATCTTCTTCTTCAAGTCTTGATGCCTTGAACTTCCGGCATGGACTAGCTTCTTATGTATTTTTAGCTTTTAGAATACTTTTAGTTTAGTCATTTGATCGTAGATGTTCTTGTGATGATGACTTCCAGATTTTGGGGAATAATAGATGTTGAATTTTAGAAGTTAATGAATTGGTCTTTATTTAATGAGTTTAAGTCTTCCGCATTACTTTCTGTTGATATTATATTGAAATGTTAAGGTTAGATTGGTTGGTTCGCTCACATAGGAGGGTAAGTGTGGGTGCCAGTCGCAACCCGGTTTGGGTCGTGACAAACTTGGTATCAGAGCATTAGGTTCGTTGGTCTCATCACACAAGAACGAGTCTAGTAGAGTCTTAAAGAACGGTAGGGGGACGCCTTTACTTTTCTTTAAGAGGCTATAAGACTTTAGGAAAATTCCATTCTTTCTTTCTTTCTTTCGTGCTATTACTTGGGTCCAATTGGTATCTAGGTGATACAAATTAGTATCGGACCGTCTTTACTCTATTTCACAGATGGTTAGAACTAGAGCAACGACTACGCCAGCACCAACACCAGCACCGGCGGGACAGGGTGCGTCTGAGCCACCCACTGGGGCTGTAGCTCGAGGAAGAGCAGCGGCAAGAGGCCGTGGTAGAGGTCGTGGGAGGACGTCCTCTAGGGGAAGAGGACGAGCACCTAGTCGATCTGATACTAGGGCAGTGATTCCTCCACCGACTGAGGAGGTAATAAGAGAAGGGGAGGATGGGGAAAATGAACAAGTGCAGAATGAGGGATTGCCACCCCAGCCTACCCCAGAGATGATAAATCAGGTGCTCGCTTATCTTAGTGGGTTGTCCGATCAGGTTCAGGCACCTCCAGTGTTTTCTGCACCAACACCTCCGGTTTCAGAGGTACAACATGCAGCCACTATGGCTTCTCGTATGGATGCCTCATTGGACATAGGCACGTTTCCACGTCTGACTACTGTGCCTATAATGACAAATGATCAGCATGAACTTTTCAGTAAGTTCTTGAAATTGAAACCTCCAGTCTTCAAGGGTGCGGAATCTGAGGATGCTTACGATTTTCTGGTTGACTGTCATGAGCTACTACACAAGATGGGTATAGTAGAACGGTTTGGTGTTGAGTTCGTGAGTTATCAGTTTCAAGGGAACGCCAAAATGTGGTGGCGGTCACATATTGAGTGTCAACCAACAGAGGCACCACCTATGACTTGGGCCTCATTCTCTAGCTTGTTTATGGAGAAGTATATCCCTCGGACATTGAGGGAGAGGAAAAGGGATGAGTTCTTGAGCCTAGAGCAAGGCAGGATGTCGTTCAATGCATATGAGGCTAAGTTTCATGCACTATCCAGATATGACACCCAACTTTGTTTCAGTCCACAAGAGCGGATTCGTCGTTTTGTGAAGGGGTTGAGGTCAGAGTTGCGGATTTCAGCCTTACAGGTAGCGGCTACGGCCAAATCCTTCCAAGAAGTGGTAGATTTCGTGGTAGAGGTGGAAGGAGTGAAGCCAGATGAATTCACCATGGCATCGACATCAAAGAGGTTTCGAAAGGGAGGTGAGTTTAATGGTTCTTACTCTAGAGGACAGGGTTCCGGAGGTTACTCAGTTCGACCCATTCAGTCTTCACTACAGACTGTAGTTGGGGGTCCACCTCAAACCGGTCAACACTTCTCTGAGAGACCTATGCTTGACTCTAGAGAGTGTTATTGATGTGGGGAGACTGGACATATTAGGAAAAATTATCCAAAACAGAGTTATAGACCCCCAATGGCTAGAGGTAGAGGTGGTCATGGTAGAGGCCGTTATTCTGGAGGACGTGGTGGTCTAGGAAATGGTGGTCACCAAAATGGCCGAGGTAATGGGCAAACTGGAGCCGCTACATCACAACATGGTAGGGGCAATGGACAGACAAATGATAGGGCCCATTGTTACGCTTTCTGTGGGCGGTCTGAAGCGGAGGCATCTGATTCTGTCATCACAGGTAATCTTCTGGTTTGTGATTGCATGGCTTCTGTATTGTTTGATCCTGGATCCACATTTTCTTATGTATCTTCCTCATTTGCTAATGGTCTAAATTTACATTGTGAATTACTTGATATGCCTATTCGTGTTTCTACTCCGGTGGGTGAGTCTGTGGTAGTTGAAAAGGTATATAGGTCTTGTTTGGTGAACTTTGTGGGGAGCAACACTTATGTAGATTTGGTTATCTTAGAAATGGATGATTTTGATGTAATTCTGGGTATGACTTGGCTTTCTCCGCAATTTGCGATCTTGATTGTAATGCTAAAACGGTGACGTTAGCTAAGCCTGGGACATATCCGTTAGTTTGGGAGGGTGACTACACTTCCAATCCGGTGCGTATCATCTCCTTTCTTCGTGCTAAGAAAATGGTTAGTAAAGGGTGTTTAGCTTTCTTGGCACATCTCAAGGATGACACTACCCAAGTACCTTCGATTAAGTCGGTTTTGGTGGTCCGTGAGTTTCTGGATGTGTTCCCTGCAGATCTTCCTGGTATGCCACTAGATAGGGATATTGATTTCTGTATTGACCTTGAACCGGGTACTCGCCCCATTTCTATACCCCCTTATAGAATGGCTCCCGCGGAGTTAAGAGAGTTAAAAGCCCAACTTCAAGAGTTGTTAAACAAAGGCTTTATTAGACCAAGTGCATCTCCTTGGGGTGCTCGGTTTTGTTTGTGAAGAAGAAGGATGGGAGTTTTCGAATGGGTATAGACTACAGACAACTAAACAAGGTAACCATAAAGAACAAGTATCCTCTTCCTCGCATTGATGACTTTTTCGATCAGTTACAAGGTGCTTGTGTCTTCTCTAAGATTGACTTGAGATCCGGTTATCATCAATTGAAAATACGGGCAACGGATGTGCCAAAGACTGCTTTTCGAATGAGGTATGGGCATTACGAATTTGTAGTGATGTCTTTTGGTATTACGAATGCCCCTGCTGCGTTCATGAGCTTGATGAACGGGATTTTTAAGCCATATTTGGACCTCTTCGTGATCGTATTTATTGATGATATACTGATATACTCAAAGAGCAAGAAAGAACATGAGGAGCATTTGAGAATAGTATTGGAAATGTTGAGGGAGAAAAAGCTTTATGCCAAGTTCTCTAAGTGTGAGTTTTCGCTAGATGCAGTGTCCTTCTTGGGGCACGTGGTTTCTAAGGATGGAGTGATGGTGGATCCTTCTAAGATTGAGACAGTAAAGAATTGGGTAAGACCTACTAATGTGTCAGAAATAAGGAGCTTTGTTGGGTTATCTAGATACTACCGCCGATTTGTCAAGGGATTCTCTTCTATTGCTTCTCAACTGACGAACTTGACTAAGCAAAATGTTCCATTTGTATGGTCGGATGAGTGTGAAGAAAGCTTTTCAGAAGCTTTGTTGACTACCGCACCCATTCTCACCTTGCCAGTGGAAGGTAAGAATTTCATTGTCTATTGTGATGCATCCTATTCGGGTTTGGGTGCAGTGCTAATGCAAGAGAAGAATGTGATTGCTTATGCTTTAAGACAATTAAAAGTGCATGAACGTAACTACCCAACTCATGATTTGGAATTGGCCGCGGTAGTGTTTGCATTAAAGCAATGGAGACACTATTTATATGGGGTTAAGTGTGAGGTCTATACGGATCATCGTAGCCTACAGTATGTCTTTACTCAGAAAGATTTGAACTTGAGACAGAGAAGATGGATGGAACTACTGAAGGACTACGACATCCTCATTTTGTATCATCCGGGGAAGGCGAATGCTGTAGCGGATGCTTTAAGTAGAAAGGCGGGAAGCATGGGAAGTCTAGCTCACTTGCAAGCCTCTAGACGCCCATTAGCTAGAGAGGTTCAGACTCTAGCTAACGACTTGATGAGATTAGAAGTAAATGAGAAGGGAGGATTGTTGGCTTGTGTGGAGGCAAGATCTTCCTTTCTTGACAAGATTAATGGAAAACAGTTTGATGATTAGAAATTAAGAAGAATCCAAGATAAGGTATTGCGAGGAGAGGCTAAGGAAGCACAAATCGATGAGGAAGGTGTTTTGAGAATCAAGGGTAGGGTATGTGTGCCCCGTGTTGATGATTTGATCAACACTATTCTGACAGAGGATCATAGTTCAAGGTATTCGATACATCCGGGTGCAACCAAGATGTACCGTGACCTAAAGCAACACTTTTGGTGGAGTAGAATGAAGCGTGATATTGTGGATTTTATTGACAATTGTCCGAACCGTCAACAAGTAAAGTATGAACACCAAAGACCCGGAGGAACACTTCAGAGAATGCCCATTCCGGAATGGAAATGGGAGAGAATCGCAATGGATTTCGTGGTTGGTCTTCCAAAGACAATGGGTAGGTATGACTCTATTTGGGTGATTGTTGATAGGTTAACTAAGTCTGCTCATTTTATTCCTGTTAAGGTGACTTACAATGCCGAGAAGTTAGCCAAGATCTATATCTCAAAAATCGTTCGATTGCATGGGGTTCCACTATCCATCATATCAGATAGAGGTACGCAGTTTACTTCTAAGTTTTGGAAAACATTGCATGCGGAATTGGGTACTAGGTTGGACCTTAGTACTGCGTTCCTTCCTCAGACCGATGGTCAGTCTGAGCGAACGATTCAAGTGTTGGAGGATATGCTTCGTGCGTGTGTGATAGAATTTGGTGGCCATTGGGATAGCTTCTTACCCTTAGCGAAATTTTCATACAATAATAGCTATCACTTGAGCATTGATATGGCTCCATTTGAAGAATTGTATGGTAGGAGATGTAGGTCCCCCATTGGTTGGTTTGATGCGTTCGAGGTTAGACCTTGGGGTACGGATCTCTTATGGGATTCGATGGAGAAGGTGAAATCTATTCAAGAAAAGCTGCTAGCGGCGCAAAGTAGACAAAAAGAATATGCAGATCGAAAGGTTAGAGACTTAGAGTTCATGGAGGGAGAACAAGTCTTGCTGAAGGTTTCGCCCATGAAAGGGGTGATGCGGTTTGGAAAAAGGAGTAAGCTAAGTCCAAGTTATATTGGACCATTTGAAGTACTCAAGCGAGTAGGGGAGATGGCTTATGAGTTAGCCTTGCCTCCAGGGATGTCCGGGGTACATTCGGTATTCCATGTGTCGATGTTGAAAAGATACCATGGGGATGGAAACTATATTATCCGTTGGGATTCAGTTTTGCTTGATGGGAATTTGTCCTATGAGGAGGAGCCTGTTGCTATTCTAGATAAAGAAATTCGCAAGTAGAGATCAAGGGAGATTGCATCCATCAAAGTTCAATGGAAGAATCGACCCGTTGAAGAAGCCACTTGGGAGAAGGAAGTTGATATGCGAGAAAGATATCCACACCTGTTCACAGATTCACGTACTCCTTTTCGCCCTTATTCTCCTTCTTGTGATCGTTCTGGGACGAACGATGGGTAAATTGGTATCTAATGTAATGACCTATTTAGTCGTTTTGAGCAGCAGATTTTATTTCTGGAAAAACAGGTTGAGACGACGGAACCCACGACAGAACATCATGGGCACGACGGACCGTCGAGGGTGTCTTGTCCAAAAACACTTAGAAATTCTGAAATTTGGGTGCTGAAATCGACTCTCTGAACTCTGTGACGGACCTGCAGGACGGACCGTCACAGACATGACGAAACGTCGTGATCCACCGTTTCAAAACACTTCAACTCTTGAGAATTTGGTACAGGGAACGATTCTCTGAACGTCGTGACGGAAGTGTAGGACGGACCGTCGTAGGTACGACAGGCCGTCACAGACTCCTTAAGGAAATTGAGTCTCTGACGAACCTGCATGACGGACCGTCGCAGGCGCGACGGGCCGTCACAGGTTGCATAATCCCAGTTGAAGTCGGAATTCTGGTTAAGTTTTAAAGGGGCGTTTTCGACTATTCCTTCTATAATTATATATTTCGTGGGTCTATATTAATAACTCAATTTCTTGGGGGATAAAAGAGGTAACCTTAAGTTAATTAGTGGGCTATTATTGTCATCTTTTATTCTTAATTATATACTAATTAGGGTAAAAGAAAGAGGGTTTGAATAAAGAAAATAGAAAGAACAAGAGAAAGAGAGAGAAGGGAATCGATAGAGAGAGAGATGAACGAGAAGGGGAAAAACACAAAGCTTTGCGAAAATTTGCTTGCTTGATCACGAATATTCGGAGGAGGTAGGTTATGGTTTCTCTTACGATATTCGTAGTAAACTCTTAATAGAGAATGATATGTATTGATAATATTGTAAACCCTGCTATGTGCTTAATTGTATGCTCGCATGAATGTAATTATATAATTGTGATTATATAAGCATGATGAAGTTCTTGAATCCCAAATCTTGCAAAATCCTAATCTCTTTGTTAATAATGAGGCCTTGGTATAAAAGAAGGCGTGATGAACTAAAATAATGGGATTGATGATGCCTTGGTAAGAAAGAAGGCTTGATGAATTGATGGAAGGAGATTAGGGGATCGGGTGTCACGAGCTGACACGTAGAATTAGGGGATTGGGTGTCACGAACCGACACGTAGTATTAGGGGATCGGGTGTCATGAACCGACACGTAGAATTAGGGGATCGAGTGTCACGAACCGACACGTAGAATTAGGGGATCGGGTGTCACGAACCGACACCTAGTATTAGGGGATCAGGTGTCACGAACCGAAACCTAGTATTAGGGGATCGGGTGTCACGAACCGACACCTAGTATTAGGGGATCGGGTGTCACGAACCGACACATAGGTTTTGGGGATCGGAGTGTCACGTACCGGCACAAGAGGATTAATGAATATTGAGGGAGCAGAGTGTCACGTACCGACACAAGAGAAATAAAGATAATGAATCTTGAAAGATGTTAATATACTCAATCTAATGAACATGATTCCCAAATGAGTATGGTATTGAGGCTTGAGTCCTCATGTGTGAACTTGAAGGTAATTGTTAATGATATAGTATTTGTTGTTGCTACATGTTGAGTATCATAGTTGATTTTATGATATTACTTGGTATATATTGATTTCTATTTTGAGTTGGCCGATGATATCTACTCAGTACCCGTGTTTTGTACTGACCCCTACTTTTATGTTTTCTTCTTGTTTATTTGTGGAGTGCAGCAAACGTGCCATCGTCTTCAACTCAACAGTAATTCAAGCCAGTCTTACTACATCGGAAATTCAGGGTGAGCTAATGCTTCTAGCTTGGACTGGATCTTCTTCTTCAAGTCTTGATGCCTTGAACTTCCGGCATGGACTAGCTTCTTATGTATTTTTAGCTTTTAGAATACTCTTAGTTTAGTCATTTGATCGTAGATGTTCTTGTGATGATGACTTACAAATTTTGGGGAATAATAGATGTTGAATTTTAGAAGTTAATGAATTGGTCTTTATTTAATGAGTTTAAGTCTTCCGCATTACTTTCTGTTGATATTATATTGAAATGTTAAGGTTAGATTGGTTGGTTCGCTCACATAGGAGGGTAAGTGTGGGTGCCAGTCGCAACCCGGTTTGGGTCGTGACACAGACCAATAAAATAGAGTCAAATTTCCTTTTGATTTGGGATTTAAACAAGGTAACTTGGAACACCAAAACTCAATTTGAAGTGGCGACTCTGAATAATAATTATCCCTTTTCAAAATGTCACTTTAATTGGAAAAACTCTTTTTCTTTCAAAACAAATGAAAAACCAAAAATATTGAGAGAGAAAAAGGGTGTGACAGAGGTAACTCTAAATTCTCAAATTAATAAAATGGAATGTTGTATGAAAATTTGATGTTTATAATAATAATATGAAGTTTTCTTTTGAATAGTATCAATATGTGATGCATGTTGTGATTTTTTTAATTTTTTTTTTAGACTTTCTGAATGTTTAGGAAAAGGGAAAATAAAAATGTTTCTTGCTAAAAAAATTATAATGAAATAAAATATTTATCATACATTTTTGTATTATTATTATTGTCTAAACTTTTGGATGCAATTTAATTGATTTTGTAATTTAATAAGCTAATGTTTTTCTGGAGCTTAGGTTTTCACTAAAAAAAATAAAAAATAAAATTTATAAACTTGTTAGATTAGGATGTAAACTAAAATTTTTAATTGATTAGTAATTTTAAAAAAACTTTATGTGTAATGCGTTTCCATTCTTTTTTACACATTATTTAGATTAAAAATTATCTTTAGAATAAGTAAAAGATAGTTATCTAATTCGAATTATTAAAGTTTACCATTGAGAAAATATATAAATATTATTCAGAGCCATAACTAAAATTACAAATAACGAGAAAGAGTAAAAAAAAAAAGAGGAAAACCATAAGAGAAAAAATAAGAAAAAAAGATAGCATATAAAAAAACTAACAGAATTAAAAAAAAAACAGAAACAGAAAATAAAAAATAGAAGAAAAGTAAAAAAAGAGAGGAGAGAAACAGTCTTTTTTAAAAAAAAATAAAAAAATATATATATATATATATAAAAAAATATATATATATATATATATAATTTAAAAATAAAACAAAAAACATACACAGAAAGAAAAAAAAAGAAAAAAAAAGGGATAATTTTGTTTAATTAAAAAAAATGGATATTCCTAATCTATTTAGGATTTCTTGATAAAAACTAACTTCAAATCATGAAAAAATTTATTTTCTTATTTTAAATCTAAAATAAAAATAAAAATATATAATCCTAAATCAACTCGAACTCTAAATATCTCCTTCCTACACAAACTCTAATTCTTAGAAACTAGATATCTATATATATTCTACCTATAATAACATTAAAAATTAAAAATATATAAATATAAGCAGAAAAAAAATACGGATGTTCAACTTTAAAATTATACAACAAATAAATAAATAAATAAATAAAAAACCTTTACAATAAATAAGCCAGTTTCAAATAAGTTTAGAAAAAATCTGAGGATAAATAAAAATTTTATTATTAAGTTAAATAATACAATGTCCAAAAAAAATTAAGTTAAGTCATACTAAAGTCAATAAAGCGACTGTGCCAGAGCCACGAGACTCGAGGGGTGCCTAACACCTTCCCCCCGGTGACTACGTTGGTTCAAATCGTGTTGAATCATCTAAGGTTAAGATTCCAGAACCAAAGGCCTTTAGTGGCGCAAGAAGTGCTAAAGAATTGGAGAATTTCATTTGGGACATGAAACAGTATATTACTGCTGCGAGGGTGCCTGGCGCTGACAAGGTAAATATTACCACAATGTATTTGTCGGGTGATGCTAAACTTTGGTGGAGGACTCGAAATGCAGATGATGTAAGTGCGGGTTGTCCTAGAATTGATACATGAGATAAGTTAATAAAAGAAATGTGTGATCAATTTCTTCCTAGCAATGCATCTTGGCTTGCAAGGGATAAATGACAAAGGAAAGACACAAATGAGGGATGGAAAAGACAAGCCAAAGAACAAAGATAATAATTCTAAGGGCTGTTGGACTTGTCGTGGTCCTCACTTGGCCAAATCTTGTCCAAACCGGGAAAAAGTGAATGTTTTGCTTGCTGGAAATATGAATCAAAGGGAGGAGGATGAGGAAATCGTGGCTGCAATGGCAAACCCATTGGGATTGTCCTTCAATCATATTACAGGGATTAGTAATGTTGGAGAAACGTCTAGCACTTAGAATCCTCATGCTTCCATAATTCATATAGAAATGAAAGTGAAAGAACAACGTGTGATGGCAATGGTTGATACAGGGGCCACTCATACGTTTGTAGATGTGAAAATTGATACAAAATTGGGGCTGAAGTTGTCTAAAAGCCATTCCTACGTCAAAACAGTCAATGCTAAGGCACAAGCCGTTGTGGGTATGGCTTATGGTGCGTCTATGTCAACTGAAAGTTGGGTAGGAAAACATAATTTGATGGTTATGCTGCTTGGTGAATTTGAGATCATACTTGGGATTGATTTTCTATGAAAATTTCAGTTTGTTCCGTTTCCTCACTTAGATGGAGTGATGGTCATGAATGGAAGCAATGCGGGATTTCTCAAAGGTGTTCATCCATTTGGGAACATTAATAAAATTGCAAAGAAGAAAGACAAGGGAATGTTATTGTCTGCTATGTCAATCGACAAAGGGCTGAAAAAGGGTGATGACACAATACTTACTGCCTTGGTCGAAGTGAAACCTGATGTTAAAATAGAAGTGCCTGGTTGTGTTGCTGAATTGCTTAAACAGTATGGTGATGTTATGCCGCCTGAATCACAAAAGAAATTACCACCAAGGAGGGATATTGATCATAAGATTGAGTTGCTGCCTGGTATGGTTGCTCCTGCACAGGCTCCTTATCATATAGCTCCGAAGGAATTGGTTGAATTACGCAAACAATTGAATGAGTTGTTGGATGCTGGATTGATTCAGCCATCTAAGGCCCCATATGGTGCTCCTGCTTTATTTCAAAATAAACAGGACGGGGCGATGCGGATGTGTGTGGATTACAGGGCGCTGAACAAGGCAACTATAAAGAACCAGTATCCGGTTCCATTGGTGCAGGATTTGATGGACAGGTTGAGCAAGGCATGCTGGTTCACAAAGCTTGATCTCAGGGCAGGTTATTGGCAAGTTAGGATAGCAGAGGGTGATGAACCAAAAACAACATGTGTGACTAGATATGGTTCATACGAATTCCTTGTAATGCCATTTGGGCTGACTAATGCTTCGGCAACGTTTTAGAACTTAATGAATAATGTACTGTTTGACTCTCTTGATGAATTTGTTGTTGTTTATCTAGATGATATTGTCATTTATAGTCGAACATTGGAGGAACATGTTAATCACCTAAGTTTGGTTCTGTCTCAATTAAGAAAATACACACTTTATGTCAAGATGGAAAAATGTGAGTTTTCTCAACAAGAGATAAAATTCTTGGGGAATCTTGTTAGTAAAAACCAAGTTCGAATGGATCCTAAGAAAGTGCAATCTATTGTTGATTGGCAGGCACCTCGTCATGTGAATGATTTGAGGTCGTTTCTTGGCTTGACTAATTACTATAGAAAATTCATTGTTGGTTACTTAAAAAGGGCAGCAGCTTTGACAGATTTGTTGAAGAAAGATACAAAGTGGGTTTGGTCTGAACGGTGTGATGAAGCATTTCAGAATTTGAAGAATGCTATTGCATCTGAACCTATACTCAAATTGCCTAATTTTTGAGTTACCATTTGAAGTGCACACTGATGCATCAGACAAGGCAATTGGTGGCGTATTAGTGAAGGAAGGTCATCCAGTGGCCTTTGAAAGTAGGAAATTGAATGATCCTGAACAGAGATACTCAACGCATGAAAAAGAAATGGTTGCGGTGGTACACTGTTTGCAGGTTTGGAGAGTTTATATCTTGGGTACTCGATTTGTAGTAAGAACTGATAATGTAGCAAATACATTTTTCAAGACACAGAAAAAGTTGAGTCCTAACCTAGCATGGTGGCAAGAATTCCTGGCAGAATATGATTTCATGTGGGAACATAAACCTGGAAAACACAACCAGGTTGTTGATGCGCTGAGTAGAAAAGAAGTGTTTGTTGAGTATATTCGATTTCAAAGCTTGAAACTGATTTCTATGATAGAATCAGGTTGTGCTGCAAATGATTCATTATATGTTAAATGGATGGGTCAAGTGCAATATGGTACAATGAGACGGTATTGGATCGAGGACGATCTGCTTTATTTTAAAGAGGGAGAATCGTTGTACCAAATCAGGGCGGGTTGCACAAAGATTTAATGAAAGAAGCGCATGATTCTGCTTGGGCTGGACATCCCGGTGTTGAAAGGATGTTAGCCTTACTGTCTCGTGTTTATTTTTGGCCGAAGATGGAAGACGATATAGAAGGATACGTCAAAACTTGTCATGTTTGTCAAGTTTACAAGACTGAACGTAAGAAGGAAGAAGGTTTGTTGAAACCTTTGCCTGTACGTGAAAGGCCATGGCTATCAGTAAGCATGAATTTCATTTCTGGATTCCCTAAAGTAGATGACAAAGCATCTATAATGGTGGTAGTTAACAGGTTTTCAAAATATTCTATTTTTATTGCTGCACCTGAACTATGTTCATCGGAAGTTGTTGCTGATTTGTTCTACAAACATGTGGTTAAGTATTTTGGTGTTCCGGCTGACATTGTGAGTGATAGAGATACAAGGTTCACTGGTAGATTTTGGACAACATTGTTCAAAATGATGGGAACTAAATTAAAATTTTCTACAGCAAATCATCCACAAACAGATGGACAGACGGAAAGAATTAATCACTTGTTGGAAGAATACTTGAGGCACTATGTGACAACAAGTCAACGGAATTGGGTAACATTGTTAGACACTGCGCAGTTTTGCTACAATTTTCACAAATCGTCTGCAACAGAAATGAGCCCTTTTGAAATTGTTTTAGGCAGACATCCTTTGCCTCCACTAGATGTTGCCAAATCTAAAAATCAGGGAAAGTGTCCAGCAACATACAGGTTGCAAGGGACAAATTTGAAATGTTATCAGAGGCACAGGATAGCTTGCGCAAGGCTCAACGGCGTATGAAGAAGTATGCTGATCAACATCGTCGCTCAGTTGAGTTCAATGTGGGTGACAAAGTGTTACTGAAACTTACCCCACAAATCTGGAAATATATTGTAAGCAAGAACAGACATCGGGTTTTGATTCCTAAGAATGATGGTCTATTCGAAGTGGTGAAACGAGTGGGTAAAGTTGCTTATAGGTTAAAGTTGCCAAAAAGGTTGAAAATTCATCCCACTTTCCATGTGTGTTTCTTGAAACCTTACTTTGCAGATGCAAATGATCCGGATAGAAACAACTCAAAGAGGTTTCCTCCATTAGTACCTACACAGTATGATGCTGAAATTGAGAAGATCCTTGATCACCGGGTTTTGGGCACAAGTTAGAATACTACTAAGACATAATTCTTGGTTCATTGGAAAGGCAAGAGTGCAGCTGATGCAGTTTTGGAGAAGGCAAAAGACTTATGGCTGTTTGATGCTCAAATCGAGGACTATCTTAAAATAGTCTCGATGAGGACATCGAGTTCAAGTGGTGCGGGTGGTCTGTTAGACCCGCAAACTACTTGATCAAACTATGTGCAGACATGTCAAGGACTTGGGCATTGGTCTTGACATGGATGATAGCAAAAATGTGCAACACAAGTTCAAGGTGCTTGGGAGTTGGCAAGGCAGCTTGAACGCGCATGGCTTACGTGCGGGCTAAGGGCATTGGCAAGATAGCATGTTGGCTTGACAAAGCAAAGCTGTGAAGACTTGACAATGTCAATAACAAAGCCAATTCACCCGAATTTCTGAAATAAAACTAAGTGTTGGAGGACAGCTAAAATATTCTAAGTGTTGGAAGCTGGCTGAAATATTCTAAGTGTTGGAATGAAGCCTGAAATATTCTAAGTGTTAGAGTATTAGTATTTCGTGTAGATAAGAATGTAATTTGAATTAGATCCTATCTGTTAGAAATATAGCTGTTGGAAAGTTAGTTTTGAACCCTGTGATGACAAGTGTCGGACAGGTGTCAGTTGTAACTGCCGCATGTAACTTCCATTGTGCAAAAAATTTATTAAGAGTGGAAATTCGTCTAAGGCTTAGACAGAGTGTTTTTATCCTTAGACAAATTCGTGAAGCCTTCCTTTGTATTAATTATAATAAAGGTTGGGACAATTTCCTATAAAGTCTGGTTGCTGTTTAACTTTGTTGTTTAAGTATTTTTATACTTAGTCAATTTCGTGGGTGTAAAGTAGGCTGAGTGTTACAGACGTTTGTAAGACTGCCTAGAGTGATAGGGGTTATTGTGCCCTATATGCAACCAGTGGTTATTGTGCCCTGTGAAGATATGAAAAAAATGATAGGGGTTATTGTGCCCTATATGCAACAAGGGGTTATTATGCCCTGTGAAGACATGAAAAAAAAATGATAGGGGTTATTGTTCCCTATATGCAATCCAGGGGTTATTATGCCCTATGAAGACATGAAAAAAAATGATAGGGGTTATTGTGCCCTATATGCAATCCAGGGTTATTGTGCCATGTGAAGAAATGAAAATAGGATAGGGATTATTGTGCCCTATATATAACCAGGAGTTATTGTGCCCTGTGAAGACATAAAAAAATTATAGGGGTTATTGTGCCCTATATGCAATCTAGGGGTTATTGTGCCCTGTGAAGAAAAATAATAGGGGTTATTGTGTCCTATATGCAACCAGGGGTTATTGTGCCCTGTGAAGACATAAAAAAATGATAGGGGTTGTTGTGCCCTATATGCAATCTAGGGGTTATTGTGCCCTGTGAAGAAATGAAAAAATTCGATAGGGTTATTGTGCCCTATATGCAACTAGGGTGGTTATTGTGCAATGTGAAGATATGAAAAATAAAATAGAGGTTATTGTGCTATGTCAAGACATTAAAAAAATTATAGGGGTTATTGTTCCTATATGCAATCCAGGGGTTATTGTGCCCTGTGAAGAGAAATGGTAGGGGTTATTGTGCCCTATATGCAACCAGGGGTTATTGTGCCCTGTGAAGACATAAAATAAATGATAGGGGTTATTGTGCCCTATATGGAATGCAGGGGTTATTGTGCCCTGTGAAGAAATGAAAAAATTGGATAGGAGTTATTGTGCCCTATATGCAACTAGGGGTTATTGTGCCATGTGAAGACATGAAAAATGATAGGGGTTATTGTGCCCTGTGAAGACATGAAAAATAGGATAGGGGTTATTGTGCCCTATATGCAACCAGGGGTTATTGTGCCCTGTGAAGACATGAAAAATAAAATAGGGGTTATTGTGCCCTATATGCAACCAGGGGTTATTGTGCCCTGTGAAGAAAAATGACAGGGGTTATTGTGCCCTATATGCAATCAAGGATTATTGTACCTTATGAAAATAAAATAGGGTTATTGTACCCTATATGCAACTAGGGGTTATTTTTTTAACTTATATTATTATTATTATTTAATATTATTTTATTTTATTTTATTTTTATTAGTACATTGACCAATTTAAAAATAAAATAAAATGCCCCAGATTTTATTTAAAAAATAATGCTTTTTATTATTTTTTTTGCATATTATATGAGAGACAAGGATTCAAAAACTTACCATCGCGGCGTTTGTCTCTATCGAATTACTTGCATGATTTGTCTTTATAGCTCTTTCAGCCTATAACTTTATATCTTTATTGTGCTCATGCCAAGACGGAATTTCATCATTTGATGAATGGTGTCATTCGTGATTTTTTACCAGGTAGACATTCTTAACTTTTTGCTATCGTGTTATGGTTCTCGTGAGAGTTTTCACTAATAAGACCCTCTTATTTTTTTTATTATTTTTTTAAATATACTATAGGCTACAATGTCATGTTTCAATCTTTGGAGATTTAAAATAGCATGATCATTATTTTATTGAATGATGGACCGAACCTCAATGAAGGGCTGCCTACGTATCATCTTAGGAATCAGGTCGAACGTACTTCAATAATTAAAAAATATTTTCTTTTTTTTTTGATTTATTTTTAGAAATATAATGGAAAAATTGGAAAAAGAATTAGTTCATGTTTGATAATGCTTTGACTTTAGTTGGTACCAACAATTAGTATTATGCATGAACTACATTCAACGACTTTCAAATAAATTTGAGGTCAACTTTGAGTAATTGATTTAGTTTCAAATTGTATCTCAAATATATTTAAGTAATTACAAGATCAATTTATCTTGCCAATATTAAGTGATAGAATTATTTGTATCCTCATGTTTCAAATGCACTCTCAATATATGAAAGTCCTTCTTCACACAATATATTTATTTAGATCGTAGGACATTTTTGAAAGTTACTCCCACTCAGAAAGATATTCAATGCATGAGATTAAGATACCATATGCTTGGCCCTCATGTAAGCATCCACTAATATGTGAACATAAAAAATGAGATCAAATAGGACTTGTCATTGGCTTGTAATGTAGTCTTATGGAAAGGTAGGATATTCATTTGAGATAAAGTGACTATTTCCTCCTTAGAATTCACACGATGCTTTTGATTATTTTTTTTATTTTTGCATTTGACCTTTGTTTTCTTGTAAGGTCTTTTTCATTTTCTTTTCTCTTCATTTTTTTGATCTTCTCTCCTTTTTGTTGGAGATTGTTAATTCATTTTCCATTCTATCTTTTTTTTTGGACATATTTGGTCTTTTTCAATTTGTTACCCAACTTAGGTCTTTGATGTTATATAGATATTTCATAGTGCGCTCAAGGAGGTGAGATAAAGGAATTAGTGCATTTATACACTTAAAAGGTATATTCTAAGATGTGGTTATTCAATAAAAAACTTTCAGGGTCAGAAATGGGAGTTCTGTAGATAAATGTCATTCGGTAGGCTTGAAAGGCACAATCGAAAGAAATCCTATTATTCTTTCTCAAGTGAAATGTTACTCAAAATTTCGTCTCAACCAACATTCGGGCCAAGTTCTAGATCAGCAAAATCATGACTTTGAATTTTACGTGTAAAGCTCATCACACAACGCATTTGAAACAGTGATGTCAAATTTATTTTATCCATAACTTTAAACAAGATAATTTCTCAAGTATGACATAAATGTATTGAGAGATGCCAATAGAAGTCTATAGGTCACAACAAAGTTGATCTGTCTTACAAAATAGTTTAACACTTTATTTTTTTCTTATACATAATCCTAAGCATGTTGTTACCAACCAAGTCAAAGAAAAAAATCTATTTTTTTGCCCCAGTTTATGTGACTAGAATTTTTAGGATTGTTTTCTCGGATGAACCGAACCTCAAAATAAGGTTGCCTACGTATCTTGTTAAAGCAAGAATCAGGTCTAGCGTAGTTCCAAAATATAAGTAAAAATATGTTTTCTTAAGGACAAATTCTTTTCTTAAGATATTTTTTTGAATTTTTTAATTTTTAAATAAGGATCACCAAACCCAAGAAAGGTTTCCTACGTATCTCATCAAGATGAGAATCAGGTGTGCGTAGTTCGTTCAGATTGAACACTTAAATAATTTTTGTTAGAAATTTGTTGAAAAATGCATCTCTATTCTTCGTTAAAGTGATATAAGAAAACTTTTAAAATTTGTTTTTGTGAACTTTTAATTGTAAAAGAAAAAAAAATTCTGTTGTTCTGATTTTAATTTAAAATGGTAAATTGAGTTTGCTATCCTAGATAGATCCGATCATATGTAAAGTCTTTCATTAAATCATATGTAAATAAAAATAATGAAGTCTACTAGGAACAATCATATTTGGTTTCAGTTACCAAGTTTAAACTCGTGGAAATAAAGTATCTAGACTGACTTTAACATGAGCAGACAACCCGAGTTAGGGAGTAGCAACGTACCGGTAGCAGCGCTTTCTGGCTTTGTGCATGGGTGCTCCCTATCCTAAATATGTATGACTAAAAATCCTTCACCATGGACCGAAGATCCACTGGCTATCTTGATAGAAGTGGGGTGCATAGTTGCAATTCCCATGATATTATTATTGAAGACTCAGTAAAATTCGTGAGAGAAGACAATTTATATGCAGTTCAAATAATATCAAACATTAAATAAGTAGACAGTTAGCCCATTAAGACAAATAAATACAATATCGAAAAACGTAAATTAATAAATTATATTCATACATAAATCAATATTTAAAGCTCGAATTCTAGTTAATCCCTTGCAGAGTCGCCATCTGTTACACCCCTTTTTTCTCTCTCAATATTTTTTATTTTTATTTGTTTCGAAAGAAAAAGAGTTTTTCCAATTAAAGTGACATTTTGAAAAGGGATAATTATTATTCAGAGTCGCCACTTGGTATTGAGTTTTGGTGTTCCAAATCACCTTATTTAAATCGCTAATCAAAAGGAAATATTTTTTATTGGTCTGCGAACTAAACATTCGGGTAAGGAATTTTGTTGACCGAGGGGAAGGTGTTAGGCACCCCTCGAATTCCGTGGTTCTAGCACGGTCGCTTTATTAACTTTGATATGACTTGACTTAACTTTGGATATTATATTATTTAAACTTAATAATAAATTTTTATTTACCCAAATTTATTGTTTAACTTATTTGAAATGATCTTTTTTTTTCAGGGTACGTCCATTAATTTTAAACTTGAAAAATCCGTTTATTTTAGTTTATTTTTATTAACATTTGTGTGTATTTGTGTGTGTGTCTATATATATATATATATATACACACACACACATTAATGAATGTATATAAATATCTAATATTTTGAAAGTAGAATTTATATAGGAAATATATTTTAGTGTTTGAGTAATTTTAGGATTATTTTTTTTAGTTACATTTTTAAATAAGAGGTAAAATTTTAAGAGATTTACATTAGTTTTACAACGAAAAAATTTATTTGTTTTAAATATTTTTTAATGCTGCACGTTTTTTTAATCATCCTTTTTTTTTTGTATTTTTTTAAAAATTTTTATAATAAAGTAATAATTTTTAATTTTGGTTGACATTCTTTTAAACTCACTCTTTATCTTTTTTTTTTTACTTTATTTTTATAAAAAAGAACGTACATTTTTGTTAACTTTTTTATTATTATTTTATTTCTATTTTCCTTTCTTTCTTTCTTTTTTTTAACTTTATGTTTTATTAATTTTATTATTATTCTATAAAATTTATCTTCTTCTCCTTTTTTTAAAAAAATAATTTTTGTTACCTTTTTTTACGTTCTTTTTTCATTCATTTTTATAAATTTCTTGTTTTATATATTTTTTACTGCTTCTCTCTTCCTTTTTTCTTTATTTTCCTTTTTCACGTTCTTTTTTTTTCTGTTTCTTTTTTTATATATATATAAAATTCAGTTATTTCCCCCTTTTTTTCGCTGTTTTTTTTTGTTTTATGCTTTCTTGTTTTTTTATTTATTATTTTTTTATTCTTTTGTTCTCTCTATACAATTTCTCAAATTTTACTTTTTTTTATTATAATTAGTTATAGTAATTATCACTATTTTATCATGAATCTCTAGACAAAATTTACAATTCTACTTAGATAAAAAAAATTACTAATTATTTATATATCCGAATATAACAAGTCTACAATAAATTCAACAGAAATCTTCTAAAGTGAAAATAGACGGAAAGATATATTAATCTATTTAAATTCAACAATTCAATATCATGAAGCGACATAAATTACAAAATCTATCTAAAAACATAATAATAATAATACCGTAACAATAATCAATATAATACATGTGATTTGAATTATTTCATGCTATTGGAATCAACTTTTCATTGAAGTAATATTATTTAAATCACGCGAGAATTTTTAATTACCTCGCTGTGAAAATTGATACCACAAAAGCGAGCTGTTATCCACGAATTCAGAAGCACGATCAAATCTCTAAGTCTAACCTCATTCTCAAAAGAAATAACTCATGTTTTTTTTTCTTTGTGTTTGCTTGTTTTTTTTTCTTTTCTACGTCTATCAGTCTCAGTTTCTGTGTGTTCTCTATATTTCTCTCTGTATATTTTTTAACCTCTCTCTTTTCCTCTGTATCCTCTCTATATCCTCATTGTATTTCTCTCTGTTTTTCTCTCTTTTCCTCTGTATCCTCTTTGTATTTCTCTCTGTCTTTCTCTCTTTTCCTCTGTCTCTTTTTTTTAACTGAACGTGTTGTTTAGAATAATTTTGGCTGAGAGTCTTGTGCTAATTAAAAGGAACGTTATAGAGTGGGATTATAATTTAATTTGAAATATTGTTGAGGGAATTGGGATTGAGATAAGGATATAAAATAAATAATAATAATAATAGAAAATTTAACAAAACAAAAAAAAAGTATAAAGTTTGTAAAACAAATGTCCAAAAGAGAGAAAAAAATAAAAATAAAAAATAAATAAATGGAATGAGATTTTTTAATAAAATAAGTTAGGAAGTTGGGAATAATTAGGATAAGGTAAAACAAATTTCAAATCTTTAGGACTCCTCTTTTCATTTCTTTTTCTGAGATAGGCCTTCTTACCACTGCTTCTGCCTATTACTATTTTGTGCTTCCTGGACAAAAGCTGGTTAGCCTTTTTTTTACTTACAACTCAAGTAATATTAGCTATTTGTGTAAAGCAACGACTCGTCAACCCACTAGCTTTTTTAGTGCTTATTTTGTTAGTTTGTATACGTCAGTCGGTTGCCTATATGCAAGATCTTCATTCCTTTCACCGGAGGTAGCACTAGTCAAAGAGGGAGACTCTGTTCAAAGCGGTATGGTTCTAGTTTTTATAAAAACTATAGCTTATCGCGAATCGCTTATACCCGTCCGTCCTGATAGTGATCTCCTTTCAAAGTTTCAAACACAATCCCTAGTGTAAGCCGCAGTCAACTTGATGCACTTTGTCAGACTAATGAGTATAGGACTTAATTAGGGGTGTTTGGCTCCTATATACCACTTCAAACACTCTTTGTTTGGTTTTCGAATTTCAAGTGGTATTGTACCACTATTCTGCCCATGGTAACCAATGTTCCCATTTCTTTGGAATATCGCTTGTAAAGCATCCTAGGTAGTTCTCTAAGCACCAGTTAGCCACCTCCCTCACTATTTTGTTTGCATGAGATTCCACTTATTCTATGTCATTTTAAGCCTTAGGTAGTTGTTCCTCCCGCAGTTCTTTTCTTTGTCTGATAGTCTTGTTAACGCTTTCTAATCGACTTTCTATCTTGTACAGATCTTCCTTGCCTTTTCTTCCTCGTCCAGTGGCGGATTTGCTCCCTCTTTCAGTAAGTCTTCTTCTTTAGTATGAAGAGTACTGCCTAAAGCAATGTGAGTTAAAGTGTCTATATGGGAACCGGTCGTAAACTCCTTTTCTGGTGTAGAACCCTTCCTTATGAATCAGTTCCCCGGGTACAAGGAATGAGTGCTCCTAATGTCTTTTCTCTCTTTCGGTCGAGTGAGTCACGTGCGTTCATGTTAAAGTTAAACTTTTTCATAATATTTTCTATATTATTATTATTTTTAGACTAGATAATTAACAAATAACTTAAATTCCCAACTTCTATTTATCAAAAAAAAAAATTAAACTATAATTGATCTTATAATTTTTATTAATTTACAATTTATCATTATTATTATTTTATTTTATTTTAAATATAACCCCTTTTAAATCGATGTAAAATATATTAAGTTTTGGTAAAAAATTAGGTGTTCACACTGCCTAAGGGCAATGATGGCATCTAACACCCGACGTCATCCGATCGTCTGTGTTGTCCAAAGGCGATGATGGCATGCCACGCCTGACGCCATTTGATCGTGTGTGGTACCCAAGGGACATGCAGGCATGCCACGCCCGATGTGGTTCAATCATGTGTGCTGTCAAAGGGCGATGATAACATGCCACGGCCGTCGATGTACGATCGTCTATGCTTTCCAAGGGCGATAATGGCATTTTACGCCCTATATCGTCCGATCGTGTGTGCTGCCCAAGGACCATGCAGGCATATCACGCCCGGTATGGTTTAATCGTGTGTGCTGTCCAAGGGTGTGTAATATGCTATGCTGACGTCATCCGACCGTGTATGCTTTTGAAGGGCGATGATGGAATGCCACACCCGACGTCGTCCAACCGCGTGTGCTGCCTAAGGGTGATGATGTCATGCCAATCCCGATGTATTCTGATCATGTGTGCTGTCCAAGGGCGATGATGGCATGACACGCTCAACATCGTCTGATCGTGTGTGCTATCAAAGGACCATGCTATCACACCACGCCCGACGTCGTTCGACCGTGTGATATGTCCAAGGTGATGATGGCATGACACGTCCAATGCTGTTCGTCCATGTGTGTTGTCAAAAGGGGATGATAGCATTCCACGCTTGACGTCTTCCGATCGTGTGTGCTATCCAAGGGTGATGATGGAATGCCATGCCCGACGTCATTCGACCGTGTGCTGCACAAGGGCAATGATGGCATATTACTCTCGACATTGTTCATCCTTTTGGGATGTTCAAAGGCGATGATGACATGCCATGCCCCAAGTATTCCGACCATGTGTGTTGTTAAAGAGTGTGACGGAATGCCATGCCCGACTTCGTCCGACTGTGTGTGCTGCCCAAGGGCGATGATGGCATGCCACCCCAACCGTGTGTGCTGCCCAAGGTCCATGCGGTCATACCACGCTCGACGTCATCTCACTGTGTGTGCTGCCCAAGGGCGATGATAGCATGTCACGCTCAATTTCGTCAGACCCTGTATATTTTGTCCAAGGGCAATGATGACATGCCACACTGACTTCCTCCGGTCGTATGTGCTGCCCAAGGGAAATGTGGGCACGCAAAGCACAACGTCGTCCGACTTGTGTTTTTTCCAAGGGCGATGATGGCAAGCCATGCCAGACATAGTCAAATAGTTTGTGCTATCCAAGGGCGATGATGGCATACGATGCTTGACGTCATTTGACTATTTGTGCTGCCCAAGGGTGATGATGACATGTAACGCCTGACATCGTCCGACTGTATGTGCTGCCCTAGGGTGATGATGACATGTCATGCTCGACGTCGTTCAACCATTTATGCTTCCCAAGGACCATGGGGGCATGCCATGCCCGACGTCATCCTGCCATTTATGCATTCCATGGGCGATGATGGCATGCCACACCCGACATCGTTCAATCGTGTTTGTTGTCAAATGGCGAGATGGCATAAACCTCCCAACATTTTCCGACTGAGTTTGCTGCCCAAGGGAAATGATGGCATCTAACGCTCGACGTCGTCTGAACGTGTGGTGTCCAGAAGGTAGATGATGACATCCCGTACCCGCGTCTATAATGATGTGTGATGCCCATGGGCGATGATGGCATGCCACGCTTGAGGTTGTTTGACATTTTCTGTCCAAAGCAATAATTACTTGTCTTGCCCGATGTCGTTCGACCGTGTATGCTGTCAAAGGGCGATGATAGCATGCCACACTGACGTTATCCGAATATGTGTCTTACCCAAAGGTGATGATGGCATGCCAAACCTGATGTAGTTCGATCATTTCTTTCGTGCAAGGGCGATGATTGCATGCGACAGTTGACGTCGTCCGACCATGTGTGCTGCCCAAGTTGATGATGACATATCATGCATTACGTTGTTCGACTGTGTGTGCTACCACAGGGTGAATATGGCATGCCACACCCGATGTCACCCGACCATGTGTGCTTCACAAGGGCCATGCGGGCATGCCATTCCCGACGTTGTGGGATGCTGTCCAAGGGCGATGATAACATGCCACACCCAACGTTATTCGACCGTGTATGCTTTCCAAAGGCTATTATAGCATGCCACACCCGACGTCATTCGACCGTGTGTGCTGCCCAAGGGAGATGATGGCATGCCACACCCTACGTCGTCCGACAGTGTGCTGCCCAAGGGCGATGATGCCATGCGATTCTCGGCATCGTCTAACCATGTGTGATGCCCAAGGACTATGCGGGCATGCCACTCTTGACGTCATCCAATCGTGTGTGCTGTCCAAAGGCGATGATAGCATGTCACACCCGACGTCATCCGATAATTATTGCTGCCCAAGGCCACTATTGGCATGCAACGCCTGACATCGTCTGACCATTTGTGCAGTCCATGGGCGATGATGGCATGCCGCGTTCGACGTAATCCGAACGTGTGTTTTTTCCAAGGGCAATGATGACATGCCACACCTGATGTCGTCTTACCCTGTGTGCTATCAAAGGGAGATGATGTCATGCTACGACCGACGTCGTTCCACCGTGTATTTTTTCCAATGGCGATGATGGAATGCCACGCCCGATGTCATCCGACCATGTGTTTTTTCTTATGGTGATAACGGCATGCCATACCTCACGTAGTCCGACCATGCATGCTGGAGAAGGGCGATGATGGCGTGCCACACCCAACGTCGTCCGTAGGCGTGTGTAGTACATAGACATAATGTCATGCCTGTTGATGTCGTCCGATCGTTTGTGTTTTCCAAAGGGGATGATGTCACGACAAGCCCAACATCATTCGAGCATGTGCTTTCCAAGGTCGAGATAGCATGCCAAGCCTGACGTAGTCTGACCGTGTGTGCTTCCTAAGGGGAATGATGACATGTACGCCCGATGTCATACGACCGTGTGTTTTGTCCAAGGGCATTGATGACATGCCACACCTGATGTCGTCCGACCCTATGTGTGCTGTCCAAGGGAGATTATAAAATGCAACGCCCAACGTCTTCCGACCGTGTATTTTGTCCAATGAAGATGATGGCATGTCACACCCGATGTTGTCCGACAATGTGTTTTCCCTTATAGAGATAATGGCATGCCACGCCTCACGTAGTCCGATCGTGTGTTCAGCACAAGGGCAATAATGGCATGCCATGCCCGACGTCGTCCATCCGTGTGTGCTGTCCAATTGGATGATGTTATGCCACGTCGACGTCATCCTATAGTGTGTATAGTCCAAAGGGGATAATGTAACGACAAGCCCAACAACGTCTTACCATGTGTTATCTAAGGGAAAGATAGCATGCCACGCCTGACGTAGTCCAAACGTGTGTGCTTTCCAAGGGCAATGATGGCATAAACAAGTGACGTAGTCCGATCGTGTGTGCTGCATAAGGGCGATGATGGCATTCCACGCCCGATGTCGTACGATGCTGTGTGCTGACCAAAGGCGATGATCGAAGTCCATGCTCGACATCGTCTGACTGTGTGTTCAGTCCTAGGGGGATGATAACATACCATACCCATCGCTGTCTGGCCATGTATGATATCCAAGGGAAATGAAGTCATGTCACACCCGACGTCGTGCGATCGTGTGTGCTACCCCAGGACCATGATGGCATGCCACGCCCAATATCGTCCGACAGTGTTTGCTGCCCAAGAGCTATGATGGTATGCAATTCCCGACCTCATCCGATCTTGTGTGTTGTCCAAGGGAGATTATGGAATGCCACGCTTGACCTTGTCCGACTACGTATGCTGGCCAAAGGCAATGCGGGCTTGTCACGCTTGACGTCGTCCAACCGTGTGTGCTGACCAAGGGCGATAATAGCATATCATGCTTGACATCATCTGACCGTGTTTGCTTCCCAAGGGTGATGATGGACGCCAAATGTCGTCCGATTGTGTGTGTTGTCCAATGGCCATGTGGGCATGCCACGCCCGATATCGTCCAACTGTATGTGCAGTCCAAGGGCGATGATAGAATGCCACGCCCGATGTAATCCGACCGTGTGTGCTTCACAAAGGCCATGCGGGCATGAACTGCCCGACGTCGTCTGATCTTATGTGCTGTTCAAGGGTGATGATAATATGCCACGCCCGACGTTATTCGAGCGTGTATGCTTTCCAAGGGCTATGATGGCTTGCCACACCCGACGTCATCCGACCGTGTATGCTGCCCAAGGGAGATGATAGCATGGAATGCCCAACGTCATCCGACGGTGTGTTCTGCCCAAGGGTGATGATACCATGCGATGCTCGACCTCGTTCAACCATTTGTTCAGTCCAAGGGCGATAATGGCATGCCATGCCCAACGTCGTTCGACCGTGTGTTATGTCCAAGGGCAATGATGGTATGCCATGCCCCAAGTAGTCCGACCATGTGTGTTGTCAAAGAGCGTGACGGAATGCCATGCCCAACTTCGTCCGACCGCGTGTGCTGCCCAAGGGCGATGATGGCATGCCAGCCCGACCGTGTGTGCTGCCCAAGGTCCATGCGGGCATGCCACGCTCGACGTCATCTGACCGTTTGTGCTGCCCAAGGGCGATGATAGCATGTCACGCTCGATGTCGTCAGACCTTGTATATTTTTTCCAATAGCGATGATGACATGCCACACTCCGACCGTATATGCTGCCCAAGGACAATGCAGGCATACCAAGCACAACGTCGTCCGACTTGTGTTCTGTCCAAGGGCGATGATGGCAAGCCATGCCAGATGTAGTCCAATAGTTCATGCTATCCAAGTGCGATGATGGCATGCCACACCAGACGTCATCCTACCGTGTGTGCTTCCGAAGTTCCATGTGGCATGCCACGCCCGATGTCATTCGATAGTGTTTGCAGCCTAATGGCGATAATCGCATGTCGCGCTCGATGTAGTCTGACCGTGTCTGCTGCCCATGGACATCATGGCATGCCACGCCCAATGTCGTGTGAATGTGTGCGTTTCCCAAGGTCCATGCAGGTATGCCATGCTTGACGTCGTCCGATCGTATGTGCTAACTAAGGGATATGATTACATGTCATGCCCGACTTAGTCCAATCGTCTATATTTTTGAACAGCAATGAAGGCATTTAATGTACGACATCATCCGATCGTTTATGCCCTCCCATGGGTGATGATAGCATGCCACGCCCGACGTCAACCGACCGTATATTTTGTCCAAGGGTGATGATGGCATGCCACACCTGACGTAGTCTTATCGTGCGTGCTATCTTAGGTTGATGATGGCATGCCACGCCCGACATAGTCTGATCGTGTGTGCTGTCCAAGGACGATGATGGCATGCCATGCTCGACATCATCTGATTGTGTGTGCTACCCAAGGACCATGCTAGCATGCCACGCTAGACGTCGTTCGACTGTGTGATATGTCCAAGGGCGATGATGGAATGCCATGTCTAATGTTGTTTGTCCATGTCTGTTGACCAAAAAAGATGATGGCATTCCACGCTCGATGTCATTTGATCATATGTACTATCTAAGGGCGATGATGGCATGCAATGCCCGACGTCATCTGACCGTGTGTGCTGCACAAGGGCAATGATGGCATACCATGCTCGACGCCATTCGTCTGTGTAGGTTGTTCAACGGAGATGATGGCATGCCACGCCCCAAGTAGTCCAACCGTATGTGTTGTCAAAGAGCAAGATGACATGCCACACCCGACGTCGTCCGACCGTGTGAGCTGCCCAAGGGCAATTATGGCACACCACTCTGATCGTGTGTGCTTCCCAAGGGCCATGCAGGCCTGCCACGCCCAATGTCATCCGACTGCGTTTGTTGCCCTAGGGCGATGATATCATGTCACACTCGATGTTGTTCGACCCTGTGTATTTTTTCCAAGGGCGATGATGGCATGCCACACCGACGTCCTCGGACCCTGTGTGCTACCCAACAGCAATGCGGGCTTTCCATGTCTGACTTGTGTTCTTTCCAAGGGAGATGACGGCATGCCATGCCAGACGTAGTCCAATCATTCGGGATGGCCAAGGACGATTATGGCATGCAACTCATGACGTCATTCGGCCGTGTGTTTTGCCCAAGCGCGATGATGACATGTCACGCTCGACGTCATTCGACTGTATGTGCTGGCCAAGGGAGATGATAACATGACACGTCCGATGTAATTTGATCGTGTGTGCTTTACAAGGTCCATGCGGGCATGCCATGCCCCACATCGTCCCATCATGTGTGTTGTCTAAGGGAGATGTTAACATTACACGCCCATAAGTGCTGCCTAAGGGCGATGATTGCATGAAATGCGCTACATCGTGCGATGGTGTGTGCTGCCCAAGGGAGATGATGCCATGCGACAATCGACGTCGTCCAACCATGTGTGATGCCCAAGGACCATGCGGGCATGCCATGCCCGATATCATTTGATCGTGTGTGCTGTCCAAGTATGATGATGGCATGTCAAGCCCGATTTCGTCCGACCATTTATGCTTTCCAAGGTCCATGCCGGTATGCCATGCCCGACGTCGTCTAACCATTTGTGCAATTAAAGGGCGATGATGTCATGCACTGCCCTATGTTGTCCGACCTGTTTGATGCCCAAGGTTAATGATGGCATCTAACACCTGACATCGTCCAAACGTGTGTGCTTCACAAGGGTGATAATGTCATGCCTTGCCCGCGTCTACGATGATGTGTGCTGCCCAAGAGTGATGATAGCATGCCACTCTTGACGTTGTTCGACCGTGTTTTCTGTCCAAAGGCCTTGATAATATGCCACGCCCGATGTCGTCCGATGGTGTATGCTGCTTAAGGGAGATGATGGCATGCCACACCTAACATCGTTCATCCGTGTGTGTTGTCCAAAGGTGATGATGGCATGCCATGCCTGACTTCATCCGATCGTGTTAGCTATCCAAGGGTGAGATTGCATGCCATGCCCAATGTTGTCCAATCGAGTGTGCTTCCCAAGGAAAATGATGGCAAGTACCGCCCGACGTAGTTCGATCGTGTGTGTTGCACAAGGGCAATGATAGCATGCCATGTCTGACGTCGTACAACCCTGTGTGCTAACCAAGGGCAATGATGTTATCCCCCGCTCGACATCGTCTGACTTTGTGTTCATTCCAAGGGCGATGATAACATACCACGCATGTCGTTGTCTGACCATGTATGTTGTTCTAGGGGGATGATGGTATGCCACACCCGATGTCGTCCAACCATGTGCTACCCTAGGACCATGATGGCATGCCATGACCGACGTCGTCAGACCATGTATGATGCCGAAGGTCTATGATGGCATGCCTTATCCGACGTAGTCTGATCTTGTTTGCGGCCAAAGAGAGATGACTGCAAGACACGCTCGACCTTGTCCGACCATGTGTTGGCCAAAGGCCATGCGGGCATGTCACGCTTGACATCGTCAGATCGTGTGTGCTGACCAAGGGCGATAATAACATGTCATGCACGACATCATGTGACTGTATATGCTTCCCAAGGGTGCTGATGGCATGCCACGCCCGATGTCGTCCAACAATTTGTGCTACCAAGGGCAATGGGTGCATACCACGCCCGATGTCGTCCAACCGTATGCGAAGTCCAAGAGAGTTGATGGAATGCCACACTCTATGTCATTCATCCGTGTGTGTTGTCCAAGTGATGATGACATTACACGACCAATGTCGTACGGGAGATGATGGCATGCCATGCTCGACGTAGTTCGACTGTGTGTGCTGCCCAAGAGCAACGATGGCATGTAACGCCCGATGTCATTTGTCCTTGTGTGCTCTCCAAATGTGATGATGGCATGCCACGCCAGACGTCATCCTATTGTGTGTGTTGCCCAAGGGAGATAATGGCATGTCACGCCCGATGTAGTCTGACTGTGTGTGCTGCCCATGGCTATGATGGCATGCCACGCCTAACGTCGTGCGACCGTAAGAGTTTCCCAAGCTTCATGCGGGCATGCCACGCTTTACATCGTCCGATTTTGTGTGCAAACTAAGGGATATGATTACATGTCATGTCCAACATAGTCCAACCGTCTATATTTTTGAAGGGTAAAGATGGCATTAAATGCCCGACGTCGTCCGATCGTTTATGCATCCCAAGGGTGATGATAGCATGACACGCCTGACGTCGTCCGATTGTATATTTTGTCCAAGGGCGATTATGGTATGCCACACCCGACGTAGTCTGATCTTGTGTGCTGTCTAAGTGTGATGAGGGCATGCCACGCCCGACGTAGTCTGAACGTGTGTGCTGTCCAAGGGAGATGATGGCATGCCACGCTCGACGTCATCTGATCGTGTGTGCTACCCAAAGACCATGCTAGCATACCACGCCCGACGTCGTTCGGCCATGTGATATGTCCAAGGTGATGATGGCATCACACGTCCAATGTTGTTCGTCCATGCGTGTTGTCGAAAAGATATGATGGCATTCGATGCCTGAAATCGTTCGATCGTGTGTGCTATCCATTGGCGATGATCGCATGCCATGCTCGACGTCATCCTACCGTGTGTGTTGTACAATGGTAATGATGTCATATCACTCTCGACATTGTTCATCCGTTTGGGATGTTCAAAGGCGATGATGGCATGCCACGCCCCAAGTAGTCTGACCATGTGTGCTGCCTAAGGGCGATGATGGCATACTACCCCGACCATGTGTGCTGCCCAAGGTCCATGCGGGCATGACACTCTCGACGTTGTCCGATCGTGTGTGCTACCCAAGGGCAATGATATCATGTCACGCTCGATATCGTTAGACCCTGTATGTTTTGTCCAAGAGCGATGATGACATGCCACACTGACTTCCTCCGACCGTATGTGCTGCCCAAGGACAATGCGGGCATGCCAAGCACAACGTCATCCGACTTGTGTTCTGTCCAAGGGAGATGATGGCAAGACATTCCAAACGTAGTCCAATGGCTCTTGCTATCCAAGGGCGATGATGGCATACGATGTTTGACGTCGTTTGACCATGTGTGCTGCCCAAGGGCGATGATGACATGTCACTCCCGACATCGTCTGACTGTATGTGCTACCCAAGGGCGATAATGACATGTCATGCTCAACATCGTTCGACTATTTATGCTTCCCAAGGCCCATGAGGGCATGCCACACCCGACATCATCCTGCCATTTGTGCATTCCAAGTGCGATGATGGCATGGCACGCCCCATGTCGTCCAATCGTGTGTGTTGTCCACAGGCGAGATGGCATAAACCTCTAAACATTTTCCAACCGAGTTTTTTGCCCAAGGGCAATGATGGCATCTAAAGCCCGACATTGTCTGAATGTGTGTGCTCCACAAGGGTGATGATGGCATGCCATATCCGCGACTACGATGATGTGTGATACCCAAGGGCGATGATGGCATGCCATGCTTGACGTTGTTTGACTTGTTCTGTCCAAAGCAATAATTACTTGTCTTGCCCGATATCGTTCGACCGTGTATGCTGGCCAAGTGCGATGATAGCATGCCACGCCTGATGTCACCGAATATGTGTCTTACCCAAGGGCGATGATGTCACGCCACATCTGACGTAGTTCAATCATTTTTAACATACAAGGGCAATGATTGGATGCGACACTTGACGTAGTGCGACCATGTGTGTTGCCCAAGGTGATGATGACATATCATGCCCGACGTCTTCCGACTGTGTGTGCTACCACAAAGCAATTATTGCATGCCACACTCGATGTCACCCGACTATGTGTGGTTCACAAGGACCATGCGGGCATGCCATTCCTGACATCGTCTAACCGTGTGTGCAGTCCAAGGGCGATGATAACATGCCATGCTCGACATCGTTCGACCGTGTATGCTTTCCAAGGGCTATAATAACATGCCACACCTAACTTCATTCGACCGTGTGTGCTGCCCAAGAGCGATAATGGCATGCCACGCCCAACATCGTCCGACAGTGTGGTGCCCAAAGTTGATGATGCCATGGGATGCTCGACGTCGTCCAACCATGTGTGATGCCCAAGGAATATGCGAGCCCGAGGCCACTATGGGCATGCCACTCCCGACATCGTCGGCCATTTATGCAGTCCATGGGCCATTATGGCATGCCACGCACGACGCCATCAGACCATGTGTTTTGTCCAAGGACCATGCGGGCATGCCACGCCCGACGTCGTTCGGCCATGTAAGCTTTCTAAGGGCTATGATGGGATGCTACAACCGACGTCATCTGTCCATGTATGCTGCCCAAGGGTGATGATGGCATGTCATGCCCAACGTCGTCCAACGGTGTATGCTGCGCAAAAGTGATGATACTATGCGATGCTCGACGTCATTCAACCATTTTTGCAGTCCAAGGGCGATAATGGCATGCTATGCCCGACGTCGTCCGACCGTGTGTTTTGTCTACGGGGAATGATGACATGCCACTCCTGATGTCGTTTTACCTTGTGTGTGCTATTCAAGAAAGATGATGGCATTCCACGCTCGATGTCGTTTGCCCATGTGTTTTTCCTTATGGCGATATTTGCATGGCACGCCTCACGTAGTCCGACCATGTGTACTACACAAGGGCGGTGATGACATGCCACGCCCAACGTCGTCCGTTTGTTTGTGCAGTCGAAAGGCGATGATGGCATGCCACGTTAACGTCGTCCCTCAGAGTGTGTTGTACAATGCAATGATGGCATGCCACGTTTACTTCATCTCGACATCGTCCGACCGTGTGCCTTCCAAGGGCGAGATAGTATGCCACGCGTGACGTAGTCCGACCGTGTGTGCTTCCCAAGGACAATGACGACATGTACTGCTCGACGTAGTCTGACTTTGTGTTCATTCCACGAGCGATGACAACATACCACACATGTCGTTGTCCGACCATGTAAACTGTCCTAGGGCGATGATGGAATGCAAAACCCGACGTCGTCAAACCGTGTGTGCTACCCTAGGACCATGATGGCATGCCACGCCCGACGTTGTCTGACCATGTATGATGACAAAGGGCTATGATGGCATGCCATGCCCGACATAGTCCGATCTTGTGTGCTGTATAAGAGAGATGAAGGCATGCCACGCTTGACCTTGAACCACCATGTGTGCTCTCCAAAGGCCATGCGGGCATGTCACGCTTGACGTTATCGGATCGTGTGAGCTGACAACAGCGATAATAACATGTCATGTGCGACATCGTCTGACTGTGTATGCTTCCCAAGGGTGATGATGGCATGCCACACCCGATGTCGTCCGAGAGTTTGTGCTTCTCAAGGGCCACGGGTGCATGCCACGCCTGATGTCGTTCAACCATATGTGCAGTTCAAGGGTGATGATGGCATGCCACTCTCGACGTTGTCTGATCGTGTGTGCTGTCCAAGGGAGATAATAACATGCAATGCCCAACATCGTACGATCATTAGTGCTGTCCAATGGCGATGATGGCATGTCATGCACGACGTAGTCCATTCTTGTATGTTGTCCAAGAGAGATAATTGAAATTCACGCTCGACGTCGTCCGAACATGCGTGCTATCAAAGTGCGATGATAACATGCCGCACCCGACGTCGTGTAACCGTGTATGCTTTCAAAGGGCGATGATCGCTTGCCACACCCAACATCGTCCGACTGTGTGTGCTGCCCAACGCCGATAATGGCATGCCACACCTGACGACGTCTGATCATGTATGCTTTCCAAGGGCGATGATGACATGCCACGCCCGATGTCGTATGACCGTGTATGCTATCTAAGGTCTATGAGGGTATATAGAGCCCGACATGGTCTGATCATGTGTGTTGTCCAAGGGAGACGGTAACATGCCACATTTACATCGTCCAATTGTGTATGCTTTTTAAGTGCAATGGTGGAATGCCACGCCCGACATTATCTGACCGTGTGTGCTACCTTGGGTGATGATGGCAAGCCACACCCGATGTAGTCTAATCGTGTGTGATGCCTAAGGGTGATAATGGCATGCCATGCCCGATGTAGTCTAATCGTGTGTGCTGTCGAAGGGTGATGATGGCATGCCACGCTCGACGTTGTTTGATCATGTGTGCTACCCAAGGACCATACTAGCATTCTATGCCAGACGTCGTTAGACCGTGAGATATGTCCAAGGGCGATGATGGCATTCCACGTCCAATGTCATTTGTTCGTGTGTGTTTTCCAAAGGATATGATGGCATTCCACGCTCGATGTCATCCGATCGTGTGTTCTTCCCAAGGCGATGATAGCATGTCATGCTTGATGTCATCCGACCCTGTGTATTTTGTCCAAGGGAGATAATAGCATACCACATCGACATCCTCCGACCGCGTGTGCTGCCCAAGTGCAATGCGGGGATTCCACGCACTACATCGTCCTACTTGTGTTCTCTCTAAGGGCGATGATAGCATGCCATGCCAGACGTAGTCCGATAATTCGTGCTGTCCTAAGTAGATGATGGCATGTGAAACTTGACGTTGTCCGACTGTGTGTGCTACCCAAGGGTGATTATGACATGTCTGGCTCGACGTCGTCCAATTGTATGTGCTGCCCAAGAGAGATGATGGCATTACATGCCCGATGTCATCCAACGGTGTGTGCTTCACAAGGTCCATGCAGGCATGCCACACCCAACATCGTCTGATCTTGTGTGATGTCCAAGTGCAATGTTAACATGCCACGCCGACGTTGTTCGATTGTGTATGCTTTATAATGACTTTGAATGCGTTCCACACCCAACGTCGTCCAATCGTGTGTGCTTCCTAAGGAAGATGATGGCATGAAATGCCCTGTGATGTCCGATGGTGTGTGCTGTCCAAGGGCGATGAGGTCATGCGACACTCGACGTCGTCCAACCATGTGTGTTGCCCAAGGACCATACGATAATGCCATGCCCGACGTCATCCGATTGTGTGTGATGCCTAAGAGAGATGATGGCATGTCACACCCGACGTCGTACGACCATTTATGCTTCCCAATTCCTATGCGGGCATGCGACGTCTGATATCGTCTGGCCATTTGTGCAGTCCAACGGCGATGATTGCATGCCACGCCCGACGTCGTCCATATGTGTGTGCTGTCCCAGGACGAGATGGCATGCACCGCCCGACATTTTCCGATTATGTTTTGCTGCAAAAGGTAAATAATGTCATCTAACACACGACATCACTCGAACGTGTGTACTCTACAAGGGAGATTATGGCATACAACACCTTTGTCTACGATTCTGTGTGCTGCCCAAGGGCGATGATGGCATGTCACGCTTGACATTTTTTGATTGTGTCTTTTGTTTAAAGGCGATGATAACATGCCACACCGGATGTCGTTTGTCCGTGTATGCTTCCCAAGGACGATGATGGCATGCCACGCAATATCGTTCGTTCGTGTGTGTTTTCCAAAGGGGATGATGGCATGCCATGCCCGACGTCATCCAATAGTAAGAGTTGTCCAAGGATTTTATGGCATGCCACTTCCAATGTAGTCTGACCGTGTGTACTGCCTAAGGACAATGACGATATCTAACACCCAACGTCGTCCAATAGTCGTTGCTATCCAAAGGTGATAATGGTATGCCACACCTGACATCGTCCGATCGTGTGTGGTGCCTAAGGGCCATGCAGACATACGACGCCCGCTGTGGTCCAATCGTGTGTTATGTCCAAGGGTGATGATAACATGCCACACCCGACAACGTCCGATCGCTTATGCTTTCCAAGGGCGTTGATGGCATTTCATGCCCGATGTCGTCTGACCGTGTGTGCTGCCAAAGGGTCCATGCACGCATATCACACCCGACGTGGTCTAATCATTTGTGTTGTCCAAGGATGTCGGTAACATTCCATGCCAACGCCATTGGATGGTGTATGCTATCGAAGGGAAATGATGGAATGCCACGCCTGACGTCGTCTGACAGCATGTGCTGCCTAAGGGTGATGATGTCATGCCACGCCAGTTGTACTCAGATTGTGTATGCTTTCCAAGTGCGATGATGGCAAGCCACGCTCAACATTGTCTAATCGTGTGTTCTACTCAAGGGCAATGCGGGCATGCAACGCACAACGTCGTCCGACTTGTGTTCTGTCCATGGGTGATGATGGCATGCCATGCCAGACGTAGTCTAAGTTCGTGCTACCCAAGGGCCATGATGTCATACCATGCCCTACATCATCCGACGGTATGTGTTGCCCAAGGGCGAGGCCATTCGATGCTTGACATCGTCCAACCATGTGTGAATTCTAAGGACCATGCGGGTATGCCACTACCGACGTCATCCGACTGTGTATGATGCCTAAGGGTAATGATGGCATGTAATTCCCGAAATCATCCGACCATTTATGCTTCCTAAGGCCCATGAGGGCATTCCACGCCCGACGTCGTCCGGCCATTTGTGCAGTTCAAGGGCGATGATGGCATGCCATGCTCGACGTCGTCCAATCGTGTGTGTTGTCCAAGGGCGACATGGCATACACCTCCCAACGTTGTCCAACTGTATTTTCTACCCAAGGGCAATGATGGCATCTAATGCCAGACATTGCTAGAATGTGTGGGATCCAAAAGGGAGATGATGGCATGCCACATCCGCGTCTACGATTATACGTGCTTCCAAGGGGCGATGATGGCATGCCACGCCCGACGTCATCTGAACGTGTGTGTTACCTAAGAACGATGATGGCATGCCACACAAGACGTAGTTCGATCAGTTGTGTTGTGCAAGGGATATGATGGCATGCGACACTGGACGTCATCAGACCACGTGTGCTGCCCATGGGCGATGATAACATGCCACGTCTGATATAGTCCGACCATTTATGCTGTCCAAGGGCGATGATGGCATGCCACGCCCAACGTCGTCCGAACGTGTGGGTTACCCAAGGGTGATGATGGCATGCTATACAAGTCGTAGTTTGATCATTTGTATCATGGTGGGGCGATGATGGCATACGACAATGGACGTTGTCAGACCATGTGTGCTGCCCATGGGTGATGATGACATGTCATGACTGACCTCGTCCGATATTGTGTGCTACCAAAGGGCGATGATGGCATGCCACGCCCGATGTCATCTGACCGTGGGTGCTTCACAAGGGCTATGATGGCATGCCAGACGTAACGTCGTCTGACTGTGGATACTGCCCAAGTGAGATGATGCCATGCAACTCCCAACGTCGTACATTGGTGTGTGTTTCCCAAGGGTGATGATGCCATGCGATGATCGACGTCGTCCAACCCTGTGTGCTACCAAACGACCATGCGGGCATGCCACTCCTGACGTCATCCAATCATGTGTTCTTGGCAAGGGCGATGATAGTATGCCACACCATTCGTCATCCGATCATTTATGCTGCCCTAGGCCATTGCGGGCATGCCACGCTCGACGTTTTCATGAATTTATGCAGTCCAAGGGCGATAACGGCATGCGATTCCCAACATCTTCCGACCGTGTGTTTTGTCCAAGGGAATTTATGACATGCCATGCCTGATGTTGTTCGACCAGGTGTGTGCTGTTCAACGGAGATGATGGCATGCCACGCATGACTTCGTTCGACAGTATATTTTGTCCAAGGGTGATGATGGCATGCCATGCTCAATGTCATTCAACCTTATGTTTTTCCTTATGGCGATATTGGCATGGCACGCCTCACGTAGTCTGATCGTGTGTAATACATAAGGGTGATGATGGCATGCCACGCCTAACGTCGTTCATCCGTGTGTTTTGTCCAAAAGTTATTATGGCATGCCATGCCCGACTTCATCCGACCATGTTAGCTATCCAAGGGAGAGATTGCATGCCATGCCAAATATAGTCCAATCGTGTGTGCTTCCCAAGGAAAATGATGGAATGTACCGCCCGACGTAGTTTGATCTTGTGTGCTGCACAAGGGCAATGATAGCATGCCATGCCCGACGTCGTACAACCCTGTGTGCTAACCAAGGGCAACTATGATATCCCACGCTCGACATCGTCTGACTTTGTGCTCATTCCAAGGGCGATGATAACATACCACACATGTCGCTGTCCGACCATGTATGCTATCCTAGGGCGATGAAGCCATGCCACACCCGACGTCGTCCAACCGTGTGTGCTACCCTAGGACCACGATGGCATGCCATGACCGACGTCGTCAGACCATGTATGATGCCGAAGGCCTATGATGGCATGCCCTGTCCAACGTATTTCGATCTTGTGTGGTGTCAAATAGAGATGACTACATGACATGCTTGACATTATCCGACCATGTGTTGGCCAAAGGCCATGCGGGCTTGTCACGCTTGACGTCGTAAGATCACGTGTGCTGACCAAGGGAGATAATAACATGTCATGGGCGATATCATGTGACTGTGTATGCTTCCCAAGGGTGATGATGGCATGCCAAGCCCGATGTCGTCCGATAGTTTGTGTTGGCAAGGGCCATGGGTGCATACCACGCCTGATGTCATCCAACCGTATGTGAAGTCCAAGGGAGAGTATGGCATGCTACTCTCTACGCCGTTCATTCGTGTGTGTTGTCATAGTGATGATGACATCACACGACCAACGTCGTACGATAGTCTGTGTTGTCCAAGGGAGATGATGGCATGCCATGCACGACATAGTCCAACCGTGTGTGCTGCCCAAGAGCAATGATGGCATGTAACACCCGACGTCATATGTCCTTGTGTGCTCTCCAACTACGATGATGTCATTCCACGCCACATGTCATCCTACCGTGTGTGTTGCCCAAGGTCCATGTGGTATGCCACGCCCGATGTCATCCGATAGTGTGTGATGCCTAAGGGCGATAATGGCATGTCACGCCTGATGTAGTCCGACCGTGTGTTCTGCCTAAGGCTATGATTGCATGCCATGCCTAACGTCGTGCGACCGTGAGTGTTGACCAAGCGCCATGCAAACATGCCATGCGTGACGTCGTACGATCGTATGTGCTAACTAAGGGATATGATTACATGTCAAGCCCGACGTAGTCCAACTGTGTATATTTTTGACGGGTAAAGCTGGCATTTAATGCTTGACGTCCTCCGATCATTTATGCTACCCAAAGGTGATGATAGCATGACACACCCGACGTCGTTCTACCATATATTTTGTCCAAGGGCAATGATGGTATGCCACGCCCGACGTAGTCTGATCGTGTGTGCTGTCTAAGGGTGATGATGGAAAGCCGCGCCCGACTTAAACTGAACATGTGTGCTATCCAAGGGAGATGATGGCATGCCACGCTCGACGTCATCTGATCGTGTGTGCTACCCAAGGACCATGCTAGCATACCACGCCGGACGTCGTTTGACTTTGTGGTATGTCCAAGGGCGATAATGGCATGCCATGTCCAATGTTGTTTGTCTGTGTTTGTTGACCAAAAAAGATGATGGCATTCCACGCTCGACGTCATCCGATCCTGTGTTCTATCCAAGGGCGATGATTGCATGCAATGCCCAACGGCATCTGATCGTGTATGCAGCACAAGTGCAATGATGTCATAGCATGCTTAACCCCGTTTGTCCGTGTAGGTTTTTCAAAGGCGATGATAGCATTCCATTCCCCAAGTAGTCCAACCGTATGTGTTGTTAATGAGCGAGATGGCATGCCACACTCGACGTCGTCCAACTGTTTGTGCTTCCTAAGGGCGATCATGGCATGCCACTATGACTGTGTGTGCTGCCCAAGGGCCATTCAGGCCTGCCATGCCCAACGTCGTCTGACCGTATGTGCTGCCCTAGGGCGATGATATCATGTCACGCTTGATGTCATCCGACCCTGTGTATTTTGTCTAAGGGTGATAATGGCATGCCACACCGACGTCCTCCGACCCTGTATGCGACCTCAAGGCAATGCGGGCATGTCTAAGGGTGATGATGGCATGCGACTCTTGACGTTGTTTGGCCATGAATGTTTCCCAAGAACGATGATGACATGTCACGCTCGGTGTCATTCAACTGTATGTGTTAACCAAGGGAGATGATGGCATGACACGCCCAATGTCATCCGACCGTGTGTGCTTTACAAGGTCCATGCGGGCATGCTACACCCTACTACGTCCGATCATGTGTGCTGTCCAAGGGCGATGTTAACATGACACGCCCAAAGTTGTTCTATCAAGTATGCTTTCCAAGGTCTATAATGGCATTCCACACCCAACGTCGTGCGGTCATAAGTACTGCCTAAGGGCGATGATGGCTTGAAATGCCCTAAATCGTCCGACGGTGTTTGTTGCCAAAGGGGGATGATACCATGTGATGATCGACGTCGTCCAACCATTTGTGCTTCCTAAGGACCATGCGGGCATTCCACGCCTGACATCATTCGATCGTGTGTGCTGCCTAAATACGATGATGGCATGATATGCCTGATGTCGGTCGACTATTTATGCTGCCCAAGGCCCATTCGGGCATGCCACGCTCAACGTCGTCTTGCTATTTGTGCAATCCAAGGGCGATGATGTCATGACACGCACGACGTTGTCTGATAGTGTATGTTGTCCAAGAGCGAGATGGCATGCGCTGCACGACCTTGTCCGACCGTTTTTGCTACCCAAGGGTAATGATGGCATCTAACACCCCACATCGTCCGAACGTGTGTGCTTCACAAAGGTGATATTGGCATGCCATACCCGCGTCTACGATGATGCATGCTGACAAAAGGCGATAATAGCATGCCACACCTTGTTCGACCATGAGTTCTGTCCAAAGGTGATGATAATATGCCACGCTAGATGTCGTTCAACTAGTGTATGCTACTCAAGGGCATCTATGGCATACCACGACTAACGTCGTTCGTCAGTGTGTCCAAAGGTGATGATGGCATGCCATGCTCGACTTCATCCGACCATGTGAGCTATCCAAGGGCGAGATGGGATGCCACGACCAATGTAGTCCGGCCGTGTGTGCTGCCTAAGGGCAATGATGGCATCTAACGCCCGACATCATCCGATCGTCTGCGCTGTCCAAAGGCGATGATGGCATGCCATGCCTGACGTCGTTTGATCGTGTGTGCTTCCCAAGGGACATGAAGGCATGCCACGCCCGGTGTGGTCTAATCATGTGTGCTGTCCATGGGCGATGATAACATGCCACGATCGACGATGTACGATTGTCTATGCTTTCCAAGGGCGATTATGGCATTTTACGCCTTACGTCGTGCGATCGTGTATGGTGCCCAAGGGCCATGCAGGCATATCACGCCCGACATGGTCTAATCGTGTGTGCTGTCCTAGGGTGATGGTAATATGCTACGCCGACGTTGTCCGACCGTGTATGCTTTCGAAGGGCGATGATGGAATGCCACACCCGGCGTCGTCCAACTGCGTGTGTTGCCTAAGGGTGATGATGTCATGCCAATCTCGACGTGTTCTGATCGTGTGTGTGGTCCAAGGGCGATGTTGGAATGCCACGCTCAACATCGTCTGATCGTTTGTACTATCCAAGGACCATGCTAGCACGCCACGCCCGATGTCGTGCAACCGTGTGATATGTCCATGGTGATTATGGCATGACACGTCCAATGTTGTTCGTCCATGTGTATTGTCGAAAGGAGGTGATGGCTTCCACGCCTGACGTCGTTTGATCGTGTGTGCTATCCCAGGGTGATGATGTCATGACATGCCCGACGTCATTCGACCGTGTGTGCTGCACAAGGTCAATGATGGCATACCACTCTCGACGTTGTTCATCCGTTTGGGATGTTCAAAGGTGATGATGGCATGCCACGCCCCAAGTAGTCCGACCATGTGTTTTGTCAAAGAGCGTGACGACATGCCATGCTCGACTTCGTCCGACCGTGTGTGCTGCACAAGGGCAATGATGGCATGCCAACCCGACTGTGTGTGCTACCCAAGGTCCATGCGGGCATGCCACGCTCGACGTCATCTGACTGTATGTGATGCCCAAGGGCGATGATAGAATGTCACGCTCGATGTCATCATACCCTGTACATTTTGTCCAAGGGAGATGATTACATGCCACCCTGACTTCCTCTGACCGTATGTGCTGCCCAAGGACAATGCGGGCATGCGAAGCACAACGTCATCCGACTTGTGTTCTTTCAAAGGGAGATGATGGCAAGCCATGCCATACGTAGTCCAAAAGTTCGTGCTATCCACGGGAGATGATGGGATACAATGCTTGACGTCGTTTGACCATGTGTGCTTCCCAAAGGCGATGATGACATGTCACGCCCGACATCGTCCGACTCTATGTGCTGCCCAAGGGCGATGATGGCATGTCATTCTTGACATCGTTCGACAATTTATGCTTCCCAAGGCCCATGAGAGCATGCTACGCCTGACGTTATCCTACCATTTGTGCATTCCAAGGGAGATAATGGCATGCCACGCCCGACGTCGTCCAATCGTGTGTGTTCGCAAAAGGCGAGATGGCATAAACCTTCCACCGTTTTCCGGACGAGTTTGCTTCCCAAGGGCAATGATGGCATCTAACGCCTGACATCGTCTGAATGTGTGTGCTCCACAATGGCGACGATGGCATGCCATATCCGCGTCTACGATGATGTGTGATGCCCAAGGGCGATGATGGCATGTCATGCTGGACATTGTTTAACTTGTTCTATAAAAAGCAATAATTACTTGTCTTGCCCAATGCCGTTCGATCGTGTATGCTGTCAAATGGCGATGATGGCATGCCACGCCTGACGTCATCTGAATATGTGTCTTCCCCAAGGGCGATGATGGCATGCCAGTCCTGACGTAGTTCGATCATTTGTATCATGCAAGGGAAATGATTGCATGCGACACTTGACGTCGTCCGACAATGTGTGTTGCCCAAGGTGATGATGACATATCATGCCGGACGTCGTCCGACTCTGTGTGCTACCACACGATGATTATTGCATGCAACAACCGATGTTACCTGACCGTGTGTGCTTCACAAGGGACATGCGGGCATGCCATGCCCGACGTTGTCTGATCGTGTGTGCTGTCCAAGGGCGATGATAACATTCCAGCCCGACGTCGTTCGACCGTGTATGCTTTCCAATGACTATATCAGCATGCCACACTCGATGTCATTCGACCGTGTGTGCTGCCCAAGGGAGATGATGGCATGCCGGGCCCAACGTCGTCCGATAGTTTGCTGCCCTACAGCGATGATGCCATGCGATGCTCGACATCGTCCAACCATTTGTGATGCCCAAGGACCATGTGGGCATGCCACGCCTGATGTCATCCAATCGTATGTGCTGCCCAAGGGCGATAATAGCATGTCATTCCCAACGTCATTCGACAATTAATGCTGCCTAAGGCTACTATGGGCTTGCCACGCCCGCGGTCGTCCAACCATTTGTGCAGTCCATGGGCGATGATAGCATGCCACACTCGACGTTATCCGACCGTGTGTTTTGTCCAAGGGCAATGATGACATGCCACGCCCGATGTCGTCTGACCCTGTGTGCTATCCAAGGGAGATGATGGCATGCCCCGACCGACATCGTTCAACCGTGTATTTTATCTAATGATGGCATGACATGCCTGATGTCATCCGACCATGTGTTTTTACTTATGGTGATAATGGCTTGCCACGCCTCAGGTACTCCAACCATGTATGCTCCAGTAGGGCGATGATGACGTGCCACACCCGACGTCGTCCGTACGTGTGTGGATTACATAGGCATGATGACATGCCAGGTCGATGTCATACGATAGGGGGTGTTGTCCAAAGGGGATGATGTCATGACAAGCCCGACATTGTCCGAGTATGTGCTTTCCAATGTCGACATAGTATGCCACACCCGACGTAGTTTCACCGTGTGTGCTTCCCAAGGGCAATGATGTCATGTACACCCGATGTCATAGGACTGTGTGTTTTGTCCAAGGGCAATTATAACATGCCACGCCTGATGTCGTCCGACCCTGTGTGTGCTGTCCAAGGGAGATGATGGCATGCAACGCCCGGCATTGTCCGATCGTGTACTTTGTCCAATGGCGATGATGGAATGCAACGCCTGATGTTGTTCGATAATGTGTTTTCCCTTATTGCGAGAATTGCATGCCTTGCCTCACGTAGTCCGACCGTGTGTTTGCGCAAGGGAGATGATGGCATGCCACACCTAACGTCGCCAGTCTGTGTGTGCAGTCCAAAGGGGATAATGTTATGCCACATCGACGTCGTCCTACAGTATGTGTTGTCCAAAAGGGATAATGTAAGGACAAGCCCAACAACGTCCGACTATGTTTATCCAAGGGTGATATAGCATGCCACGCCTGAAGTAATCCAACCGTGTGTGCTTCCCAAAGTCAATGATGGCATAAATACCCGACAAAGTCTGATCGTGTGTGCTGCAGAAGGGAGATGATGGCATCACACGCCCGATGTCGTACAACGCTATGTGCTTACCAAGGGTGATGATGGAATTCCATGCTCGACATCGTTCGACTGTGTGTTCAGTCCAAGGGCGATGATAACATACCATGCCCGTCCTTGTGCGACCATGTATGATGTCGAAGGGAAATGAAGGCATGCCACACCCGATGTTGTGCGATCGTGTGTGCTACCCCAGGACCATGATGGCATGCCACGCCCAACATCGTCTGACCGTGTATGCTGCCCAAGAGCTATGATGGCATGCCATTCCCGACCTTATTCGATCTTGTGTGTATGCTGCCCAAGAGATATCATGGCATGCCATTCCCGACCTCATCCGATCTTGTGTGTTGTCCAAGGGAGATGATGGCATGCCACGCTTGACCTTGTCCGACTATGTGTGCTTCCTAAAGGCAATACCGGCTTGTCACGCTTGACGTCGTCCGACCGTGTGTGTTCTGACCAAAGGCGATAATAACATGTCATGCTTGACATCGTCTGACCGTGTTTGCTTCCCAAGGGAGATGATGGACGCCAAATGTCGTCCGATTGTGTTTGCTGCCCAAGGGCCATGTGGGCATGCCACGCCCGATGTTGTCAAACCATATGTGCAGTCCAAGGGCGATTATGGCATGCCACGCCTGATGTCATCAGACCGTGTGTGCTTCACAAAGGCCATGCAGGCATGACATGCCCGATATCGTCTGATCGTGTGTGCTGTTCAAGGTCGATGAAAACATGCCATGCCCGACGTCGTTCGTCCGTGTATGCTTTCCAAGGGCTATGATGGCTTGCCACACCCGACGTCATTCGACCGTGTATGCTGCCCACGGGAGATGATGGCATGGCACGCCCAATGTCGTCTGACGGTGTGTGCTGCCCAAGGGTGATGATACCATGCGATGCTCGATGTCGTTCAACCATATGTGCAGTCCAAGGGCGATAATGGAATGCCATGCCCAACGTCGTCCGACCGTGTGTTTTGTCAAAGGGCAATGATGACATGCCACGCCTGATGTCGTTAGACCCTGTGTGTGCAGTTCAAGGGATATGATGTCATACCACGCTCGATGTCGTCTGACCATGTGTTTTTCCTTATGCAAATATTGGCATGGCACGCTTCACGTAGTGCGATTGTGTGTACTACACAAGGGCAATGATTACATGCCATGCCCGACGTCGTCAGTTAGTGTGTGCAGTCCAAAGGCGATGATGGCATGCCACATTAATGTTGTCCCTCAGAGTGTATTGTCCAAAGCAATGATGGTTATCCCACGTTAAAGTCGTTCCGACATCGTCTAACCGTGTTCTGTCAAAGGGTGAGATAGTATGCCACGCCTGACATAGTCCAACCGTGTGTGCTTCCCAAGGACCATGATGGCATGTACCGTCCGATGTAGTCCGATCGTGTATGCTGCACTAGGGCAATGATAGCATGCCACGCCCGACGTACAACGCTGTATGCTAACCTAGCGCAATGATGTTATGCCATGCTCGACATCGTCTGACTTTGTGTTCATTCCAAGGGCGATGATAATATACCACACATGTGCTTGTCCGACCACGCTGTCCTAGGGCGATGATGGCATGCCACACCCGACATCATCAAACCGTGTATGCTACCCTAGGACCATAATGGCATGCCATGACCGACGTCGTTAGACCATGTATGATGATGGCATGCCATGTCCGACGTAGTCCGATCTTTTGTGCTATCTAAGAGAGATGACTGTATGCCACCATCGACCTTGTCCGACCATGTGTTGGCCAAAGGCCATGCGGGTATGTCACGCTTGACGTCGTCGGATCATGTGTGTTGACCTAGGGCGATAATAACATGTCATGCGCGATATCATATGACCGTGTATGCTTCCCAAGGGTGATAATGGCATGCCACGCCCGATGTTGTCCGACAGTTTGTGCTGCCAAGGGCCATGTGTGCATACCACGCCCCATGTCGTCCAACCGTATGTGAAGTCCAAGGGAGTTTATGGCATACCACGCTCTATGCCGTTCATCTGTGTGTGTTGTCTAAGTGATGATGACATAACACGACCAACATGGTACGACTGTTTGTGTTGTCCAAGGGAGTTGATGGCATGTCACGCAACGACGTAGTTCGACCGTGTGTGCTGCCCAAGAGCAATGATGGCATGTAATGCCCGACATCATTTTTCCTTGTATGCTCTCCAATTGCGATGATGGCATGCAACGCCAGACGTCATCCTATAATGTGTGTTGCCCAAGGTCCATGTGACATGCCACGCCCAAAGTCATCCGACAGTGTGTGCCGCCCAAGGGCGATAATGGCATGTCACGCCCGATGTAGTTCCACCATGTGTGCTGCCCATGGCTACGATGGCATCCCACGCCTAACGTCGTGCGACCATTAGTGTTGCCCAAGTGCCATGCGGGCATTCCACGCTTGACGTTGTCCGATCGTATGAGCAAACTAAGGGATATGATTACATGTCATGCCAAACATAGTCCAACCGTGTATATTTTTAAAGTGTAAATATGCCATTTAATGCCTGACGTCGTCCGATTGTTTATGCTGCCCAAGGGTGATAATATCATGACACGCCCGTCTTCATCCAACTGTATATTTTGTCCAAGGGCGATGATGGTATGCCATGCCTGATGTAGTCTAATCGTGTGTGCTGTATAAGGGTGATGATGGCACGCCACGCTCGACGTAGTCTGAACGTGTGTGTTGTCCAAAGGCGATGATGGCATGCCATGCCCCAAGTAGTCTAACCGTATGTGTTGTCAAAGAGCGAGATGGCATGCCACACCCGACGTTGTCCGACCGTGTCAGCTGCCCAAGGGCAATTATGGCACACCACTCTGATCGTGTGTGCTTCCCAAGGGCAATGCAGGCCTGCCACGCCCAATGTCATCCGACCATCTGTGTTGACCTAGGGCGATGATATCATGTCACGCTCAATGTTGTTTGACCTTGTGTATTTTTTCCAAGGGCGATTATGGCTAAGACTGGGCAACGGAACGGGACGTACCGGTACCGTTCCGGTACCGTTCCGGTTCGTTCCTGTTCGTCCCGTTTCGGTTGCCTACGGGACGGGCCGGGATATTCTAAACCGGTACACGGAACGGGACGGAATCGTAGTTTCGTACCGGTGTACCAGTACCGGTTCATCCCGGTTCATTCCGGTTCCGGTCCGGTCCGTTCCGGTTCCGGTCCGATTTATTTAATATATATTAATTTTTTTATATTTTATATTTTATATAATTTATATTTATATTTTTTATAAATTATATTTAAAAATTTAAATTTTTTTCAAAAATCCCGCCCATTGAAATTGTAATTTGTCACAAATTTAAATAAATTAAATTGATATTTTTTAATTTTTGTAATTTAATTTACTTTTTTAAAATTACAAATTTTATTTATTTAATATTTACAAGATACAAGTTATAAATATAACTTATAAAATAAATATTAATAAATATAATTAATAACTTATAAAGTATAAACTTCAAAAGATTTAAATTTTGAAAACTTTATTAGATTACTTGCAAACTTAACAATAATAATAAAAAATTAATAAAATATCTTTAAAATAAACTTAAGTTAAAAATTATAGTATAAATTTAAAAACTATTAATTTATACTTAAAAAATAAAAAAAAATTATATTTTCGTAATTTAAAAAATATCGTCCCGTTAATTCCGTCCCGTTCCATCCCGGTCCGTTCCGGTTCATTCCGGTTCCGTCCCGGTATATAGTGGAACGGGACGGAACCGATGAACCATCCCGGTAATTTCGGTCTGGTTTATCCCGGTACCGGTCAAAATTCCGGTCAACGGATTCCGGTCCGGTCCGGTACCGGTTCATTCCGATCCGGTGACCCGGTTCCGGTCCGTTGACCAGTCTTAATTATGGCATGCCACACCGACGTCCTCGGACCGTGTGTGCTGCCCAACAACAATGCGGGCTTTCCACGTCCGACTTGTGTTCTTTCCAAGAGAGATGACAGCATGCCATTCCAGACGTAGTCCAATCATTCGGGCTGGCCAAGGGCGATTATGGTATGCAACTCATGATGTCATTCGGCCGTATGTTATGCCCAAGCACGATGATAACATGTCACGCTCGACGTCATTCGACTGCATGTGCTGTCCAAGGGAGATGATGGCATGACACGCCCGATTTCATCCGATCATGTGTGCTTCACAAGGTCCATGTTGGCATGCCATGCCCCACATCGTCCCATCATGTGTGTTGTCCAAGGGAGATGTTAACATTACACGCCCGTAAGTGCTGCCTAAGGGCGATGATTGCATGAAATGCCCTACATTGTGCGACGATGTGTGCTGCCCAAGGGCGATGATACCATGCGATGCTCGACGTCGTCCAACCATGTGTGCTGGCCAAGGACAAAATGGGCATGCCACGCCTGATATCATTCGATCGTGTGTGCTGCCCAAGTATGATGATGGCATGTCATGAACGATTTCGTCCGACCATTTATGCTGCCCAAGGCCCATGCGGGCATGCCTCGCCCGACGTCGTCTGACCATTTGTGCAATCCAAGGGCGATGATGTCATGCACAGCCCAATATTGTCTGACCGTGTTTGCTTCCCCAGGGTAATGATGGCATCTAACACCCAACATTGTCCGAATGTGTGTGCTTCACAAGGGCGATAATTGCATGCCTTGCCCGCGTCTACGATAATGTGCGCTGCCCAAGGGTGATGATAGCATGCCACTCTTGATGTTGTTTGACTGTGTGTTCTGTCCAAAGGCCTTGATAATATGCCACGCCAGATGTCGTCCGACGGTTTATGCTACTTAAGGGAGATGATGGAATGCCACGCCTAACATCGTTCATCCGTGTGTGTTGTCTAAAGGTGATGGATAAATTCCATGCGCGACTTCATTCGACCGTGTTAGCTATCAAAGGATAAGATTGCATGCGATGCCCAATATAGTCCAATCGAGTGTGCTTTCCATGGTAAATAATGGCATATGCCGCCCGACGTAGTCCGATCGTGTGTGCTGCACAAGGGCAATGATAGCATACCAGGCCCGACGTTGTACAACCCTGTGTGCTAACCTAGGGCAATGATGTTATCCCCCGCTCGAAATCGTCTGACTTTGTGTTCATTCCAAGGGTGATGATAACATACCACGCATGTCATTGTCCGATCATATATGCTGTCCTAGGGCGATGATGACATGCCACACCCGACGTCGTCTAACCGTGTGTGCTACCCTAGGACCATGATGGCATTTCACAACCGACGTCGTTAGACCATGTATGATGCTAAAGGGCTATGCTCGCATGCCATATACGACGTAGTCCGATCTTTTGTGCTGCCAAAGAGAGATGACTGCATGACATGCTCGACCTTGTCCGACCATGTGTTGGACAAAGGCCATGCATGCATGTCACGCTTGACGTCGTCAGATCGTGTGTGCTGACCAAGGGTGATAATAACATGTCATGCGCGACATTATGTGACTGTTTATGCTTCCCAAGGGTGATGATGGCATGCCACGCCCGATGTCGTCCGACAGTTTGTGCTGCCAAGGGCAATGGGTGCATACCACGCCGGATGTCGTCCAACAATATGTGAATTCCAAAAGAGTTGATGGCATGCCACACTCTATGCCGTTCATCCGTATGTGTTGTCCAAGTAATGATGACATTACACGACCAATGTCGCACGGCAGTATGTGTTGTCCAAGGGATATGATGGAATGCCATGCACGACGTAGTTCGACCGTGTGTGCTTCCCAAGAGCAACGATGGCATGTAACGCCTGATGTCATTTGTCGTTGTGTGCTCTCCAAATGCAATGATGGCATGCCACGCCAGACGTCATCCTATTGTGTGAGTTTCCCTAGTTCCACGTGGCATGTCATGCCCGATGTCATCCGACAGTGTTTGCCGCACAAGGGCGATAATTGCATGTCACGCCCAATGTAGTCCGACTGTGTGTGCTGCCCATGGCTATGATAGCATGCAACGCCTAACGTCGTGCGACCGTAAGTGTTTCCCAAGCTCCATGCGGGCATGCCACGCTCGACGTCGTTCGATTGTATGTGCTAAATAAGGGATATGATTACATGTCATGCCCAATGTAGTCCAACCGTGTATATTTTTGAAGGGTAAAGATGGCATTTAATGCCAGACGTCATCCGATCGTTTATGTTGCCCAAGGGTGATGATATCATGACACGCCTGACGTTGTCCTATCATATATTTTGTCCAAGAGCGATGATGGTATGCCACGCCCAACGTAGTCTGATCGTGTGTGCTGTCAAAGGGTGATGAGGGCATGCCACGCTCAACGTAATCTGAACGTGTGTACTATCCAAGGGCGATGATGGCATGCCACGCTCGACGTCATCTGATCGTGTGTGCAACCCAAGGACCATGCTATCATACCACCCCCGACGTCGTTCGACCGTGTGATATGTAAAAGTTGATGATGGCATCACACGTCCAATGTTGTTCGTCTATGTGTGTTGTCTAAAAGATATGATGGCATTCCATGCCTGACATCTTCCGATCGTTTGTGCTATCCATGGGCGATGATCGCATGCCATACTTGATGTCTTCCTACTGTGTGTGCTGCACAAGGGTAATGATGGAATACCTCTCTCGACGTTGTTCATCCGTTTGGGATGTTCAAAGGCGATGATGGCATGCCACGCCCCAAGTAGTCTGACCATGTGTGCTGCCCAAGGGCGATGATGGCATGCCACCCCGACCATGTGTGCTGCCCAGGGTCCATGGGGGCATGGCATGCTTGATGTCGTCCGACCGTGTGTGCTGCCCAAGGGCAATGATACTATGTAACGCTCGATGTCGTCAGACCCTGTATATTTTGTCCAAGGGCGATGATGACATGCCAGACTGACTTCCTCCGACCATATGTGCTGCCCAAGGACAATGCGGGCATTCCAAGCACAACGTCGTCCAACTTGTGTTCTGTCCAAGGGAGATGATGCCAATCCATGCCATACGTAGTCCAATAACTCTTGCTATCCAAGGGCGATGATGGCATACGATGCTTGACGTCGTTTGACCATGTGTTCTGCCCAAGGGCGATGATGACATGTCACTCCCGACATTGTCTAACTACATGTGCTACCCAAGGGCGATGATGGCATGTCATGCTTGACATCGTTCGACCATTTATGCTTCCCAAAGCCCATGTGGTCATGCCACGCCCGACGTCATCCTGCCATTTGTGTATTCCAAGTGCGATGATGGCATGCCACGCCCCATGTTGTCCAATCATGTGTGTTGTCCACAGGCGAGATGGCATAAACCTCCAAACATTTTCGACCGAGTTTTCTGTCCAAGGGCAATGATGGCATCTAAAGCCCGACGTCGTCTGAACGTGTGTGCTCCACAAAGGTGATGATGGCATGCCATATCCGTGTCTACGATGATGTGTGAGTCCCAAGGGCGATGATGGCATGCCACACTTGACGTTGTTTGACTTGTTCTGTCCAAAGCAATAATTACTTGTCTTGCCTGATGTCGTTCGACCGTGTATGCTGGCCAAGTGCGATGATAGCATGCCACGCCCGATGTCACCGAATATGTGTCTTACCCAAGGGAGATGATGTCATGCCACACCTGACATAGTTCAATCGTTTTTGTCATGCAAGGGCAATGATCGGATGCGACACTTGAGCTAGTGCAACCATGTGTGTGTCCCAAGGTGATGATGACATATCATGCCCGAGGTCTTCCGATTGTTTGTGCTACCACAAGGCGATTATGGCATGCCACACTCGATGTAACCCGTCTATGTGTTCTTCACAAGGACAATGTGCACATGCCATTCTCGATGTCGTCTGATCGTGTGTGCAGTCCAAGGGCGATGATAACATGCCACGCCCGACGTCGTTCGATCGTGTATGCTTTACAAGGGCTATAATATCATGCCACACTTGACGTCATTCGATCGTGTGTGCTGCCCAAGGGCGATGATGGTATGCCACGCCCTACATCGTCCGACAGTGTGGTGCCCAAGGGCGAAGATGCCATGGGATACTCGGCATCGTCCAACCATGTGTGATGACCAAGGGCCACGCGGGCATGCCACGCCTGATGTAATCCAATCGTGTGTGCTATCCAAGGGAGATGATAGCATGTCACACCCGACGTCATCCGATAACTAATGCAGCCCGAGGCCACTATGGGTATGCCATGGCCGACGTCGTCCGGCCATTTGTGCAGTCCATGGATGATGATGGCATGCCACGCCCGACGTCATCAGACCGTGTGTTTTGTCCAAGGACCATGCGGGCATGCCACGCCCAACGTCGTTTAACCATGTAAGCTTTCGAAGGTCTATGATGGGATGCCACACCCGACGTCATCCGTCCATGTATGCTGCCCAAGGGCGATGATGGTATGTCACGCTCAACATCATCCAACGGTGTGTGGTGGGCAAGGGTGATGATACTATGCGATGCTCGACGTCGTTCAGCCATTTGTGCAGTCCAAGGGCGATAATGGCATGCCATGCCCGACGTCGTCCGATCGTGTGTTTTGTCTAAGGGCAATGATGACATGCCACTCCTGATGTTGTTCGACCCTGTGTGTGCTATTCAAGGGAGATGAAGGCATTACACGCTCGATGTCGTTCGCCCATGTGTTTTTCCTTATGGCGATATTGGCATGGCACACCTCACATAGTCCGACTGTGTGTAATACACAAGGGCGATGATGACATGCCACAGCCAACATCATCCATTTGTATGTGCAGTCCAAAGCCCATGATGGCATGCCACGTTAACATCATCCCTCAGAGTCTGTTGTACAATGTAATGATGGCATGCCACGTTAACTTCATCCCGACATTATCCGACCGTGTGCGGTCCAAGGGTGAGATAGTATGCCACACCTGACGTAGTCCGACCGTGTGTGCTTCCCAAGGACAATGATGTCATGTACCGCCCAACGTAGTCCGATTGTGTATGCTGCACAACGACAATGATAGCATGACACGCCCAATGTCGTATAACGCTGTGTGCTAACCAAGGGCAATAATTTTATGCAACGCTCGACATCGTCTGACAGTTTGTTCATTCTAAGAGCGATGATAACATACAACACATGTCGTTGTCCGACTATGTAAACTGTCCTAGGGCGATGATGGCATGCCACACCCGACGTCGAAAAACCGTGTGTGCTACCCTAGGACCATGATGGCATGCCACGCCCGACGTCGTCTGAACATGTATGATGCAAAAAGGCTATAATGGCATGCCATGCCCGATATAGTCCGATCTTGTGTGTTGTAAAAGAGAGATGAAGGCATGCCATGCTCGACCTTGTACCACCATGTGTGCTCTCCAAAGGCCATGCGGGCATGTCACGCTTGACGTCATCGGATCGTGTGAGCTTACAAAGGGTGATAATAACATGTCATGCGCGACATCGTCTGACTGTGTATGCATCCCAAGGGTGATGATGGCATGCTACGCCCGATGTCGTCCGACAGATTGTGCTTCTCAAGGGACACGGGTGCATGCCACGCCGGATGTTGTCCAACCATATGTGCAGTTCAAGGGTGATGATGGCATGCCATGCCCGATGTAGTCTGATCGTGTGTGCTGTCCACGGGAGAAAATAACATGCAATACCCAACGTCGTGCGATCATTAGTGCTGTCCAAGGGCGATGATGGCATGTCATGCGCGACGTAGTCCGTTCTTGTATATTGTCCAAGAGAGATAATTGCAAGTCACGCTCGACGTCGTCCGACCATGCGTGCTATCCAAATTCCATGATTACATACCACGCCCGACGTCATGTAATTGTGTATGCTTTCAAAGGGCGATGATCGCTTGCCACACCCAACATCGTCCGACTGTATGTGCTGCCCAAGGGCGATAATGGCATGCCACGCCTGACGACGTCCGATCATGTATGCTTTCCAAGGGCGATGATGACATGCCACGCCCGATGTCATCCGACCGTGTATGCTCTCAAAGGTCCATGCATGTATATAGAGCTCGACATGGTCTGATCGTGTGTGTTGTCCAAGGGTGACGGTAACATGCCACATTCACGTCGTCCGACTGTGTATGCTTTCCAAGTGCGATGGTGGAATGCCACGCCTGACATTATCTGACCGTGTGTGCTACCTAAGGGTGATGATGGAATGCCACACCCGATGTAGTCTAATCGTGTGTGCTGCCTAAGGGTGATGATGGCATGCCACGCCTGATGTAGTCTAATCGTGTGTGCTGTCGAAGGGTGATGATGGCATGCCACGCTCGATGTCGTCTGATCGTGTGTGCTACCCAAGGACCATACTAGCATTCTATGCCCGACGTCGTTAGACCGTGAGATATGTCCAAGGGCGATGATGGCATGCCACGTCTAATGTCGTTTGTCCAAAAGAGACGATGACATTCCACGCTCGATGTCATCTGATTGTGTGTGCTATCCTAGGGAGATGATGGCATGCCTTGCCCGATATCATCCAACTGTTTGTGCTGTACATGGGCGCTGATGGCATACCATGGTCGACGCCATTTATCCGTGTGGGTTGTCCTAAAGAGATGATGTCATTCTCGACGTCATCGACTGAGTATGCTGTCCATGGCAATAATGGCCTGCCACACTCAACGTCATTCGAACGTGTGTCCTTCCCAAGGGCGATGATGGCATGCCACACAGGATGTAGTGCGGTCGTGTATGCTTTCCAATACCATGATGGCATACCATGCACAACATCATACGACTATGTGTGCTTCCCAAAGACCATGATGGCATGCCATGCTAGACGTCGTACAACCGTGTATGCTGCCTAAGGACGATGATGGAATGCCATACCCGACGTAGTCGAATCTTGTGTGCTGTCCAAGAGAGATAATGGCAAGTTGCGCTCGACGTTGTCCGACCATGTGTACTTTCCAAGTGCGATGATAACATGTCACGCTCAACGTTGTCAGACCGTGTATGCTTTTAAAGGGTGATGATGGCATGCCACACTCGATGTTGTCAGACCGTGTATGTCGCCCAAGGGCGATGATTGCATGCCACGCCTGATGACCGACGACCTTCGAGCAAGTATGCTTTCCAAGGACGATGATGGCATGCCATGCCCGATGTCATCCCACAGTGTGTGCTGCCCAAGGGCCATGCAAGCATATTACTCCTGACATTGTATGGTCGTGTTTGCTGTCCAAGGGTGACGATAACATGCCACATCAATGTCATCCAACCGTGTATGCTTTCCAAGGGGGATGATGGAATGCCACGCCCAACGTCGTCCAACCGTGTGTGTTGTCTAAGGGTGATGATGGCATGCCACGCGCGACGTAGTCTTATCGTGTGTGCTGTCCAAGGGTGATGATGGCATGCAACGCTCGATATTGTATGATCGTGTGTGCAACCCAAGGACCTAACTAGCATGACTCTCCCAACGTCATTCGACCGTGTAATATGTCAAAGGGCGATGATGACATTCCAAGTCCAATGTCTTTCGTCTGTGTGTGTTGTCCAAAGGAGATCATGGCATTCCACGCTCGGCGTCATCCGATCGTGTGTCCTATCCTAAGGCGATGGTGGCATGCTATGCCCAACGTCATCCGACCGTGTGCGCTTCACTTGGGCAATGATGGAATAACATGTTCAACGCCGTTCGTCCGTGTGGGTTGTCCCAAGGCGATGTTGGCATGCCAAGCCCCAAGTAGTCCGACCATCTGTGTTGTCAAAGAGCGAGATGGAATGCCATGCCCGACAGTGTGTGCTACCCACAGGCGATGATGGCATGCCACTCTGTACCCTGTGTGCTGCCCAACGGCTATGCGGGCATACCACGTCTAACGTCATCCGATCGTGTGTTCTTCCCAAGGCGATGATAGCATGTCATGCTTGATGTCATCTGACCCTGTGTATTTTGTTCGAGGGAGATAATAGCATGCCACATCGACATCCTTCGACCTTGTGTGCTGCCCAAGTGCAATGCGGGGATTCCACGCACTACGTCGTCCTACTTGTGTTCTGTCTAAGGGCGATGATGGCATTCCATGCCAGATGTAGTCTGATCATTCGTGCTGTCCTAAGTAGATGATGACATGCGACGCTTGACGTTGTCCGACTGTGTGGCTACCCAAGGGTGATTATGACATGTCTAGCTCAATGTCGTCCAACTGTATGTGCTTCCCAAGAGCGATGATGGCATTACATGCCCAATGTCATCCAACCGTGTGTGCTTCACAAGAGCTATGCAGGCATGCCACACCCAACATCGTCTGATCTTGTGTTATGTCCAAGGGCGATGTTAACATGCCACGCCGACGTTGTTCGATTATGTATTCTTTACAAGGGCTATGAATGCGTTCCACACCCAACGTCATCCGATCGTGTGTGCTTCCTAAGTAAGATGATGGCATGAAATTCCCCATGATGTCCGACGGTGTGTGCTGTCCAAGGGCGATGAATCCATGCGACACTCGACATCGTCCAACTATGTGTGTTGCCCAAGAACCATACAATAATGCCATGCTCGGTGTCATCCGATTGTGGGTGATGCCTAAGGGAGATGATGGCATGTCACACCTGACGTCGTACGACCATTTATGCTTCCTAAATCCCACGCGGGCATGCGACGTACGACATTGTCTGGCCATTTGTGCAGTCCAACAGCGATGATTGCATGCCATGCCTGACGTCGTCCATATGTTTTTGCTGTCCCAGGGCGAGATGACATGCACCGCCCGACGTTGTCCGACTGTGTTTTGCTGCAAAAGGAAAATGATGGCATCTAACACACGACATCGCTCAAACGTCTGTACTCTACAAGGGCGATGATGGCATACCACACATTTGTCTACGATTCTTTGTGCTGCCCAAGGGCGATGATGGCATGTCACGCCTGATATTTTTTGACCGTGTCTTTTGTTTAAAGGTGATGATAACATGCAACACCGGATGTCGTTTGACAGTGTATGCTTCCCAAGGACAGTGATGGCATGCCACGCGACGTCGTTCTTCCGTGTGTGTTTTCCAAAGGCGATGATGGCATGCCATGCCGAACGTCATCCGACAGTGTGAGCTGTCCATGGAATTAATGGCACGCCATGCCCAATGTAGTCCGATCGTGTGTACTGCCTAAGGTCAATGACGACATCTAACACCTGACGTCGTCCAATAGTCATTGTTGTCCGTAGGCGATAATGGCATACCACGCCTGACATCGTCCGATCGTGTGCTGCCTAAGAGCCATGCAGGCATACCACGCCTGATGTTGTCCAATCGTATGTTATGTCACAGGGCGATGATAACCTGCCACGCCCGACGACGTCCGATCGCTTATGCTTTCCAAGGGCGATGATGACATTTCATGCCCGATGTCATCTGACCGTGTGTGCTGCCAAAGGGTCCATGAACGCATATCACGCCCGACGTGGTCTAATCACTTGTGTTGTCCAAGAATGTCTGTAACATTCCACTCCAACGTCATCGGACCGTGTATGCTTTGGAAGGGTAATGATGGAATGCCACTCCCAATGTCGTCAAACCACATGTGCTGCCTAAGGGTGATGATGTCATGCCACGCCAGTTTTACTCGGATTGTGTATGCCTTCCAAGTGCGATGATGGCATGGAACGCTCGACGTCGTCTAATCGTGTGTTCTACTCAAGGGCAATGCGGGCATGCAACGCACAACGTCGTCCGACTTGTGTTCTATCCAAGGGTGATGATGGCATGCCATGCCAGACATAGTCTAATCGTTCGTGATACCCAAGGGCCATGATATCATACCATGACCGACATCGTCCGACGCTGTGTGCTGCCCAAGGGTGAGGCCATTCGATGCTCGACAATGTCCAACCATCTGTGTTTTCCAAGGACCATGCGGGCATGCCACTGCCGACGTCATCCGACTGTGTATGATGCCTAAGGATAATGATGGCATGTAATTCTCGAAATTGTCTGACCATTTATGCTTCCTAAGGCCCATGAGGGCATGCTACACCCGACGTCGTCCGACCATTTGTGCAGTCCAAGGGCAATGATGGCATGCCATGCCCGACGTCGTCCAATCGTGTGTGTTGTCCAAGGCCGAGATGGCATACACTCCCAACGTTGTCCGACTGTATTTTCTACCCAAGGGCAATAATGGCATCTAATGCCAAACATTGCTAGAATGTGTGGGCTCCACAAGGGAGATGATGGCATGCCACATCCGTGTCTACGATTATATATGCTGCCAAGGGGCGATGATGGAATGCTACGCCCGACGTCAGCCGAACGTGTGTATTATCCAAGGGGGATGATGGCATGCCACACAAGACGTAGTTCGATCATTTGTGTCGTGCAAGGGCGATGATGGCATGCGACACTGGACGTCATCGGACCATGTGTGCTGCCCATGGGTGATGATAACATGCCACGTCCGATATCATCCGTCCGTTTATGCTATCCAAGGGTGATGATGGCATGCCATGCCCGACGTCGTTCAAACGTGTGTGTTACCCAAGGGCGATGATGGCATGCCACACAAGTCATAGTTTGATCATTTGTGTCGTGCTGGGGCGATGATGGCATACGACAATGGACGTCGTCAGACCATGTGTGCTGCCCATGGGAGATGATGACATGTCACGCCCGATATTGTCCGATATTGTGTGCTACCAAAGGGCGATGATGGCATGCCACGCCCGATGTCATCTCACCGTGTGTTCTTTACAAGGGCTATGATGGCATGCAAGACCTAACGTCGTCTAACCGTGGGTGATGCCCAAGGTAGATGGTGCCATGCAACTCCCAATGTCGTACGATGGTGTGTGCTGCCCAAAGGCGATGATGCCATGCGATTATCGACGTCCCCCAACCATGTGTGCTTCCAAATGACCATACGGGCATGCCACGCCTAACATCATACAATCGTGTGTTCTGCCCAAGGGAGATGATAACATACCACACCATTCGTCATCCGTCAATTTATGCTGCCCTAGGCCATTGCAGATTCCACGCTCGACGTCGTTCAACGATTTGTGCAGTCCAAGGGAGATAATGGCATGCGATGCCCAACATCTTTCGACCGTGTGTTTTGTCCAAGGGAATTGATGACATGCCACGCCTGATGTCATTCGACCCGGTGTGTGCTGTTCAAGGGAGATGATGGCATGCCACGCGTGACGTTGTTCGACCATATATTTTGTCCAAGGGAGATGATAACATGCCACGCTCGATGTCGTTCGACCTTAAGTTTTTCCTTATGGCGATATTGGTATGGCACGACTCACGTAGTTTGATCGTGTGTAATACACAAGGGTGATGATGGCATGCCATACCTAATGTCATTCATCCGTGTGTGTTGTCCAAAGGTGATGATGGCATGCGATGCCCGACTTCATCCGACCGTTTTAGCGATCCAAGGGAGAGAATGCATGCCATGCCAAATGTAGTCCAATCGTGTGTGCTTCCAAAGTAAAATGATTACATGTACCTCCTGACGTAGTCTGATCTTGTGTGCTGCACAAGGGCAATGATAGCATGCCACACCCGACGTCATACAACCCTGTGTTCTAACAAAGGGCAATGATGTTATCCCACGCTCGACATCGTCTGACTTTTTGTTCATTCCAAGGGCGATGATAACATACCACACATGTCATTGTCCGTCCATGTATGCTGTCCTAGGGCAATGAAGACATGCCCCACCCGACGTCCTCCAACTGTGTGTGCTACCCTAGGACCATGATGGCATGCCACGACAGACGTTGTTAGGCCATGTATGATGCCGAAGGGCTATAAATGCATGCCCAGTCCGACGTAAATCGATCTTGTGTGCTGTCAAAGAGAGATGACTACATGACACGCTTGACCTTGTCTGACCATGTGTTGGCCAAAGGCCTTGCGGGCATGTCACGCTTGACTTCGTCTTATCATGTGTGCTGACCAAGGGTGATAATAACATGTTATGCGCGACATCATGTGACTGTGTATGCTTCCCAAGGGTGATGATGGCATGCCAAGCCCGATGTCGTCCGACAGTTTGTGCTGCCAAGATCTATGGGTGAATACAACGCCTGATGTCGTCCAACCGTATGTGATGTCCAAGGAAGAGTATGTCATGCCACTCTCTACGCCGTTCATCCGTGTGTTTTCTCCAAGTGATGATGACATCAGACGACCAACGTTGTACGACAGTCTAATGTCCAAGGGAGATTATGGCATGCCATGCACGACGTAGTCCAACAGTGTGTGCTGCCCAAGAGAAATGATGGCATGTATTTCCCGACGTCATATGTCCTAGTGTGCTCTCCAAATGTGATGATGTCATGACACGCCACATGTCATCCTACTGTGTGTTTTGCCCAAGGTGCATGTGGCATGCCACGCCCGATGTCATCCGACAGTGTGTGATGCCCAAGGACGATAATGGCATGTCACACCTGATGTAGTCCGACCGTGTGTTATGCCCATGGCTATGATGGCATGCCACGCCTAACGTCGTGCGACCGTGAGTGTTGACCAAGCGCCATGCAGGCATGCCATGCTTGACGTTGTCCGATCGTATGTGCTAACTAACGGATATGATTACATGTCATGCCTGATGTAGTCCAACCGTGTATATTTTTGAAGGGTAAAGATGGCATTTAATGCCTGACATCCTCCGATCGTTTATGCTACCCAAGGGTGATGATAGCATGACACACCCAACGTCGTTCGACCGTATATTTTGTCTTAGGGCGATGATGTTATGCCACGCCTGATGTAGTCTGATCGTGTGTGCTGTCTAAGGGTGATGATGGAAAGCCACGCCTGACTTAAACTAAACGTGTGTGCTATCCAAGGGAGATGATGGCATGCCACACTCGATGTCATCTGATCGTGTGTGCTACCCAAGGACCATTCTAGCATACCACGCCGGACGTCGTTTGACTTTGTGATATTTCCAAGGGCGATGATGGCATGCCATGTCCAATGTGGTTTGTCCGTGTTTGTTGACCAAAAAAGACGATGGCATTCCACGCTCGACGTCATCCGATCGTGTGTGCTATCAAAGGGCGATGATTGCATGCAATGCCCAATGGCATCTGATCGTGTCTGCAGCACAAGGGCAATGATGACATAGCATGCTCAACCCCGTTTGACATGTAGGTTTTTCAAATGCGATGATGGCATGCCATGCCCCAAGTAGTCCAACCGTTTGTGTTGTCAAATTGCGAGATGGCATGCCACACTCGTAGTCATCCGACCGTCTATGCTTCCTAAGGCCGATCATGGCATGCCACTATGATTATGTGTGCTGCCCAAGGGCCATTCAGGCCTGCCATGCCCAACGTCGTCCGACCGTGTGTGCTGACTTAGGGCGATGATATCATGTAACACATGAAGTCATCCGACCCTGTGTATTTTATCTAAAGGTGATGATGGCATACCCCACCGACGTCCTCCGACTCTGTGTGCTACCTCAAGGCAATGCGGGCATGTCTAAGGGTGATGATGGTATGCGACTCTTGACATTGTTCGGACATGAATGTTGCCCAAGCGTGATGATGACATGTCACGCTCGACGTCATCCGACTGTATGTATTGACCAAGGGAGATGATTGCTAGACACCCCTGATGTCATCTCACCATGTCTACTTCACAAGGTCCATGCAGGCATGCTACGCTCTACTACGTTCGATCATGTGTGCTGTCCAAGGGGGATGTTAACATGACACGCCAAAAGTTGTTCGATCATGTATGCTTTCCAAGGTCTATAATGGTATTCCACACCCAACGTCGTCCGGTCATAAGTGCTGCCTAAGGGCGATGATGGTTTGAAATGCCCTACATCGTCCGACGGTGTTTGCTGCCCAAGGGCGATTATACCACGTGATGCTCGACGTCGTCGTACAATTTGTGCTGCCCAAGCACCATGCGGGCATGCCACGCTTGACATCATTCGATCGTGTGTGCTTCCTTAGTACGATGATGGCATGATATGCCTATTGTCGCTCGACTATTTATGCTGCCCAAGGCCCATGCGGGCATGCCACGCTCGATGTCGTCTTGCCATTTGTGGAATCCAAGGGGCGATGATGTCATGAAACGCACGACATTGTCCGATAGTGTATATTGTCCAAGAGCGAGATGGCTGCACTGCACGACGTTGTCCGACCGTGTTTGCTACCCAAGGGTAATAATGGAATCTAACACCCCACATCGTCTAAATGTGTGTGCTTCACAAAGGCGATATTGGCATGCCATGCCCGCATCTACGATGATGCATGCTGCCCAAAGGCGATAATAGCATGCCACACTTGACCTTGTTCAACCATGAGTTCTGTCCAAAGGTGATGATAATATGTAACGCCCGATGTCGTTCGACTAGTGTATGCTGCCCAAGGGCGATTATGGCATACCACGCCTAACGTCGTTTGTCCATGTGTCCAAAGGCGATGATGGCATGCCATGCCCGAATTCATCCGACCATGTGAGCTATCCAAGGGCGAGATGGCATGCCACGCCCAATGTAGTCCGGCCGTGTGTGCTGCCTAAGGGCAATGATGGCATCCAATGCCCGACGTCATCCGATCGCTAGTGCTGTCCAAAGGAAATAATGGCATGCCACGCCTGACGTCATTTGATTGTGTGTGCTTCCCAAGGGACATGCGGGCATTGCCACGCCCGATGTGGTCCAATCGTGTGTGCTTTTTAAGGGCGATGATAACATGCCAGGATCGACAATGTACGATCATCTATGCTTTCCAAGGGTGATGATGGCATTTTACGCCTTACATCGTGCGATCGTGTGTGCTTCCCAAGGGCCATGCAGGCATATCATGCCTGACGTGGTCTAATCGTGTGTATTGTCCAAGGGTGATGGTAATATGATATGCCGATGTCGTCCAACCGTGCATGCTTTCGAAGGGTGATGATGGAATGCCACACCCGGCGTAGTCCAATAGCGTATGTTGCCTAAGGGTGATTATGTCATACCAATCCCGACGTGTTCTGATCGTGTGTGCGGTCCAAGAGCGATGATGGAATGCCATGCTCAACATCGTCTGATCGGTTGTACTATCCAAGGACCATGCTAGCACGCCACGCCCGATATTATTCGACTGTGTGATATTTCCAAGATGATTATGGCATGACACGTCCAATGTAGTTCGTCCATGTGTATTGTCAAAAGGAAAAGATGGCATTCCACGCGTGACGTCATCTGATCGTGTGTGCTATCCTAGGGTGATGATGGCATGACATACCCGACGTCATCCAACCGTGAGTGCCGCACAATGGCAATGATGGCATACCACTCTCGACGTTGTTCATCCGTTTGGGATGTTCAACGGCGATGATGGCATGCCACACCCCAAGTAGTCTGACCATGTGTGTTGTTAAAGAGCGTGACGGCATGCCATGCCCGACTTCGTCCGAACGTGTGTGCCCCACAAGGGCGATGATGGCATGCCACCCCGACTGTGTGTGCTGCCCAAGGTCCATGCGGGCATGCCACGCTCGTCGTCATCTAACTGTATGTGATGCCCAAGGGAGATGATAGAATGTCACGCTCGATGTCGTCAGACCCTGTATGTTTTTTCCAAGGGAGATGATGACATGCCACTCTGACTTCCTCCGACCGTATGTGCTGCTCAAGGAAAATGCTGGCCTGCCAAGCACAACGTTGTCCGACTTGTGTTCTTTAAAAGGGCTATTATGGCAAGACATGCCAGATGTAGTCCAATAGTTTGTGCTATCCACGGGAGATGATGGGATACGATGCTTGATGTCGTTTGACCATGTGTGCTGCCCAAAGGCGATGATGACATGTCACGTCCGACATCGTCCGATTATATGTGCTTGCCCAAGGTCGATGATTGCATGTCATGAGCGACGTTGTTTGACCATTTATGCTTCCCAAGGCAAATGAGGGCATGCTACACCCGACGTTATCCTGCCATTTGTGCATTCCAAGGGCGATGATGGCATGTCACGCTTGACGTTGTTTGACTTGTTCTTGCAAAAGCAATAATTACTTGTCTTGCCCGATGCCGTTCGACCGTGTATGCTGTCAAACGGCGATGATGGCATGCCACGCTTGACGTCATTCGAATATGTGTCTTACCCAAGGTCGATAATGGCATGCCACACCTGACGTAGTTCGAACATTTGTGTCGTGCAAGGGAGATGATTGCATGCGACACTTGACATCATCCGACTAGGTGTGTTTCCCAAGGTGATGATGACATATCATGCCCGACGTCGTCCGAGTGTGTCTGCTACCACGAAGATTATGGCATGCCACAACTGATGTCACCTGACCGTGTGTGCTTTACAAGGGCCATGCGGGCATGCCATGCCCGACATTGTCTGATCGTGTGTGCTGTCCAAGGGCGATGATAACATGCCAGCCCGACGTCGTTCGACCGTGTATGCTTTCCAACGACTATAACAGCATGCCACACCCGACGTCATTCGACCGTGTGTTCTGCCCAAGGGAGATGATGGCATGCCACGCCCAACGTCGTCCGACAGTGTGCTGCCCTACGACGATGATGCCATGCGATGCTTGACGTCGTCCAACCATGTGTGATGCCCAAGAACAATGTAAGCATGCCAGGCCTGACGTCATCCACTCGTATGTGCTGCCCAAGGGCGATGATAGCATGTCATTCCCAACGTCATCCAACAATTAATGCTGCCTAAGGCCACTATGGGCATGCCACGCCCGAGGTCGTCTGACCATTTGTGCAGTCCATGGGCGATGATAGCATGCCATGCTCGAATTCATCCGACCATGTGTTTTGTCCAAGGGCAATGATGACATTCCACGCCCGATGTCGTCTAACCCTGTGTTCTATCAAAGGGAGATGATTGCATGCCACGACCGACATTGTTCGACCGTGTATTTTATCCAATGGTGATGATGGCATGACACGCCTGATGTCGTCCGACCATGTGTTTTTTCTTATGGTCATAATGTCTTGCAACGCCTCATGTACTCCAACTATGTATGCTGCAGTAGGGCGATGATGGCGTGCCACACCCGACATCGTCTGTACGTGTGTGGAGTACATAGTCATGATGACATGCCACGTCGATGTATTATGACAGTGGGTGTTGTCCAAAGGGGATGATGTCATGACAACCCCGACATCGTCCGAGCATGTGCTTTCTAATGTCGAGATAGTATGCCACGCTAGACGTAGTTTGACCGTGTGTTCTTTCTAAGGGCAATGATGGCATGTACGCCCGATGTCATAGGACTGTGTGTTTTGTCCAAGGGCAATGATGACATGCCACGCCTGATGTCGTCCGACCCTGTTTGTGCTGTCCAAGGTAGATGATGGCATACAATGCTCTACGTCATCCGACCCTGTATTTTGTCCAATGGCGATGATGGCATGCCACTCCTGATGTTGTTCGATAATGTGTTTTCCCTTATTGCGAGAATTGCATGCCTTGCCTCACGTAGTCCAACCGTGTGTTCTACACAAGGGCGATGATGGCATGCCACACCCAACGTTGTCCGTCCGTGTGTGCAGTCCAAAGGCGATGATGTTATGCCACGTCAACGTCGTCCTACAGTATGTGTTGTGTAAAAGGCATAATGTAAGGACAAGCCCGACAACGTCCGACTATGTTTATCCAAGGGCGATATAGCATGCCACGCCTGAACTAGTCCGACTGTGTGTGCTTCCTAAGGGAAATGATATCATAAATACCCGACGTAGTCTGATTGTGTGTGCTGCAGAAGGGCGATGATAGAATCACACGCTCGATGTCGTACAATGTTGTGTGCTTACCAAGGGTGATGATGGAATTCCATGCTCGACATCGTCTGACTATGTGTTCAGTCCAAGGGTGATGATAATATACCACGCCCGTCGTTGTCCGACCATGTATGATGTCCAATAGAAATGAAGGCATGCTACACCCGACGTCGTGCGATCGTGTTGCTACCCAAGGTCCATGATGGCATGCCACGCCCAACATTGTCTGACCGTGTATGCTGCCCAAGAGCTATGATGGCATGCCATTCCCGACCTCATCTGATCTTGTGTGTATGCTGCCCAAGAGCTATCATGGCATGCCATTCCCGACCTCATCCAATACGGGCTTGTCACGCTTGACGTCGTCCGACCGTGTGTCTTCTGACCAAGGGCGATAATAACATGTCATGCTTGACAACATCTGACCGTGTTTGCTTCCAGGGGATATGATGTACGCCAAATGTTGTCCTTTTGTGTTTGCTGCCCAAGGGCCATGTGCGCATGCCACGCCCGATGTTGTCCAACCGTATGTGCAGTCCAAGGGCGATGATGGCATGCCATGCCCGATGTAATCAGACGGTGTGTGCTTCACAAAGGCCATGCGGGCATGACATGCACGACGTCGTCTGATCCCGTGTGCTGTTTAAGGGCGATGATAACGTGCCACGCCCAACGTCGTTTGACTGTCTATACTTTCCAAGGGCTATGTTGGCTTGACACACCCGACGTCATTCGATCGTGTATGCTGCCCAAGGGAGATGATGGCATGGCACGCCCAACGTCGTCTGACGGTGTGTGCTTCCCAAGGGTGATGATACCATGCGATGGTCGATGTCGTTCAACCATTTATGCAGTCCAATGGCGATAATTGCATACCATGCCCAACGTCGTCCGACAGTGTGTTTTGTCCAAGAGCAATGATGACATGCCACGCCTAATGTCATTAGACCCTGTGTATGCTGTTCAAGGGATATGATGGCATACCACGCTCGATGTCGTCCGACCATGTGTTTTTCCTTATGCCGATATTTGCATGGCACGCCTCACGTAGTCTGACTGTGTGTACTACACAAGGGCAATGATGACATGCCATGCCCGACATCGTCAGTTAGTGTGTGAAGTCCAAAGGTGATAATGGCATGCCACATTAACGTTGTCCCTCAGAGTTTATTGTCCAAAGCAATGATGGTTATCCCATGTTAACGTCGTTCCGACATCGTCTGACCGTGTGCTGTCCAAGGGTGAGATAGTATGCCCTCCTGACGTAGTCCAACTGTGTGTGCTTCCCAAGGACAATGATGGCATGTACCGCCCGACGTATTCCGATCATGTGTGCTGCACAAGGGTAATGATAGCATGCCACGCCCGACGTACAACGCTGTGTGCTAACCTAGGGCAATGATGTTATGCCATGCTCAACATCGTCTGACTTTGTGTTCGTTCCAAGGGCAATGATAATATACCACGCATGTCGTTGTTCGACCATGCTGTCCTAGAGCAATGATGTCATGCCACACCCGACGTCATCCGACCATGCATGCTACCCTAGGACCATGATGGCATGCCATGACAGACGTCGTCAGACCATGTATGATGATGGCATGCCATGTCCGACGTAGTCTAAACTTGTGTGTTGTCTAGGAGAGATGACTTCATGCCACCATCGACCTTGTCCGACCTTGTGTTGGCCAAAGGCCATGCGGGCATGTCACGCTTGACGTCGTCGGATCATGTGTGTTGACCTGGGGCGATAATAACATGTCATGGGCGACATAATTTGACCATGTATGCTTCCCAAGGGTGATGATGGCATGCCACGCCCGATGTTGTCCGACAGTTTGTGCTGCCAAGGGCCATGGGTGCATACCATGTCCCATGTCGTCCAACCGTATGTGATGTCCAAGGGAGTTGATGGAATGCCACGCTCTATGATGTTCATCCGTGTGTGTTGTCCAAGTGATGATGACAAAACACGACCAACATCGTACGACAGTATATGTTGTCTAAGGGAGATGATGGCATGCCACGCACTACTTAGTTCAACCGTGTGTGCTGACCAAGAGCAATGATGGAATGTAACGCCCGACGTCATTTATCCTTGTGTGCTCTCCAAATGCGATGATGGCATGCCACGCCAGACGTCATCCTACCGTTTGTGTTGCCCAAGGTCCATGTGACATGCCACACCCAATGTCATCCAACAGTGTGTGCCGCTCAAGGGCGATAATGGCATGTCACGCCCAATGTAGTCCCATCGTGTGTGCTGCCCATGGCTACGATGGCATCCCACGCCTAACTTAGTGCGATCGTTAGTGTTGCCTAAGCGCCATGCAGGCATGCCACGCTTGACGTCGTCCGATCGTATGTGCTAACTAAGGGATATGATAACATGTCATGCCCAATGTAGTCCAACCGTGTATATTTTTGAAGGGTAAAGATGGCATTTAATGCCTGACGTCGTCCGATTGTTTATGTTGCCCAAGGGTGATGATAGCATGACACGCCCGTCGTCATCGACCGTATATTTTGTCAGAGGGCGATGATGGTATGCCATTCCCTACGTATTCTAATTGTGTGTGCTATCTAAGGGTAATGATGACATGCCACGCCCGACGTAGTCTAAACGTGTGTGCTATCCAAGGGCGATGATGGCACGCCACGCTCGACGTCATCTGATTATGTGTGCTACTTATGGACCATGCTATCATACCACGCTGGACGTCGTTTGACTATGTGATATGTCCAAGGGCGATGATGGCATGCCATGTCCAATGTCGTTTGTCCGTGTTTGTCAACAAAAAAAGATGACGGCATTCCACGCTCGACGTTATCCGATCGTGTGAGCTATTCAAGGGCGATGATGGCATGCAATGCCCGACGTCATCTAATCGTGTGTGCAACACAACGACAATGATGTCATACCATGCTCGACCCCGTTGTCCGTGTGGGTTTTTAAAAGGCGATGATAGCATGCCTTGCCCCAAGTAGTCCAACCGTACGTGTTGTAAAAGAGCGAGATTACATGCCACACCCGACGTCGTCCGACCGTGTGTGCTGCCCAAGGGCGATTATGGCATGCCACTCTGATCTTGTGTGCTACCCAAGGGCCATTAATGGCCTGCCACGCCCAACGTTGTCCCACCGTGTGTTCTTCCCTAGGGCGATGATATCATGTCGCGCTATATGTCTTCTGACACTGTGTATTTTGTCTAAAGGTGATGATGGAATGCCACACCGACGTTGTCCGACCCTGTGTGCTACCCAAGGGCAATGCAGTCATGTTTAAGGGTGATGATGACTTGCGACTCTTAATGTTGTTCGGCCGTGAATGTTGCCAAAGCGCGATGATGACATGTCATGCTCGACGTCATCCGATTGTATGTGTTGCCTAAGGGAGATGATGTCATGACACGCCCGATGTTATCCGACTGTGTGTTCTTCACAAGGTCCATGCGGTCATTCTACGCCCGGCATCCTCCGATCATATGTGCTGTTCAAGGGCAATTTAAACATGAAACGCCCGAAGTTGTTCGATCGTGTATGCTTTCCAAGGTCTATAATGGCATGCCACATCCAATGTCGTCCGATCGTAAGTGCTGCCTAAGGGCGATGATGGCTTGAAATGGCCTACATCGTCCGACGGTGTTTGCTGCCCAAGGGCGATGATGCCATGTGACGCTCGATGTCGTCCAACCATGTGTGCTGCCCAAGGACCCGCGGGCATGCCACGCCCGACATCATTCGATCGTGTGTGTTGCCCAAGTATGATAATGTCATGTCATACCTGATGTCGTTCGACCATTTATGCTTCCCAAGGCCCATGCGGGCATGCCACACCCAACGTCGTATGGCCATTTGTGGAATACAAGGACGATGATATCATGATAGCCCGATGTTGTCCGATAGTGTATCCTGTCCAAGAGAGAGATGGCATGCACTGGCCGACGTTGTCCGAACGTGTTTGCTGCATAAGGGTAATGATGGGATCTAACAACCGATAGCGTCCGAACGTGTCTGCTTCACAAGGGCGATATTGGCATGCAACGCCAGCGTCTACGATGATGTCTGCTGTCCAAAGGTGATGATAGCATGCCACGCTTGACGTTGTTCAACAATGTATTTTGTCCAAAGGCGATGATAATATGCCACGCCCGATGTTTTCCGATGGTGTATGCTGCCCAAGGGTGATTATAGGATGCCATGCCTAACGTTGTTCGTCTGTGTGTCCAAAGGCGATGATGGCATGCCATGCCCGACATCATCTTACCATGTGAGCTATCAATGGGTGAGATGGTATGCCACACTCAAAGTAGTTCGACCGTGTGTGCTACCTAAGGGAAATGATGGCATCTAATGCCCGACGTCATCTGATCGTCTGTGCTGTCCAAAGGCGATTATGGCATGCCACAACTGATGTCGTTTGATCGTGTGTGCTGCCCATGGGACATGTGGGCATGCCACGCCCGATGTGGTCCAATCGTGTGTGCTATCCAAGGGCGATAATAACATGCCACGATCGACGATGTACGATCGTCTATACTTTCCAAGGGCGATGATGGCATTTTACGCCCTACAATCGTTTGTGCTGCCCAAGGGTTATGCAGGCATATCACACTCGACGTGGTATAATCTTGTGTGCTGTCAATGGGTGATAATAATATGCTACATAGACGTCGTCCGACTGTGTATTCTTTTGAAGGGAAATGATGGAATGTCACACCCGACATCGTCCAGCCGCGTGTGTTGCCTAAGGGTGATGATGTCATGCTAATCCCGAGGTATTTTGATCGTGTGTGCTTTCCAAGGACCATGCTAGCACGCCACACCTGACGTCGTTCGACTGTGTGATATGTCCAAGGTGATGATTGCATGACACGTCAAATGTTGTTCGTCCATGTGTGTTGTCGAATGGAGATGATGGCTTTCCACGCCTGACGTCATCCGATCATGTGTATTATCCAAGGGTGATGATGGCATGTCATGCCCGACGTCATCCGATTGTGTGTGCTGCACAAGGGAAATGATGGCATACCACTCTCGACGTTGTTCATCCGTTTGGGATGTTCAAAGGCGATAATGGCATGCCACGCCCCAAGTAGTCCTACCATGTGTGTTGTCAAAGAGCGTGACGGCATACCATGCCCGACTTCATCCGACCGTCTGTGCTGCCCAAGGGGGATAATAGCATGCCACCGCGACTGTGTGTGCTGCCCAAGGTCCATGCAGGCATTCCACGGTCGACGTCATCTTACCGTGTGTACTGCCCTAGGACGATGATAGATTGTCACGCTCAATGTCGTCAGACCCTGTATATTTTGTCCAAGGGCGATGATGACATGCCACACTGACTTTCTCAAACCATATGTGCTGCCCAAGGGATATACAGGCATGTCAAGCACAATGTCGTCCGACAAGTGTCCTTTCCAAGGGCGATGATGGCAAGCCATGACAGACGTAGTCCAATAGCTCTTTCTATCTAAGGGCGACGATGGCATATGATGCTTGACGTCGTTTGACCATGTGTGCAGCCAAAGGGCGATGGTGACATGTCACGCCCGATATCGTCCAACTGTATGTGCTGCCCAAGGGCGTTGATGGCATATCATGCTCGATGTCGTTTGAACTTTTATGATTCCGAAGGCCCATGGGGGCATGCCACGCCCGACGTCATCCTGCCATTTGTGCATTCCAAGGGCAATGGTGGCATTCCACGCCCCACATCGTCTTATCGTGTGTGTTGTCCATTAGCGAGATGACATACACCTACTAACATTTTCCGACCGAGTTTGCTTTCCAAGGGGAATGATGGCATCTAACGCCCGATTTCGTCTGAACATGTGTGCTCCACAAGCGTGATGATGGCATGCCATATCTACGTCTATGATGATGTGTGACGCTCAAGGGCGATGATGGCATGCCACGCTTGACATTGTTTGACTTTTTCTGTCCAAAGCAATTATTACTTGTCTTGCCCGATGTCGTTCAACCGTGTATGCTGTCTAAGGGAGATGATGACATGTCACGCCTGACATCATCCGAATACGTGTCGTACACAAGGGCGATGATGGCATGCCACACCTGACGTAGTTCGATCGTTTTTGTCATGCAAGGGCGATTATTGGATGTGACACTTGATGTTGTCCAACCATGTGTGTTTCCCAAGGTGATGACGATATATCATGCCCGACGACCTTTGACTGTGTGTGCCACCACAGGGAGATTATGGCATGCCACAACCGATATCACCTAACCGTTTGTGCTTCACAAAGGCCATGCGGGCAGGACATGCCCGACGTCGTCTGATCGTGTGTGCTGTTCAAGGGCTATGATAACATACCACGCCTGATGTCGTTCAACGATGTATGCTTTCTAAGGACTATAATGGGATGCCACATCCGACGTCATCCGACCGTGTATGCTGCGTAAGGGCAATGATGGCATGGCACGCCCAACTTCATCGGACGTTGTGTGCTGCCCAAGGGTGATGACACCATGCGAGTCTCGACATCGTTCAGCTATTTGTAAAGTCCAAGGGAGATAATGGCATGCCATGACCGACGTTGTCTGACCGTGTGTTTTTCCAAGGGCAATGATGACATGCCACAGCTGATGTCGTTCGACCCTGTATGTGCTTTTCAATGGAGATGATTGCATGCCATGCTCGATGTTGTCCGACCATGTGTTTTTCCCTATGGCGATATTGGCATGACACGCCTCACGTAGTCCGACCGTGTGTACTACACAAGGGATATGATGTTATGCCACGCTTGACGTCGTATAACGTTGTGTGATAACCAAGGTTAATGATGTTATGCCACGCTCGACATCGTCTGAGAGTGTGTTCATTCCAAGAGCGATGATAACATACCTCGCATGTCATTGTCCGACCATGTATGTTGTTCTAGGGCGATGATGGCATGAACCACCCGACGTCTTCCAACCATGTGTCCTACCCTAGGACCATGATGGCATGCCACGCCCGACATCGTCCGACCATGTATGCTTCCAAAAGGCTATGATGGCATGCCATTCCTGACATTGTCCGATCTTGTGTGTTGTCTAAGAGAGATGATCACATGCCACGCTCGACCGTGTTCCACCGTGTGTGCTGCGCAAAGGCGATCCAGGCATGTCATGCTTGACGTTATTGTACCGTGTGTGCTAACAACGGGCGATAAAAACATGTCATGCGCGACATCGTCTGACTGTGTATGCTTCTCAAGGGTGATGATGGCATGCCACGCCCGATGTCGTCCGACAGTTTGTGCTGCCCAAGGGCCATGGGTGCATGCCTTGCCCGATGTCGTCCAATCGTACGTGCAGCCCAAGAATGATGATGGCTTGTCATGCCCGTTGTAGTAGTATTATGTGTGCTGTCCAAGGGAGATAATAACATGCAATGCCCAACGTTATACGATCGTCAGTGCTGTCCAAGGGCGATGATGGCATGTCATGCACGACGTAGTCCATTCTTGTGTGTTGTCCAAGAGAGATAATTGCAAGTCACGCTCGACGTCGTCCGACCATGTGTGCTGTCCGAGTGCTGCCTAAGGGTGATGATGGCATGTCACGCCTGACGTAGTCTAATCGTGTGTGCTGTTGAAGGGTGATGATGGCATGCCACGCTCGACGTCATGTGTTGTGGTTGCTATCCAAGGACCATACTATGCCAGACGTCGTTCGACCATGATATATGTCCAAGGGAGATGATGGCATGTCACATCCAATGTCGTTTGTCAGTGTGTGTTGTCAAAAAGAGATGATGGTATTCCACGCTCGACGTTAACTAATGGTGTACACTATCTAAGAGAGATGATGGCATGCCTTGCCCGACGTCATCCGACTGTTTGTGCTGCACATGTGCAATGATGACATACCATGCTCAACGCAGTTCATCCATGTGGGTTTTCCTAAGGAGATGATTCCATGCTCGACATCATTTGAGTGTGTATGCTGTCCATGGGAAATAATGGCTTGACACGCCCGACGTCGTTCGAACATGTGTCCTTCCCAAGGGCGATGATTGCATGCCACGCCCGACGTAGTCTGGTTATGTATGCTTTCCTAGACGATGATTGCATGCCATGCTCAACATCGTTCGACTTTTTGTGCTTCCCAATGACCATGATGGCATGCCACGATAGACGTCGTACGACCGTGTATGCTTCCCAAGGACGATGATGGCATGCCATGCCCAACGTAGTCCAATCTTTTGTGCTGTCCAAGAGAGATAATGGCAAGTCGCGCTCGACGTTGTCCGACCATGTGTGCTTTCAGAGTAAGATGATTACATGCCACGCGCGACGTTGTCTGACAGTGTATGCGTTCAAAAGGCAATGATGGCATGCCACACCCGACGTTGTCAGACCGTGTATGCTTCCTAAGGGCAATGATTGCATGCCATGCCCGATGACATCCGATCAAGTATGCTTTCCAAAAAAGATGCTGGCATGCCACGCTAGATGTCATCTGACCGTGTATGCTGCCCAAGGTCCATGCAAGCATATCACGCCCGACATGGTATGATCGTGTTTGCTGTCAAAGGGTGATGATAACATGCCACATCACTGTCGTCCAACCGTGTATGCTTTCCAAGGGCGATGATGGAATGACACGCCCAACGTCGTCCGACCGTGTGTTCTTCCTTAGGGTGTGATGGCATGCCACGCTAGAAGTAGTCTGAACGTGTGTGCTGTCCAAGGGCGATGATGGTACGAAACGCTCAACATCGTATGATCGTGTGTGCTGCCCAAGGAATATACTAGGATGACTCGCCCGATGTCATTCGACCGGTTAATATGTCCAAGGGCGATGATGGCATTCCACGTCCAATGTCGTTCGTCCGTATGTGTTGTCCCAAAGAGACGATGGCCTGCCACGCTCGATGTCATCTGATCGTGTGTGCTATCCGAGGGAGATGATGGCATTCAACGCCCGACGACCTTCGATCAAGTATGCTTTCCAAGGACGATGATGGCATGCAATGCCCGATGTTATCCGACAGTGTGTGCTGCCTAAGGGCCATGCGAGCATATTACGCCCGACATGGTATGAATGTGTTTTCTGCCAAAGGGTGACGATAACATGCCACATCAACGTCATCCGACCGGGTATTCTTTCAAAGGGGATGAAGGAATTCCATGCCCAACGTCGTCCGACAGTGTGTGCGTCCTAAGGGTGATGATGGCATGCACACCCGATGTAGTCTGATCATGTGTGCTGTCCAAGGGTGATGATTGCATGCAACGCTCGATATTGTATGATCGTGTGTGCTACCCAAGGACCGAACTAGCATGACTCGCCTAACGTCATTCGACCGTGTAAAATATCAAAGGGCGATGATGACATTCCAAGTCCAATGTCGTTCCTCTGTGTGTGTTGTCCAAAAGAGATCATGGCATTCCACGCTCGACGTCATCCGATAGTGTGTCCTATCCAAAGGCAATGATGGCATGCTATGCCCAACGTCATCCGACCATGTGAGCTTCACTTGGGAAATGATGGAATAACATCCTCGACGCCATTTGTCCGTGTATGTTGTCCCAAGGCGATGTTGGCATGCCAAGCCCCATGTAGTCCGACCGTTTGTGTTGTCAAAGAGCGAGATGGAATGCCATGCCTGACATGGTCTGGCAGTGTGTTCTACCCACGGGCGATGATGAAATGCCACTCTGTACCCTGTGTGATGCCCAATGCCTATGCGGGCATACCACGTCCAATGTCATCCGATCGTTTTTTGTTCCCAAGGCGATGATAGCATGTCATGCTTGATGTCATCCGACACTGTGTATTTTGTCCAAGGGAGATAATAGCATGCCACATCGACATCCTCCGACCGCGTGTGCTGCCCAATTGCAATGCGGGGATTCCACGCACTACATCATCCTACTTGTGTTCTGTCTAAGGGCGATGATGGCATGCCATGCCAGACGTAGTCCGATCATTCGTGCTGTCCTAAGTAGATGATGGCATGCTACGCTTGACGTTGTCCTACTGTGTGGCTATCCAAGGGTGATTATTACATGTCTAGCTCAACGTCATCCAACTGTATGTGGTGCCCAAGAGCGATGATGCCATTACATGCCCGATGTCATCCAACCGTGTGTGCTTCACAAGGGCCATGAAGGCATGCCATACCAAACATCGTCTAATCTTATGTGATGTCCAAGGGCGATGTTAACATGCCACGCCAATGTTGTTCGATTGTGTATGCTTTACAAGGGCTATGAATACGTTCCACACCCAACGTCATACGATCGTGTGTGCTTCCTAAGGAAGATGATGGCATGAAATGCCTTATGATGTCCGACGGTGTGTGCTGTCCAAGGGCGATGAGGCCATGTGACACTCGACGTCGTGCAACTATGTGTGTTGCCCAAGGATCATACGATAATGCCATGCCCGGCGTCATCCAATTGTGTGTGATGCCTAAGGGAGATGATGGCATGTCACGCCTGACGTCGTATGACCATTTATGCTTCCCAAATCCCACGCGAGCATGCGACGTACGACATGGTCTGGCTATTTGCACAGTCCAAGGGCGATGATTGCAAGCCACGCCCGACGTTGCCATATGTGTGTGCTGTCCCAGGGCGAGATTGCATTCACCACCCGACGTTGTCCGACTGTCTTTTGATGCAAAAGGGAAATGATGGCATCTAACACACGATATCGCTCGAACGTGTGTACTCTACAAGGGCGATGATGGCATACCACACATTTGTCTACGATTCTGTGTGCTGCCCAAAGGCGATGATGGCATGTAACGCCTGACATTTTTCGACCGTGTCTGTTGTTTAAAGGCGATGATAACATGCAACACAGGATGTCATTTGACCGTGTATGCTTCCCAAGGACGGTGATGGCATGCCACGCGACGTTGTTCGTCCGTGTGTGTTTTCCAAATGCGATGATGGCATGCGATGCCCGACGTCATCCGACAGTGTGAGTTGTCCAAAGAATTAATGGCATGCCACGCCCAATGGAGTCTGACCGTGTGTACTGCCTAAGGTCAATGATGACATCTAACACCTGACGTCGTCCAATAGTCATTGCTGTCCAAAGGCGATAATGGAATGCCATGCCTGACATCGTTCGATCGTGTGCTTCCTAAGAGCCATGCAGGCATACCACGCCTTTTGTGGTTCAATCGTGTGTTATGTCCAAGGGCGATGATAACATGCCACGCCCGACGACGTCCGATCGCTTATGATTTCCAAGGCCGATGATAGCATTCCACACCCGATGTCGTCTGACCGTGTGTGCTGTCAAAGGGTCCATGAACGCATATCACGCCCCATGTGGTCTAATCGTTTGTGTTGTCCAAGGATGTCTGTAACATTCCAAGCCAATATCATCGGACCGTGTATTCTTTCGAAGGGCAATGATGGATTGCCACGCCCAATGTCGTCCAACTGCATGTGCTGCCTAAGGGTGATGATGTCATGCCACAACAGTTGTACTCGAATTATGTATGCTTTCCAAGTGTGATGATAGCATGGCACGCTCGACGTCATCTAATCGTGTGTTCTACTAAAGGGCAATGCGGGCATGCAACGCACAACGTCGTCCGACTTGTGTTCAGTCCAAGGGTGATGATGGCATGCCATGCAAGACGTAGTCTAATCATTCGTGATACCCAAGGGCCATGATGTCATACCATTCCCTACATCGTCCGACGGTGTGTGCTGCCCAAGGGCGAGGCCATTCGATGCTCGACATCGTCCAACCATCTATGTTTTCCAAGGACCATGCGGGCATGTCATTGCTGATGTCATCCGACTGTGTATGATGCCTAAGGGTAACGATGGCATGTAATTCCCGAAATCGTCCGACCATTTATGCTTCCTAAGGCCCATGAGGGCATGCCACGCCCGACGTCGTCCGGCCATTTGTGTAGTCCAAGGGCGATGATGGCATGCCATGCCCGACGTCATCCACTCGTGTGTGTTGTCCAAGGCCGAGATGGCATACACCTCCCAATGTTGTCCGACTGTATTTTCTACCCAAGGGAATGATGGCATCTAATGCTAGACATTGCTAGAACGTGTGGGCTCCACAATGGAGATGATGGCATGTCACATCCGCGTCTACGATTATATTTGCTTCCAAGGGTGATGATGGCAAGCCACACAAGACGTAGTTCGATCATTTGTGTCGTGCAAGGGCGATGATAGCATGCGACACTAGACGTCATCAGACCTTGTGTACTGCCCATGGGTGATGATAACATGCCACGTCCAATATCGTCCGACCGTTTATGCTATCCAAGGGCGATGATGGCATGCCACACAAGGCGTAGTTTGATCATTTGTGTCGTGCTGGGGTGATGATGGCATACGACAATTGACGTCGTCAGACCATGTGTGCTGCCCATGGGTGATGATGACATGTCATGCCCGACCTCGTCCGATATTGTGTGCTACCAAAGGGCGATGAAGGCATGCCACGCCTAATGTCATCTCACCGTGTGTTCTTTACAAGGGCTATCATGGCTTGCAAGACCTAACATCGGCTGACCGTGGGTGATTCCCAAGGGAGATGCTGCCATGCAACTCCCAACATTGTATGATGGTGTGTGCTGCCAAAAGGCGATGATGCCATGCGATGATCGACGTCATCCAACCATGTGTGCGGCCAAACGACCACACGGGCATGCCACGCCTGACGTCATCCAATAATGTGTTCTGCCTAAGGGCGATGATAGCATGCCACACCATTCTTCATCCGTCCATTTGTGTGGCCCTATGCCATTGCGGGCATGCCACGCTCGACGTCGTTCAGCGATTTGTGCAGTCCAAGGGCGATAATGGCATGCAATGCCCAATATCTTCCGACCTTGTGTTTTGTCCAAGGGAATTGATGACATGCCATGCCTCATGTCGTTCGACCTGGTGTGTGCTGTTCAAGGGAGATGATGGCATGCCACGCGTGACGTCGTTCGACCGTATATTTTTTCCAAGGGCGATGATGGCATGCCACGCTTGATGTCGTTCGACCATATGTTTTTCCTTATGGCGATATTGGCATGGCACGACTCACGTAGTCTGATCATGTGTAATACACAAGGGTGATGATGGCATGCCACGTCTAACGTCGTTCATATGTGTGTGTTGTCCAAAGGTGATGATTGCATGCCATGCCCGACTTCATCTGACTGTTTTAGCAATCCAAGGGAGAGAATGCATTCCATGCAAAATGTAGTCCAATCGTGTGTGCTTCCAAAGGAAAATGATTGCATGTACCGCCCGACGTAGTCTGATCTTGTGTGCTGCACAAGGGCAATGATAGCATGCGACGCCCGACGTCGTACTTCCCTGTGTGCTAAAAAAGGGCAATGGTGTTATCCCACGCTCGACATCGTCTGACTTTGTGTTCATTCCAAGGGCGATGATAATATACCACACATGTCGTTGTCGGACCATGTATGCTGTCCTAGGGCGATGAAGTATGCCCCACCCGACGTCGTCCAACTGTGTGTGCTACCCTAGGACCATGATGTCTTGCCACGACCGATGTCGTGAGGCCATGTATGATGCCGAAGGGCTATGAATGCATGCCCTGTCCGACGTAAATCGATCTTGTGTGCTGTCAAAGAGAGATGACTGCATGACACGCTTGACCTTGTCTGACCATGTGTTGGCCAAAGGACTTGCGGGCATGTCATGCTTGACGTCGTCTTATAATTTGTGCTAACCAAGGGCGATAATAACATGTTATGCACGACATCATGTGACTGTGTATGCTTCCCAAGGGTGATGATGGCATACCAAGCCCGATGTCGTCCGACAGTTTGTGCTGCCAAGATCAATGGGTGAATAGAACGCCCAATGTCGTCCAACCGTATGTGATGTCCAAGGGAGAGTATGGCATTCCACTCTCTACGCCGTTCATGCGTGTGTGTTCTCCAAGTGATGATGACATCACACGACCAACGTTGTACGACAGTCTGTGTTGTCCAAGGGAGATGATGGCATGCCATGCACGACGTAGTCCAACCGTGTGTGCTGCACAAGGGAAATGATGGCATGTAACTCCCGACGTCATATGTCCTAGTGTGCTCTCCAAATGCGATGATGTCTTTCCACGCCACATGTCATCCTACCGTGTGTGTTGCCCAAGGTCCATGTGGCATGCCATGCCCGATGTCATCCGACAGTGTGTGATGCCCCAGGGCGATAATGGCATGTCACACCTGATGAAGTCCAACCGTGTGTTATGCCCATGGCTATGATGGCAAGCCACGCCTAACGTCGTGCGACTGTGAGTGTTGACCAAGCTCCATGCAGGCATGCCATGCTTGACGTCGTCCGGTCATATGTGCTAACTAAGGGATATGATTACATGTCATGCCCGACGTAGTCCAACCGTGTATATTTTTGAAGGGTAAAGATGGCATTTAATGCCTGACATCCTCCGATCGTTTATGCTACCCAAGGGTGATGATAGCATGACACACCCGACGTCGTTCGACTGTATATTTTTTCCAAGGGCAATGATGTTATGCCACGCCTGACTTAAACAGAACGTGTGTGCTATCCAAGGGAGATGATGGCATGCCACGCTCGATGTCATCTAATCGTGTGTGCTACCCAAGGACCATGCTAGCATACCATGTCAGACGTCGTTTGACTTTGTGATATGTACAAGGGCGATGATGGCATGCCATGTCCAATGTTGTTTTTTCGTGTTTGTTGACCAAAAAAGCTAATGGAATTCCACGCTCGACATCATCCGATCGTGTGTGCTATCTAAGGGCGATAATTACATGCAATGCCCGACGACATCTGATTGTGTGTGCAGCAAAAGAGCAATGATGTCTTAGCATGCTCAACCCTGTTTGACGTGTAGCTTTTTCAAATGTGATGATGGCATGCCATGCCCGAAGTAGTCCAACCGTATGTGTTGTCAAAGAGCGAGATGGCATGCCACAATTGTAGTCGTCCGACCGTCTGTGCTGCCTAAGGGCGATCATGGCATGCCACTATGATTGTGTTTGCTGCCCAAGGGCCACTCAGGCCAGCCATGCCCAACATCGTCCAACCGTGTGTGCTTTCCTAGGGCGATTATATCATGTCACGCTTGATGTCATCCGACCCTGTGTATTTTGTCTAAAGGTGATGATGGCATGCCACACTGACGTCCTCCGACCCTGTGTGCTACCTCTAGGCAATGCGGGCATGTCTAAGGGTGATGACGGTATGTGACTCTTTACATTGTTCGGCCATGAATGTTGCCCAAGTGCGATGATGACATGTCACGCTTGACATCATCTGACTGTATGTGTTGACCAAGGGAGATGATGGCTAGACATGCCCGATGTCATCCGACCGTGTCTGCTTCACAAGGTCCATGCGGGCATGCTACGCTCTACTACGTCCGATCATGTGTTCTGTCCAAGGGGGATGTTAACATGACACGCCCAAGGTTGTTCGATCATGTATGCTTTCCAAGGTCTATAATGGCATACCACACCCAACGTCGTCTGGTCATAAGTGCTGCCTAAGAACGATGATGGTTTGAAATGCCCTACATCATCCGACGGTGTTTGCTGCCAAAGGGTGATGATACCACGTGATGCTCGACGTCATCCAACAATTTGTGCTGCCGAAGGACCATGCGGGCATGCCACGCCTGACATTATTCGATCGTGTGTGCTTTCTTAGTACGTTGATGGCATGATATGCCTGATGTCGCTCGACTATTTAAGCTGCCCAAGGCCCATGCGGGCATGCCACGCCCGATGTCGTCTTGCCATTTGTGCAATCCAAGGGAGATGATGTTACGACATGCATGACGTTGTCTGATAGTGTATATTGTCCAAGAGCGAGATGGCATGCACTGCACGACGTTGTCCGATCGTGTTTGCTACCCAAGGGTAATGATGGCATCTAACACCCCACATCGTCCGAACGTGTGTGCTTCACAAAGGCGATATTGGCATGCCATGCCCGCATCTACGATGATGCATGCTGCCCAAAGGCGATAATAGCATGCCACACTTGACCTTGTTCAACCATGAGTTCTGTCCAAAGGTTATGATAATATGCCACGCCCGATGTCGTTCAACTAGTGTATGCTGCCCTAAGGCGATTATGTCATACCACGCCTAACGTCGTTCGTCCGTGTGTCCAAAGGCGATGATGGCATGCCATGCCTGACTTCATCCGACCATGTGATCTATCCAAGGGCGATATGGCATTCCACGCCCAATGTAGTCCGGTCGTGTGTGCTGCCTAAGGGCAATGATGGCATCTAAAGCCCGACGTCATCTAATCGTCTGTGCTGTCCAAAGGCGATGATGGCATGCCACGCTTGACGTCGTTTGATCGTGTGTGCTTCCCAAGGGACATGCGAGCATGCCACGCCCGATGTGGTCCAATCGTCTATGCTTTCCAAGGGTGATGATGGCATTTTACGCCCTACATCGTGCGATTGTGTGTGCTTCCCAAGGGCCATGCAGGAATATCATGCCCGACGTGGTCTAATCGTGTGTGCTGTCCAAGGGTGATGGTAATATGCTATGCCGATGTCGTCTGACCGTGTATGCTTTCGAAGGGCGATGATGGAATGCCACACCCGGCATAGTCCAACCGCTTGTGTTGCCTAAGAGTGATGATGTCATGCCAATCCCGACGTGTTCTGATCGTGTGTGTGGTCCAAGGGCGATGATGGAATGCCACGCTCAACATCGTCTGATCGTTTGTACTATCCAAGGACCATGCTAGCACGCCACGCCCGATGTTGTTCGACCATGTGATATGTCCAAGGTGGTTATGGCATGACACGTCCAATGTTGTTCCTCCATATTTATTGTCGAAAGGAAATGATGGCATTCCACGCCTGACGTCGTCTGATCGTGTGTGCTATCCAAGGATGATAATGGCATGACATGCCCGACGTCATCCGACCGTGTGTGCTGCACAAGGGCAATGATGGCATACCACTCTCAACGTTGTTCATCCGTTTGGGATGTTCAAATGTGATGATGGCATGCCACACCTCAAGTAGTCTGACCATGTGTGTTGTTAAAGAGCGTGACAGCATGCCACGCCGACTTCTTCCGACCGTGTGTGCAACACAAGGGCGATGATGGCATGCAACTCTGATTGTGTGTGCTGCCCAAGGTCCATGCGGGATGCCACGCTTGACGTCATCTGAATGTACGTGATTCCCAAGGGCAATGATAGAATGTCACGTTCGATGTCGTCAGACCCTGTATATTTTTTCCAAGGGAGATGATGACATGCCACTCTGACTTCCTCCGACCGTATGTGCTGCCCAAGGACAATGCGGGCCTGCCAAGCACAACGTTGTCCGATTTGTGTTCTTTCAAAGGGCTATGATGGCAAGACATGCCAGACGTAGTCCAATAGTTCATGCTATCCATGGGAGATGATGGGATACGATGCTTGACATCGTTTGACCATGTGTGTTGCCCAAATGCGATGATGACATGTCACACCCGACATCCTCCGACTATATGTGCTGCCCAAGGTTGATGATTGCATGTCATGCTCGACATCGTTTGACCATTTATGCTTCCCAAGGCCAATGAGGGCATGCTACGCCCGACGTTATCCTGCCATTTGTGCATTCCAAGGGCCATAATGGCATGTCACACTTGACGTTGTTTTACTTGTTCTGTCAAAACCAATAATTACTTGTCTTGCCGTATGCCGTTCGACCGTGTATCCTGTCAAACGGCGATGATGGCATGCCACGCCTGACTTCATCCAAATATGTGTCTTACCCAAGGTCGATGATGGCATGCCACACCTGACGTAGTTCGAACGTTTGTGTCGTGCAAGGGAGATGATTGCATGCGACACTTGACATCGTCCGACCAGGTGTTACCCAAGGTGATGATGACATATCATGCACGACATCATCCGACTATGTGTGCTACCACACGACGATTATGGAATGCCACAACCGATGTCACCCGACCGTGTGTGCTTCACAAAGGCCATGCGGGCATGCCATGCCCGACGTTATCCGATCGTGTGTGCTGTTCAAGGGCGATGATAACATGCCAGCCTGACGTCGTTCGACCGTGTATTCTTTCCAGGGACTATAACAGCATGCCACACCCGACGTCATTCGACCGTGTGTTCTGCCCAAGGGAGATGATGGCATTCCACGCCCAACGTCGTCCAAAGTGTGCTGCCCTATGACAATGATGCCATGCGATGCTCGACGTCGTCCAACCATGTGTGATGCCCAACGACCATGTAAGCATGCCACGCCTGACTTCATCCAATCATATGTGCTGCCCAAGGGCGATGATAGCATGTCATTCCCAACGTCAACCGACAATTAATGCTGCCTAAGGCCAGTATGGGCATGCCACGTCCGAGGTTGTCCGACCATTTGAGCAGTCCATGGGCGATGATAGCATGCCAAGCTAGACGTCATCCGACCCTGTGTTTTGTCCAAGGGCAATAATGACATGCCACGCTCGATGTCGTCGGACCCTTTGTGCTATCAAAGGGAGATGATGGCATGCCACACCCGACATCTTTCGATCGTGTATTTTATCCAATGGTGATGATGGCATGACAGGCCTGATGTCATCCGACCATGTGTTTTTTCTTATGGTGATAATGGTTTGCCACGCCTCACGTACTCCAACCATGTATGCTGTAGTAGGGAGATAATGGCATGCCACACTCGACGTCATCCGTACGTTTGTGGAGTACATAGGCATGATGACATGCCACGTCGATGTCGTACGACAGTGGGTGTTGTCCAAAGGGGATGATGTCATGACAAGCCCGACATCGTCCGAGCATATGCTTTCCAATGTCGAGATAGTATGCCACGCCCGACGTAGTTTGACCGTGTGGGCTTCCCAAGGGCAATGATGGCATGTACACCCGATGTCATAGGACCGTGTGTTTTGTCCAAGGGCAATGATGACATGCCACGCCTGATGTCGTCCGACCCTGTGTGTGCTGTCCAAGGGAGATGATGGCATACAATGCTCGACGTCGTCTGACCCTGTATTTTGTCTAATGGCAATGATGGCATGCCACACCTGATGTTGTTCGATAATGTGTTTCCCTTATTACGAGAATTGCATGCCTTGCCTCACGTAGTCCAACCCTGTGTTCTGCACAAGGGCGATGATGGCATGCCACACCCAATGTCGTCCGTCCGTGTGTGCAGTCCAAAGGCAATGATGTTATACCACGTCTGCATCGTCCTACAATATGTGTTTTCCAAAAGGGATAATGTAAGGACAAGCCCGACAACGTCTGACTATGTTTATCCAAGGGTGATATAGCATGGCACGCCTGAAGTAGTCCAACCGTGTGTGCTTCCTAATGTTAATGATGGCATAAATACCTAACGTAGTCTGATTGTGTGTGCTGCAGAAGGGCGATGAAGGAATCACACGCTCGATATCGTACAACGTTGTGTGCTTACAAAGGCTGATGATGGAATTCCATGCTCGACATCGTTTGACTGTGTGTTTTGTCCAAGGGCGATGATAACATACCACGCCCGTCGTTGTCTGACCATGTATGATGTCCAATAGAAATGATGGCATGCTACACCCAACGTCGTGCGATCGTGTGTGCTACCCTAGGACCATAATGGCATGCCACGCCCAACATCGTCTAATCATGTATGCTGCCCAAGAGCTATGAAGGCATGCCATTCTTGACCTCATCCGATCTTGTGTGTATGCTGCCCAAGAGCTATCATGGCATGCCATTCCCGAGCTCATCCGATCTTGTGTGTTGTCCAAGTGAGATGATGGCACGCCACACTTGACCTTCTCCGACTATGTGTGCTTCCCGAAGGTAATACGGGCTTGTCACGCTTGACGTCGTGCGACCGTGTGTCTTCTGACCAAGAACGATAATAACATGTCATGCTTGACATCATCTGACCGTGTTTGCTTCCCAAGGGAGATGATGGACGCCAAATGTTGTCCGATTGTGTTTGCTTCCCAAGGGCTATGTGGGCATGCCACGCCCGATGTTGTCCAACCGTATGTGCAGTCCAAGGGTGATGATGGCATGCCATGCCCGATGTAATCCGACCGTGTGTCCTTCACAAAGGCCATGCGGGCATGACATGCCCGACGTCGTCTGATCGTGTGTGCTGTTCAAGGGCGATGATAACATGCCACGCCCGACGTCGTTTGACCGTCTATGCTTTCCAAGGTCTATGATGGCTTGACACACCCGACGTCATTTCGACCGTGTATGCTACCCAAGAGAGATGAGGACATGGCATGCCCAACGTTGTCTGACGGTGTGTGCTTCCTAAGGGTGATGATACCATGCGATGCTCAATGTCGTTCAACCATTTGTGCAGTCCAAGGGCGATAATGGCATACCATGCCCAACATCATTTGACCGTGTGTTTTGTCCAAGGGCAATGATGACATGCCACGCCTGATGTCGTTAGACCCTGTGTGTGCTGTTCAAGGGATATGATGGCATGCCACGCTCGATGTCGTCTGACAGTGTGTACTACACAATGGCAATGATGACATGCCATGCCCGACGTCGTCAATTAGTGTGTGCAATCCAAAGGCGATGATGGCATGCCACATTAACGTTGTCCCTCAGAGTGTATTGTCCAAAGTAATGATGGTTATCCCATGTTAACGTCGTTCCGACATCGTCTGACCATGTGTGGTCCAAGGGCGAGATAGTATGCCCGCCTGACGTAGTCCAACCGTGTGTGCATCCCAAGGACAATGATGGCATGTACCGCTCGACGTAGTACGATCGTGTGTGCTGCACAAGGGTAATGATAGCATGCCACGTCCGACGTACAACGCTGTGTGCTAACCTAGGGCAATGATGTTACGCCATGCTCGACATCGTCTGACTTTGTGTTCATTCCAAGGGCGATGATAATATACCACGCATGTCATTGTCCGACCATGCTGTCCTAGAGCGATGATGTCATGCCACACCCGATGTCATCCAACAGTCTTTTCTACCCTAGGACCATGATGGCATGCCATGACTGATGTCGTCAGACCATGAATGATGATGGCATGCCATGTCCGACGTAGTCCGATCTTGTGTGTTATCTAGGAGAGATGACTACATGCCACCATCGACCTTGTCTGACCATGTGTTGGCCAAAGGCCATGCGGGCATGTCACTCTTGACGTCATCGGATCATGTGTGTTGACCTAGGGCGATAATGACATGTCATGCGCGATATCATATGACCGTGTATGCTTCCAAAGGTGATGATGGCACGCCACGCCCGATGTTGTCCGACAATTTGTGCTGCCAAGGGCCATGGGTGCATACCACGCCCCATGTCGTCCAACCGTATGTGATGTTCAAGGGAGTTGATGGAATGCCACGCTCTATGCCGTTCATGCGTGTGTGTTGTCCAAGTGATGATGACATAACACGACCAACATCGTACGATAGTCTGTGTTGTCCAAGGGAGATGATGGTATGCCACGCACAACATAGCTCGACCGTGTGTGCTGCCCAAGAGCAATAATTGCATGTAACACCCGACGTCATTTTTCCTTGTGTGCTCTCCAAATGCGATAATTGCATGCCACGCCAGACGTCATCCTACCGTGTGTGTTGCCCAAGGTCCTTGTGACATGCCACACCCGATGTCATCCGACAGTGTGTGCCGCCCAAAGGCGATAATGGCATTTCACGCCTGATGTAGTCCCACCGTGTGGGCTGCCCATGGCTACGATTGCATCCCACGCCTAACATCGTGCGACCGTTAGTGTTGTCGAAGCGCCATGCGGGCATGCCACGCTTGACATCTTCCGATCGTATGTGCTAACTAAGGGATATGATTACATGTAATGCCCAATGTAGTCCAACCGTGTATATTTTTGAAGGGTAAAGATGGCATTTAATGCCTGATATCATCCGATCATTTATGCTACCCAAGGGTGATGATAGCATGACACGCCCGTCGTCAACCGACCGTATATTTTGTCCAAGGGCGATGTTGGTAGGCCATGCCCTATGTAGTCTAATCATGTGTGTTGTGTAAGGGTGATGATGGCATGCCACGCCCGACGTAGTCTGAACGTGTGTGATGTCCAAGGGCGATGATGGCACGCCACGCTCAACCTCTTCTAATTGTGTGTGCTACTTAAGGACCATGCTAGCATACCACGCTGGACATCGTTTGACTATGTGATATGTCCAAGGGCGATGATGGCATGCCATGTCCAATGTCGTTTGTCCGTGTTTGTCAACAAAAAAAGATGATGGCATTCCACGCTGGACGTGATCCGATCGTGTGTGCTATCAAAGGGCGATGATGGCATGCAATGCCCAATGTCATCTAATCGTGTGTGTAGCACAAGGGCAATGATGTCATACCATGCTCGACCCCATTCGTCCGTGTGGGTTTTTAAAAGGAGATCATGGCATGCCTTGCCCCAAGTAGTCCAACCATATGTGTTGTCAAAGAGTGAGATGACATGCCACACCCGACGTCGTCCGACCGTGTGTGCTGCCCAAGGGCGATTATGGCATGCCACTCTTATTGTGTGTGCTTCCCATGGGCCATTAAGACCTGTCATGCCCAACATCGTCCAACGGTGTGTGCTTCCCTAGGGAAATGATATCATGTCGCGCTAGATGTCTTCTGGCACTATGTATTTTGTCTAATGGTGATGATGGAATGCCACACCGACGTCCTCCGACCCTGTGTGCTACCCAAGGGCAATGCATTCATGTCTAAGGGTGATGATGTCATGCGACTCTTGACGTTGTTCGGCCGTGAATGTTGCCAAAGCGCGATGATGACATGTCATGCTCGACGTCATCTAACTGTATGTGTTGCCTAAGGGAGATGATGGTATGAAACGCCCGATGTCATACGACCGTGTGTTCTTCACAAGGTCCATGCGGTCATTCTACGCCCGGCATCGTCCGATGATGTGTGTTGTTCAAGGGCGATGTAAACATGACACGCCTGAAGTTGTTCGATCGTGTATGCTTTCCAAGGTCTATAATGGCATGCCACACCCAACGTCGTCCGGTCATAAGTGCTGCCTAAGGGCGATGATGGCTTGAAATGGCCTACATCGGCCGACGGTGTTTGCTGCCCAAGGGCGATGATGCCATGTGACGCTCGACGTCGTCCAACCATGTGTGCTGCCCAAGGACCTGCGGGCATGCCACGCTCGACATCGTTCGATCGTGTGTGTTGCCCAAGTACGATGATGTCATGTCATACCTGATGTCGTTCGACCATTTATGCTTCCCAAGGCCCATGCGGGCATGCCACGCCCGATGTCGTTTGGCCATTTGTGCAATATAAGGACGATGATGTGATGACACGCCCGACGTTGATCGATAGTGTATGCTGTCCAAGAGAGAGATGGCATGAACTGGCCGATGTTGTTAGATCGTGTTTGCTGCATAAGGGTAATGATGGGATCTAATAACTTACATCATCCGAACGCGTGTGCTTCACAAGGGAGATATTGGCATGCTACTCCAGCGTCTACGATGATGTCTGCTGCCCAAGGACGATGATAGCATGCCACGCTTGACGTTGTTCGACAATGTGTTCTGTCCAAAGGCGATGATAATATGCCACGCCCGATGTTGATCGATGGTGTATGTTGCCCAAGGGCGATTATAGGATGCCATGCCTAACATTGTTCGTCCGTGTGTCCAAAGGCGATGATGGCATGCCATGCCCGACTTCATCTGACCGTGTGAGCTATCAATGGGTGAGATGGTATGCCACGCCCAAAGTAGTTCGGCCGTGTGTGGTACCTAAGGGCAATGATGGAATCTAACTCCCGATGTCATCCGATCGTTTGTGCTGTCCAAAGGCGATGATGGCATGCCATGCCTGACGTCGTTTGATCGTGTGTGCTGCCCATGGGACATGCGGTCATGCCACGCCCAATGTGGTCCAATCATGTGTGCTATGCAAGGGCGATAATAACATGCCACGATCTACGATGTACGATCGTCTATGCTTTCCAAGGGCGATGATGGCATTTTACACCCTATGTCATCCGATCGTGTGTGCTGCCCAAGGGCAATGCAGGAATATCACGCCCGACGTGGTCTAATCTTGTGTGCTGTAAAAGGGTGATGGTAATATGCTACACAGACGTCATCCGACTGTATATGCTTTTGAAGGGCAATGATGGAATGTCACACCCGACGTCGTCCAACCGCGTGTGTTGCCTAAGGGTGATGATGTCATGCTAATTCCGATGTATTCTGATCGTGTGTGCTTTCCAAGGGCCATGCTAGCACGCCACGCTCGACGTCGTTTGACAATGTGATATGTCAAAGGTGATGATTGCATGACACGTCCAATGTTGTTCGTCCATGTGTGTTGTCGAAAGGAGATGATGGCATTCCACGCCTGACGTCATCCGATCATGTGTGCTATCAAAGGGTGATGATGACATTTCATGCCCGACGTCATCCGACTGTGTGTGCTGCATAAGGGAAATGGTGGAATACCACTCTCAACGTTGTTTATCCGTTTGAGATGTTTAAAGGCGATAATGGCATACCACGCTCCAAGTATTCCTACCATGTGTGTTGTCAAAGAGCGTGACGACATACCATGCCCGACTTCATCCGACCATGTGTGCTGCCCAAGGGCGATAATGGCATTCCACCGCGATCGTGTGTGCTGCCCAAGGTCCATGTGGGCATTCCACGCTCGAAGTCGTCTTACCGTGTGTGCTTCCCTAGGGCGATGATAGCATGTCACGCTCAATGTCGTCAGACCCTGTATATTTTGTCCAAGGGCGATGATGACATGCCACACTGACTTTCTCCAACCGTATGTGCTGCCCAAGGGAAATACGGGCATGCCAAGCAAAACGTCATCCGACAAGTGTCCTGTCCAAGGGCGATGATGGCAAGCCTTGACAGACGTAGCCTAATAGCTCTTTCTCTAAGGGCGATGATGGCATACGATTCTTGACGTCGTTTGACCATGTGTGCAGCCAAAGGGCAATGATGACATGTAACGCCTGACATTGTCCAACTGTATGTGCTGCCCTAGGGCATTGATGGCATGTCATGCTCGATGTCGTTTGACCATTTATGCTTCCCAAGGCCCATGAGGGAATGCCACGCCTGACTTCATCCTACCATTTGTGCATTCCAAGGGCGATGGTGGCATGCCACGCCACACATCGTCTTATCGTGTGTGTTGTCATTAGCGAAATGACATACACCTCCCAACGTTTTTCGACCAAGTTTGCTGCCCAAGGGGAATGATGACATCTAACCTCGATGTCGTCTGAACATGTGTGTTGCACAAGCGTGATGATGGCATGCCATATCTACGTCTATGATGATGTGTGATGGTCAAGGGCAATGATGGCATGCCATGATTGACGTTGTTTGACTTTTTCTGTCCAAATCAATTATTAGTTGTCGTGCTCGATGTCGTTCGACCGTGTATGCTGTCTAAGGGCGATGATAGCATGTCACGCCCGATGTCATCCGGATATGTGTCTTACACAAGGGCGATGATGGCATGCCACACCAGACGTAGTTCGATCGTTTTTGTCGTGCAAGGGCAATTATTTGATGCGACACTTGACGTCGTCCAACCTTGTATGCTTCCCAAGATCGTGCACGACGTCCTCTGACTGTGTGTGCTATCACAAGGAGATTATGGCATGCCACAACCTATATCACCTGACCGTGTGTGCTTCACAAAGGCCATGCGGGCAGGAAATGCCCGACGTCGTCTGATCGTGTGTGCTGTTCAAGGGCGATGATAACATGTCACGCTCGATGTCGTTCAACCATGTATGCTTTCTAAGGGCTATGATGGGATGCCACACCCGACGTCATTCGATCGTGTATGCTGCCTAAGGGCAATGATAGCATGGCACGCCCAACTTCATCCGACGGTGTGTGCTTCCCAAGGGTGATGACACCATGCGATGCTCGACATCGTTAAGCCATTTGTAAAGTCCAAAGGCGATAATGGTATGCCATGACCGACGTTGTCCGTCTGTGTGTTTTTTCCAAGGTCAATGATGACATGCCACACTTGATGTCGTTCGACCCTGTATATGCTTTTCAATGGAGATGATTTAATTCCACGCTCGAGGTCGTCCAACCATGTGTTTTTCCTTATGGTGATATTGGCATGACACGCCTCACGTAGTCCGACCGTGTGTACTACACAAGGGATATGATGTTATGCCACGCTCAACGTCATATAACGTTGTGTGCTAACCAAGGGCAATGATGTTATACCACGCTCGACATCATCTGACTATGTGTTCATTCCAAGAGCGATGATAACATACCTCGCACGTCGTTGTCCGACCATATATGTTGTTCTAGGGCGATGATGGCATGGAACACCCAACGTCGTCCAACAGTGTGTGCTACCCTAGGACCATGATGGCATGCCACGCCCGACGTCGTCCGACCATGTATGGTTCCAAAAGGCTATGATGGCATGCCATGCCCGACATAGTCTGATATTGTGTGTTGTCTAAGAGGGATGATCGCATGCCACGCTCGACCTTGTTCCACCGTGTGTGATGCCCAAAGCCAATCCGGGCATGTCATGCTTGACGTTGTCAGACCGTGTGTGCTAACAAAGGGCGATAAAAACATGTCATGCGCGACATCGTCTGATTCTGTATACTTCTCAAGGGTGATGATGGCATGCCACGCCCGATGTCGTCCGACAGTTTGTGCTACCCAAGGGCCATGGGTGCATGCCACACCCGATGTCGTCCAATCGTATGTGCAGTCCAAGGGTGATGATGACATGTCACGGCTGATGTAGTCTGATTGTGTGTGTTGTCCAAGGGAGATAATAACATGCAATGCCCAACGTTGTACGATCGTCAGTGCTGTCCCAGGGCGATGATGGCATGTCATGCTCGACGTAGTCCATTCTTGTGTGTTATCCAAGAGAGATAATTACAAGTCACGCTCGACATCGTCCGACCATGTGTGCTGTCCAAGTGCTGCCTAAGGGTGATGATGGCATGCCACGCCTGACGTAGTCTAATCGTGTGTGCTGTCGAAGGGTGATGATGGCATGCCACGCTCGACGTCATGTGTTTTGGTTGCTACCCAAGGACCATGCTATGCCAGACGTCGTTCGACCATGATATATGTCCAAGGGCGATGATGGCATGCCACATCCAATGTCATTTGTTTGTGTGTGTTTTCCAAAAGAGATGATGGTATTCCACACTCGACGTCAACTGATGGTGTATGCTATCCAAGAGAGATGATAACATGCCTTGCCCGACATCATTCGACTGTTTGTGCTGCACATGTTCAATGATGGCATACCATGCTCGACGTCGTTCATCCATGTGGGTTTTCCTAAGGTGATGATGCCATGCTTGACATCATTTGAATGAGAATGCTGTCCATGGGAAATAATGGCTTGCCACGCCCGACGTCTTTCCAACGTGTATCCTTCCCAAGGGAGATGATTGCATGTCACACCTGACGTAGTCTGGTTATGTATGCTTTCCAAGACGATGATTGCATGCCACGCTCAATATCGTCCGACTGTTTGTGCTTCCCACTGACCATGATGGCATGCCATGATAGATGTCGTACGACCATGCATGCTTCCCAAGGACGATGATGGCATGCCATGCCCAACGTACTCCAATCTTTTGTGTTGTGCAAGAGAGATAATGGCAAGTCGCACTCGATGTTTTGTTACCATGTGTGCTTTCCAAGTAAGATGATTACATGCCACGCTCGATGTTGTCTGACAGTGTATGCTTTCAAAGGGCAATGATGGCATGCCACACCCGACGTTTTCAGACCGTTTATGCTGCCCAAGGGCGATGATTGCATGCCACACCCGATGACGTCCGATAAAGTATGCTTTCCAAGGAAGATGCGAGTATGCCACACCCGATGTCATTTGACCGTGTATGCTGCCCAAGGTCCATGCGAGCATATCACACCCGACATGGTATGATCGTGTTTGCTGTTCAAGGGTGATTATAACATGCCACATAAACGTCGTCCAACCGTGTATGCTTTCCAAGGGCGATGATAGAATGACACGCCCAACGTCGTCCGACCGCGTGTGCTTCCTAAGGGTGTGATGGAATGCCACTCCAGAAGTAGTCTGAACGTGTATGCTGTCCAAGGGAGAAGATGGTACAAAATGCTCGACATCGTATGATCGTGTGTGCTGCCAAAGGAACATACTAGCATGACTCGCCCGATGTCATTTGACCGATTTATATGACCACGGGCGATGATGGCATGCCACGTCCAATGTCGTTCGTTAGTATGTGTTGTCATAAGGAGATCATGGCATTCAACGCTCGACGTCATCCGATCGTGTGTCCTATCCACGGGCGATGATGGCATGCCATTCTCAACATCATCCGACCGTGTGTGCTTCACATGGGCAATGATGGAATACCATGCTCGATGTCGTTCGTCCATGTGGGTTGTCCCAAGGCGATGTTGGCATGCCAAGCCCCAAGTACTCGACCGTGTTTGTTGTCAAAGAGCGAGACGGCATGCCATGCCCGACGTCTTTCGACCGTGTGTGCTACCCAAGGACGATGATGGCATTCCACATCCATCGTCATTCGATTGTCAATTATTCCAAAGGGGGTGATAGTATGTCATGCTCGATGCCATCTGAGCTGTGTATTTTGTCCAAGGGCAATAATGGCATGCCACATTGACATCCTCTGACCTTGTGTGCTGCCCAAGGGCAATGCGGGGATTCCACGCACTACGTCGTCCTACTTTTTTTCTTTCTAAAGACGATGATGGCATTTCATGCCAGACATATTCTGATAATTCGTGCTGTCCAAAGGCGATGATGGCATGCGACACTTGACATTGTCCAACTGTGTGTGCTGCCCAAAGGTGATTATAACATGTCAGGCTCGACTTCGTCCAACTGTATGTGCTGCCCAAGAGCGATGATGAAATGACATGCCCGACGTCATCCAACGGTGTGTGCTTCACAAGGGCCATGTGAGCATGACACACCCAATATCGTTTGATCTTATGTAATGTCCAAGGGCGATGTTAACATGACACGCCGACATTGTTCGATTGTGTATGCTTTCCAACAGCTATGAATTCATGCCACAACCAACGTTGTCCGATCGTGTGTGCTTCCTAAGAAAGATGATGGCATGAAGTTCCCTATAATGTCCGACGGTGTGTGCTTCCCAAGGGCGATGAGGTCATGCGACGCTCAACGTCGTCCAACCATGTATGTTGCCCAAGAACCATATGATGATGCCATGCCCGACGTCATCTGATCGTTTGTGATGCCCAAGGAAGATGATGGCATGTCACGCCCGACATTGTACGGCCATTTATGCTTCCCAAATCCCATGCGGGCATGCCACGTCAAATTTCGTCTAGCCATTTGTGCAGTCCAAGGGTGATGATTGCATGCCACGCCTGACGTCGTCCAATTGTGTATGCTATCCCCAGGTGAGATGGCATGCACCGCCCGACGTTGTCCTACTGTGTTTGCTGCCAAAGGGAAATATTAGCATCTAACACACGACATTGCTAGAACGTGTGTACTCCACAAGGGCGATGATGGCATACCACACCTGTGTCTACGATGATGTCTGCTGCCCACGGGCGATGATGGCATGTCACGCTTGAAATTTTTTAATCGTGTCTTTTGTCTAAAGGGGATTATAACATGTCACACCGGATGTAGTTATACCGTGCATGCTTTACAAGGACTATGATGGCATTCCACGCAACGTCGTTCGTCCGTATGTGTTTTCCAAAGGCGATGATGGCATGCCACACTTGACGTTGTAGTCCGACCGTGTGTTATAACCATGGCTATGATGGAATGCCACGCCCAACATCATGCGACCGTGTGCGTTTCCCAAGGGCCATACGGGCATGCCACGCTTGACTTCGTCCGATCGTATGTGCTAACGAAGGGATATGATTACATGTCATGCCCGACGTAGTCCAACCGTGTATATTTTTCGAATAGCAATGATCTAATTTAATGTCCAATGTCATCCGATCATTTATGGCCTCCCAAGGGTGATGATACCATGCCACTCCCGACGTCGTCCGACAATATATTTTGTCCAACGGCGATGATGGAATACCGCGATCAACGTCATTCGTCCGTGTAGGTTGTTCAAAAGCGATTATGGCATGCCACGCCCCAAGTAGTCCAACCGTATGTGTTGTTAAAGAGCGAGATGTCATTCCACACCTGACGTCGTCCGACCGTGTGTGCTACCCAAGGACGATTATGTCATGCCACTATGATCGTATGTGCTTCCCAAGGGCCTTGGGAGCCTGCCAGTCCCAACGTCATCCGATCGTATGTGCTTCCCTAGGGAGCTGATTTCATGTGACGCTCGATGTCGTTCGACCCTGTGTAGTTTTTCCTAAGGCGATGATGGCATGCAACATCGACGTCCTCTGACCCATTGTGCTGCCCAAGGGTAATACGAGCATGCCACATCCGACTTGCGATCTATCCAAGGGAGATGATGGCATGCCATACCACACGTAGTCCGATCGTTCGGGCTTACCAAGCACGATTATGGCATGCAACTCTTTACGTCGTTCGGCCGTGTATTCTACCCAAGAGCGATGATGACATGTCACGCTCGACGTCATCCGACTGTCTGTTCTGTCCAACGGAGATGATGGCATGACACGCCCAATGTCCTCCGACTGTGTGTGCTTCACAAGGTCCATGCAAGCATGCCACGCCCCACATCGTCTGATCATGTGTATTGTCTAAGGGTGATGTTAACATTACATGCCCGAAATTGTTCTATCGTGTTTGATTTCCAAGGCCTATATCAGCATTCCACACCCAACGTCGTCCGATCGTAAGTGCTGCCTAAGGGAGATAATTGCATGAAATGCCCTACATCATCCGACGGTGTGTGCTGCACAAGGGAGATGATGCCATGCGACGCTCAACGTCGTCCAACCATGTGCGCTTCTGAAGGACCATGCGGGCATACCACGTCCGACATCATTTGATCGTGTGTGCTGCCCAAGCACGATCATGGCATGTCATGCCCAATTTCATCTGACCAATTATGCTACCGAAGGCCCATGCGGGCATGCCACGCCTGACGTCGTCTGGCCATTTGTGCAATCCAAGGGAGATGGTTTAATTACACGCCCGACTCGTCTGATTGTGTATGCTGTCCAATAGAGAGATGGCATGCACTTCCCAATGTTGTCCTACCATGTTTGCAGCCCAAGGATAAGGATGGCATCTAATACCCGACATCGTTAGAACATTTTTGCTTCACAAGGGCGATAATGTTATGCCACTCCCGCGTCTACGATGATATGTGCTGCCCAAGGGCGATGATAGAATGCCACTCTTGAAGTTCTTTGACCGTGTGTTTTGTCCAAAGGCCATGATAATATGCCACGCCCGATGTTGTCTGACGGTGTATGCTGCCCAAGGGAGATGATGGCATGCCACGCCAAATGTTGTTCGTCCATGTGTGTTGTCCAAAGGCAATGATGTCATGCCATGCCCGACTTCATCCAACCGTTTTAGCTATCCAAGGGTGAGATTGCATGCCACGCCCAATGTAGTCCGACTGTGTGTTTTCCAAGGCGAGATGACATACACCTCCCAACATTTTCCGACCGAGATTGCTGCCCAAAGGGAATGATGTCATCTAACGCCCGACGTTGTATGAACATGTGTGATCCATAAGGGTGATGATGGCATGCCATATCCGCGTCTCGTTGATGTGTGATACCCAAGGGCGATGATCGGATGCCACGCTTGATGTTTTTTTACTTGTTCTATCCAAAGCAATAATTACTTGTCTTGCTCGATGTCGTTCGACCGTGTATGCTAACCAAGGGCGATAATGGCATGTCACGCCTGACGTCATTCGAATATGTGTCTTACCCAAGGGCGATGATGGCATGCTACACCTGACGTAGTTCGATAATTTTTGTCGTGCAAGGGCGATGATTGGATGTGACACATGACGTCATCCGACCATGTGTGCTGCCCAAGGTGATGATGACATATCATGCTCGAGGTCGTCCGACTGTGTGTGCTACCATAGGGCGATTATGGCATGCAACACCAAATATCACCCGACCGTGTGCTTCAAAAGGGCAATGCGGGCATGCCATGCCCAACATCATATGATCATGTGTGATGTCCAAGGGAGATGATAACTTGCCACGCCCGACGTCGTTCGACTGCTTATGATTTCTAAGGGCTATAATAGCATGCCACACCAGACGTTATTTTCCTGTGTGTGCTGCCCAAGGGCGATGATGGCATGCCACACCCAACGTTGTCCGATAGTGTGCTGCCCAAGGGCGATGATGCCATGCGATGCTCGACGTCGTCCAACCATGTGTGATGCCCACGGACCATGCGGGATTGCCACGCCTGACATCATCCAATCATGTGTGGTGCCCAACAGCGATGATGGCATGTCATGCCCGACGTCATCCGACAATTAATGCTGCCCAAGGCCACTATAGGCTTGCCATGCCTAACGTTGTCCAGCAATTTGTGTAGTCCATGGGCGATGATAGCGTGCCACGCCCGACGCCATCCTATCGTGTTTTTTGTCCAAGGGCAATGATGACATGCCACATTTGATGTCGTCCGACCCTGTGTGCTATCCAAGGGAGATGGTTGCATGCCACGATCAACGTCCTTCAACCGTGTATTTTGTCCAATGGAGATAATTACATGCCACACCTCACGTAGTACGACCATGTATGCTACATAAGGCGATGATGGTATCCCACACCCGACGTCGTCTGTATGTGTGCAGTACATAGGCATGATGGCATGCCACGTTGATGTCGTCCCACAGAGTGTGTTGCCGAAAGGGGATGATGTCATGACAAGATTGACATCGTCCGAGCATGTGCTTTCCAAGGTCGAGATAGCATGCCACACCTGATGTAGTTTGACCGTGTGTGCTTCCCAAGGGCAATGATGGCATGTATGCCCGATGTCATATGACCGTGTGTTTTGTCCAAGGGCAATGATGACATGCCACGCCAAATGTTGTCTGACCCTGTGTGTGTTGTCCAAGGGAGATGATGGCATGCAAAGCTCGACGTCGTCCGACCGTGTCTTTTGTCCAATGGCAATGATGGAATGCCACACTCGATGTTGTCCGACAATGTGTTTTCCCTTATGGCGAGAACCATATGCCACGCCCGATGTTTTCCAACCGTATGTGTAGTCCAAGGGTGATGATGGCATGCCACGCCCAATATCATCCGACCGTGTGTGCTTCACAAAGGCCATGCGGGCATGACATCCCCGAGGTCATCTAATCTTGTGTGCTGTTCAAGGGCAATGATAACATGCCACGCCTGACGTCGTTCTCCCATGTATGCTTTCCAAGGGCTATGATGGGATGCCACACCTAACGTCATCCAACCGTGTATGCTGCCCCAGGGCGATGATGGCATGGCACGCCCAACTTCGTCCAACGGTGTGTGCTGCCCAAGGGTGATGACACCATGCGATGCTCGACGCATTTAGCCATTTGTGCAGTCCAAGGGTGATAATGGCATGCCATGCTCGACGTCGTCCGACCGTGTGCTTTGTCCAAGGGTAACCATGACATGCCACGCCTGATGTCGTTCGACCCTGTGTTTGCTTTTCAAGGGAGATGATGGCATGCCACTCTCGATGTCGTTCGACCATGTGTGATACCCTAGGACATGATGGAATGCCATGACGGACATTGTCCAGCCATGTATGATGCCAAAAGGCTATGATTGAATGCAATGTACGGTGTAGTCCGATCATGTATGCTTTCTAAGAGAGATGACTGCATGCCACGGTCAACCATGTCCGACCATGTGTGCTGCCCAAAGGCCATGCGGCCATGTCATGCTTGACATCGCCGGATCGTGTGTGCTGACCAAGGGCGATAATAACATGTCATGCGCGACATCATGTGACTGTGTAGGATTCCCAAGGATAATTATGGCATGCCACGCCTAATGTCGTCCGACAGTTTGTGCTGCCAAGGGCCATGGGTGCATACCATCCACGATGTCATCCAACTGTATGTGAAGTCCAAGGGAGAATAAGTCATGCCATGCTCTACGCCATTCATCCGTATGTGTTATCCAAGTGATAATGACATTACACGACCAACGTCGTACAACAGTCTTTGTTGCCCAAGGATGATTATGGCAAGCCATGCACAACATAGTCCGATCGTGTGTGCTTCCCAAGAGCAATGATTGCATGCAGATCCCAATGTCATTTGTTCTTGTGTGCACTTCAAATGCGATGATGGCATGCAACGACAGACGTCATCCTACCGTGTGTGTTGCCCAATGTCCATGTGGCATGCCACGGCCGATGTCATCCGACAGTGTTTGCTGCCCATGGCTATGATGGCATGCCATGGCTAACGTCATGCGGCCGTGAGTGTTGCCCAAGCTCCATGCGGGCATGTCGTGTTTGAGTTAGTACAACCTTGTATATTTTGGAAGGGTAAAGATGGCATTTAATGCCCGACGTCGTCTAATCATTTATGCTGCCCAAGGTGATGATAGAATGACACGCCCGACGTTGTCCGACCATATATTTTGTCCAAGGGCGATGATGGTATGCCACGCTCGACGTAGTCTGATTGTGTGTGCTGTCTAAGGGTGATGATGGCATGCCACGCATGACGTAGTTTGAACGTGTGTGTTGTCCAAGGGCAGTGATGGCATGCCACGCTCGACGTCATCTGATTGTGTGTGCTACGCAAGGACCGTGCTAGCATGCAATACCAGACGTCTTTGACTTTGTGATATGTCCAAGGGTGATGATAGTTTTCCATGTCAAATGTCGTTTGTCCGTGTTTGTTGACCAAAAAAGATGATGGCATTCCATGCTCGACATCATCGGATCATGTGTGCTATCGAAGGGCGATGATGGTATGCAATGCCCGATGTCATATGATTGTGTGTGCATCACAAGGGCAATGATGTCATACCATGCTCGACCCCGTTCGTCCGTGTAGGTTTTACAAATGCGATGATTGCATGCCATGCCCCAAGTAGTCCAACCGTATGTGTTGTCAAAGAGCGAGTTAGGATGCCACACCCGACGTCGTCCGTCCTTTTTGCAGTCCAAACGCGAAGATGTTATGCCACGTCTATGTCGTCTGACATTGTGTGTAGTCCAAAGGGGATAATGTAAGGACAATCCCGAAAACGTCCGACCAAGTGTTATACAAGGGCAAGATATCATGCCACGCCTGACGTAGTCCGACCGTGTGTACTTCCTAAGGGCAATGATGGCATAAACACGCGACGTAGTCTGATCGTGTGTGTTGCAAAAGGGCGATGATCGCATCCCACGCCCAATGTCGTATGACGCTGTGTGCTGACCAAGGGCGATGATGGAAGTCCATGCCCGAAATTGTCTGACTGTGTCTTCAGACCAAGGGCGATGATAACATACCTGGACCGTCGTTGTCCGACCAGGTATGATGTCCAAGGGAAACGAAGGCATGCCACACCCGATGTCGTGTGATCGTGTGTGCTAACCCAGGCCCATGATGGCATGCCACGCCCAACATCGTCCCACCGTGTTTGCTGCCCAAGAGCTATGATGGCATGCCATGCACGACCTCATCTAATCTTGTGTGTTGTCCAAAGGACATGATGGCATGCCACGCTTGACCATGTCCGACTATGTTTGCTGCGCAAAGGCAATGCGGGCTTGTCACGCTTGACGTTGTCCGACCGTTTATGATGACCAAGGGCGATAATAACATATCATGCTTGACATCGTGTAACCATGTTTGCTTCCCAAGGGAGATGATGGACGCGAAATGTCGTCCGATTGTGTGTGCTGCCCAAGGGCCATGTGGGCATGCCACACCCGATGTTTTTCAACCGTATATGCAGTCCAAGGGCGATGATGGCATGCCACGCCCGATGTCATCTGATCGTGTGTGCTTCACAAAGGCCATGCGGGCATGACATGCCCGACGTCGTTAGATCGTGTGTGCTGTTCAAGGGCGATGATAACATGCCACGCCCGACGTCGTTTGACCGTGTATGATTTCCAAGGGCTATGAAGGCTTGCCACACCCAATGTCATCCTACCGTGTATGCTGCCCAAGAGAGATGATGGAATGGCACGCCCGACATTGTCTGACGATGTGTGCTGCCCAAGGGTGATGGCATGGCATCGTCCGATCATGTGTGATGTATAAGGGCGATGTTAACATGACACGCCCGAAGTTGTTCGATCGTTCATGATATCCAAGGTCTATAATGGCATGCCACACCCAACGTCGTCCGGTTGTAAGTGCTGCATAAGGGCGATGATGCCATGTGACGCTCGACGTCGTCCAACCATGTGTGCTGCCCAAGGACCATGACAGCATGCCACTCCCGGCACCGTTCAATCGTGTGTTTTGCGCAAGTACAATGATGGCATGTCATAGTTGATGTCGTTCGACCATTTATGCTGCCCAAGGCCCATGCGGGCATGCCACGCCCGATGTCATCTGACCATCTCTGCAATCCAAAAACGATGATGTTATGACTCGCCCGACATTGTCCAATGGTGTATGCTAACCAATAGCGAGATGGCATGCACTGCCCGACGTTGTCCGACCGTGTTTGCTGCCTAAGAGTAATGATGGCATCTAACACCCAACATCATCCAAACATGTGTGCATCACAAGAGCGATATTGGCATGGCACGCTAGCGTCTACGATGATGCATGCTTCCCAAGGGCGATGATAGAATGCCACACTTGACATCGTTCAACCATTTGTTCAATTCAAATGCGATCATAATATGCCATGAGCGATGTTGTCCGACGGGTTATGCTGCCCAAGGGCAATGACGGCATACCATGCCAAACATCGTTCGTCCGTGTGTCTAAAGGCGATGATGGCATGTCATGCCCGACTTCATCTGACTGTGTGAGCTATCCAAGGGATAGAAGGAATGCCACGCCCAATGTAGTTCAGCCGTGTGTTTTGCCTAAGGGCAATGATGGCATCTAACGCCCGATGTCATCTGATCGTCTGTGCTGTCGAAAGGTGATGATGGAATGCCAAGCCTGACGTCGTTTGTTCGTGTGTGCTGCCCAAGGAACATGCAGGCATGCCACGCCCGATGTGTTCCAATCGTGTGTGCTGTCGAAGGGCGATGATAACATGCCAAGATCGATGATGTACGATCGTCTATGATTTCCAAGGGCGATGATGGAATTTTATGCCCTACGTCATCAGATCTTGTGTGCTACCCAAGGGCCATGCAGGCATATCACTCACGACATGGTCTAATCGTGTGTGCTGTCAAAAGGTAACAGTAATATGCTACACTGACGTCGTCCGACCGTGTATGCTTTCAAAGGCGATGATGGAATGTCACACCCGACGTCGTCCAATGGTGTCTGTTGCCTAAATGTTATGATGTCATGCTAATCCCGACGTATTCTCATCGTGTGTGCTATCCAAAGCGATGATGGTATGCCACGCTCAACATCTTCTAGTCATGTGTGCTATCCAAGGACCATGCTAGCACACCATGCGCGACGTCGTTCGCCTGTGTGATATGTCAAAGGTGATTATTGAATGACACATCCAATGTTGTTCGTCCATGTGTGTTGTCGAAAGGAAATGATGGTATTCCACGCCTGACATCATCCGATCGTGTGTGCTATCCAAGGGTGATGATGGCATGTCATGCCCGGCGTCATCTGACCGTGTGTGCTGCACAAGGACAATGATGGCATACCACTCTCGACGTTGTTCATCCGTTTGGGATGTTCAAAGGTGACGATGGCATGCCACGCCCCAAGTAGTCCGACCATGTGTGTTGTCAAAGAGCGTGACGGCATGCCATGCATGACTTCGTCCGACCGTTTGTGCTGCCCAAGGGCGATGATGGCATGCCACCCCGATCGTGTGTGCTTCCCAAGGTCCATGCTTGCATTCCACGCTCGACGTCGTAAGACCTTGTGTGCTGCCCAACGCCGATGATTGAATGTCACGCTCGATGTCGTCAGACCCTATATATTTTGTCCAAGGGCGATGATGACATGGCACATTAACTTTCTCCGACCGTATGTGCTGCCCAAGGGAAATGCGGGTATGCCAAGCATAACGTCGTCCGACTTGTGTTCTGTCCAAGGGTTATGATGGAAATCCATGCCAGACGTAGTCCAATAGTTCGTGCTATCCAAGGGCGATGATGGCATGCCACACAAGACGTCATCCTACCGTGTGTACTACCCAAGGTCCATGTGGCATGCCACACCCAATTTCATCCGACAATGTGTGCTGCCCAAGGGCGATCATGGCATGTCACACCTTTTGTAGTCCTACCGTGTGGGCTGCCCATGGCAATCATGGCATGCCACGCCTAACATCGTGTGACCGTATACGTTTCCCAATGGCCATGCGGGCATACAACGCTTGACATTGTCCGGTCGTATAGGCTAACTAAGAGATATGATTACATGTCATGCCCGATCGTATTATGGGATGCCATGTCCAATGTCGTTTCTTTGTATGTGTTGATCAAAAAGATGATGGCATTCCACGCTTGTTGTCATCCAAGCGTGTGTGCTATCTAAGGGAGATGATGGCATTCAATGCCCGACGCCATCTGACCGTGTGTGTTGCACAAGGGTATTGATGGCATACCATGCTCGACGCCATTCGTCCGTGTTGGTTTTTCAACGGAGATGATGGATGCCACGCCCCACGCAGTCCAACCATATGTGTTGTCAAAAAGCGAGATGGCATGCCACACCCGACGTGGTCCGATTGTGTGTGCTACCCAAGGGCGATTATTGCATGGCACTCTGATCTTATGTGGTTTCCAAGGGCCATGTAGGCCTGTCACACCCAATGTCGTCTGAAAGTGTGTGTTGCCCTAGGGCGATGATATCATGTAACGCTCCTTGTTGTTCGACCTTGTGTATTTTTTCCAAGGGCGATGATGGCATGCCACACCGACGTCCTCCAACCCTGTGTGCTGCCCAAGGGCAATGCGGGAATGCCACGTCCGACTTGTGTTCTGTCCAAGGGAGATGATGGCATGCCATACCAGACGTAGTCCGATCGTTCGAGCTGGTCAAGGGCAAATATAAAATGCAACTCATGACGTCGTTCGGTCGTGTGTTTTGCCCAAGCGTGATGATAACATGTTATGCTCGATGTCATCCGACTGTATGTGCTGGCCAAGCGCAATGATGGCATGACACGCCTGATGTCATCCTACCGCGTATGCTTCACAAGGTCCATGCGGGCATGCCACGCCCCACATCGTCCGATCATGTGTGTTGTATAAGGGCGATGTTAACACTACACGCCCGATGTTGTTCGATCGTGTATGCTTTCCAAGGCCTATAATGGCATTCCACACCCAACGTCTTCCGGTCGTAACTGCTTCCTAAGGGCGATGATGGCATGAAATGCCCTACATTGTCCGACGGTGTGTGCTGCCCAAGGGCGATGATTCCAAGCGACGCTCGACATCATCCAACCATGTGTTCTACCCAAGGACCAAGCGGGCATGCCACGCTAAACATCATTCGATCGGGTGTGATGCCCAAGTATGATTATGGTATGTCATGCCTGATTTTGTCCGACAATTTATGCTGCCCAATGCCCATGCAGGCATGCCACGCCTGACATCGTCCGTCCATTTGTGCAATCCAAAGGTGATCATGTCATGACAGTCACGACGTCGTTCGATCATGTATGCTTTCCAAGAGCGAGATGGCATGCACGGCCCGATGTTATCCGACCGTGTTTGCTGCCCAAGGGTAGTGATGGCATCTAACACCAAACATCGTCCGAACATGTGTGCTTCACAAGGGCGATAATGGCATGCCACACACGCGTCTACGATGATGTGTTCAACCCAAGGGCGATGATAGCATAAAACACTTGACGTTTTTCGACCGTGTGTTCTGTCCAAATGCCATGATAAAATGCCACGCCCAATGTCGTCCGACGGTGTATGCTGTCCAAGGGCGATGATGGCATGCAATGCCTAACATCGTTCATCTGTGTGTGTTGTCCAATGGCCATGATGGCATGCCATGCCCGACTTCATCTAACCGTGTTAGCTATCCAAGGGTGAGATTGCATGCCAAGCCCAATGTTGTCCGATCGTGTGTAGCCTAAGGGCAATGATGGCATCGAACACCCGATGTCATCTTATCATCTGTGGTGTCCAAAGGAGATGATTTCATTCCAGGCCTAACGTCATTTGACCGTGCGCGATGCCCAAGGGACATGCAGGCATGCCACGCCCGGCGTGGTCCAAACGTGTGCGTGATTCAAGGGCGATGATAACATGCCACGATCGACGACGTACGATCGTGTATGCTTTCCAAGGGCGATGAATGCATTTTACGCCCGACTTAATCCGACCGTGTGTGCTTTCCAATGTCCATGCAGGCATATTACTCCCGACGTAGTCTAATTGTGTGTGTTGCCCAAGGGTGAGGGTAATATGCTACGCGGATGTAGTCCGACCATGTATGATTTAAAAGGGCGATGATGGAATGCCACACCTAACGTCATCCAACAGCGTGTGCTTCCTAAGGGTGATGATGTCATGCTAATCCCGACATATTCTGATCGTGTGTGCTGTCCAAGGGTGATGATGGCATGCCAAACTCAACATCATCTAATCGTGTGTGCTACACAAGTACCATGCTAGCACGCCATGACCGACGTCGTTCTATCGTGTGATATGTCCACAATGATGATGGCATGACACGTCCAATGTTGTTCGTCCATGTGTATTGTCGAAAAGAGATGATGGCATTCCATGCCTAACATCGTCTAATCGTGTGTGCTATCCATGGGCGATAATGGCATGCCATGCCCGATGTCAGCCGACCGTGTGTGCTGTACAAGGGAAATGATGGCATACCACTCTCGATGTTTTTCATCCGTTTGGGATGTTCAAAGGCGATAACGGCATGCCACGCCTCAAGTAGTCCGACCGTGTGTGCTGCCCAAGAGCAATGATAGCATGTCACGCTCGATGTCATCAGACCCTTTATATTTTGTCAAAGGGTGATGATGACATGCCACACTAATTTCCTCCAACCGTATGTGATGCCCATGGACAATGTGGGCATGCCAAGCACAACGTCATCCGACTTGTGTTCTGTCCATGGGCGATGATGAAAAGCCATGCCAGACGTGGTCCAATAATTTTTGCCATCCCAGGGCGATGATGGCATATGATTCTTGACATCGTTTGACCATGTGTGTTGTCCAATGGCGATGATGACATGTCACGCCCGACATCGTCTGGCTGTATGTGCTTCTTAAGGGAGATGATGGCATGTCATGCTCAACGTCGTTCGACCATTTATGCTTCCCAATGCCTATGAGGGCATGCCATACCCGACGTCATCCTTCTATTTGTGCATTCCAAATGCGATGATGGCATGCCACTCCCCACGTCGTTCAATCGTGTGTGTATTCCAAAAGCGAGATGGCATAAACCTCTCAAAATTTTCCGACCGAGTTTTCTGCACAAGGGCAATGATGGCATCTAACGCCCGACGTCATCTGATCATGTGTGCAGTCCAGGGGCGATGATAACATTCCACGCCCGACGTCGGTCGACCGTGTATGCCTTCCAAGGGCTATAATATCATGTCACACACGACGTCATTTGACTGTGTGTGCTTCCCTAGGGCGATGATGGCATGCCACGCCCAACACCATTCGAGAGTGTGCTGTCCTAGGGCGATGATTCCATGGGATGCTCAACGTCGTCCAAACATGTGTGATGCCCTAGGACCATGCAGACATGCCACACCTGACGTCATCCATTTTTTGTGCTACCCAAGGGCGATGATAGCATGTTACGCCCGATGTAATCCGATAATTAATGCAGCCCAAGGCCACTATGGGCCTGCCACACCCGACATCGTCTGACCATTTGTGCAGTCCATGGGCGATGATGGCATGCCACAGCCGACGCCATCATATCGTGTGTTTTTTCCAAGGTAAATGATGACATGCCACGCCTGATGTCGTTCGACCTTGTGTGCTATCCAATGGAGATGATGGCATGCCACGACTGACGTCGTTCGATTGTGTATTTTGTCCAATGGCGATGATGGCATGCCACGCCTGATGTCGTTTGACCATGTATTTTTTCTTATGGTGATAATGGCTTGCCACACCTCATGTAGTCCGACCATGTATGCTTCAAAAGGGAGATGATGGCGTGCAACACCCGACGTCGTCTGTACGTGTGTGTAGTACGTAGGCATGATGGCATGCCATGTCGATGTTGTCCTACAGTGTGTGTTTTCCAAAGGGGATGATGTCATGACAATCACGACATCGTCCGAGCATGTGCTTTCCAAGGTCGAGATAGCATGCCACGCCTGACATAGTCTGACCGTGTGTGCTCCCCAAGGGAAATGATGCCATGTACGCCCGATGTCATATGACCGTGTGTTTTGTCCAAGCGCAATGATGATATGCCACGCCCGATGTCATCCGACCTTGTGTGTACTATCCAATAGAGATGATGGCATGCAACGCCCGACGTCGTTCGACCGTGTCATTTGTCCAATGGCGATGAGGGAATGCCACGCCTGATGTTGTTTTACAATGTGCTTTTCCTTATGGAGAGATTGGCATGCCACGCCTCACATAGTCCGACCGTGTGTTCTGCACAATGGCGATGATGGCATGCCACACCCGACGTCGTCCGTCCGTGTGTGCAGTCCAAAGGCAATGATGTTATGCCACGTCGACGTTGTCCTATAGTGTGTGTTGTCCAAAGGGGATAATGTGAGGACAAGCCCGACATCGTCCGACCATGCGTTATCCAAGGGCGAGATAACATGCCATGCCCAATGTTGTCCAACCATATGTACAGTCCAAGGGCGATATGGCATGCCATGCCTAACGTCGTTCCATGCTTTCCAAGGGCTATGATGGGATGCCACACTCGACGTCATCCGACCGTGTATGCTGCCCCCGGGCGATAATGGCATGGCATGCCCAACGTCGTCCGAAGGTGTCTGCTGCACAAGGGTGATGATACTATGCAATTCTCGACGTCGTTCAACCATTTGTGCAGTCCAAGGACGATAGTGGCATGCCATGCCCGATGTCGTCCGACCGTGTGTTTTTTCCTAGGGCAATGATGACATGCAACTCCTGATGTCGTTTGACCCTGTGTGTGCTGTTCAAGGGAGATGATCACATACACCGCTGAAAGACGTTCAACCATTTGTTTTTACTTATGGCGATATTGGCATGGCACACCTTACATTGTCCGACCGTGTGTACGACACAAGGTCGATGATGACATGCCACGCCCGATGTGTCCGTTTGTGTGTGCAGTCCAAAGGCAATGATGGAATGCCAAGTTAACGTAGTCTCTCTGATTGTGTTTAACAAAGGGTGAGATAGTATACAAAGCCTGACATAGTCCGACCGTGTATGCTTCCCAATGATAATGACTGCATGTACCGCCCGACGTAGTCCGATCGTGTGTGCTGCACAAGGTCAATGATAGCATGCCACGCCCGACATCGTACACCACTGTGTGCTTACCAAGGGCAATAATTTTATGCCACGCACGACATCGTCTAGATGAGTGTTCATTCCAAGAGCGATGATAAATTGCCACACATGTCGTTGTTCGACCATGTATGCTGTCCTAGGGCGATGATGGCATGCCACACCCGACATCGTCCAACCGTGTGTACTATTCTAGGACTATGATGGCATGCCACGCCCAACGTCGTCCGACCATGTATGATGCCAAAGGGCTATGATGGCATGTCATGCCCGACATAGTCCGATCTTGTGTGTTGTCTAAGAGAGATGAAGGCATGACACGCTCGACCTTGTACCACCATATGTGCTGCCGAAAGGCCATGTGGGCATGTTACGCTTGACGTAGTTGGACCGTGTGAGATAACAAAGGTCGATAAAAACATGTCATGCGCGACATCGTCTGTCTGTGTATGCTTCCCAAGGGTGATGATGTCATTCCACGCCCGATGTCGTCTGACAATTTATGCTTCCCAAGGGCCATGGGTGCATGCCAGGCCCGATGTCGTCCAACCATATGTGCAGTCCAAGGGTGATGATGGCATGCCACGCCTGACGTAGTCTGATCGTGTGTGCTGTCCAAGCGAGATAATAACATGCAATGCCCAATGTCGTACGATCGTTAGTGCTGTCCAAGGGTGATTATGGCATGTCATGCGCGGCATAGTCCATTCTTGTGTGTTGTCCAACAGAGACACGCTCGACGTTGTCCGACCATGTGTGTTGTCTAAGTGCGATGATAACATGCCATGCCTGACATCATGTAAATGTGTATGCTTTCAAAGGGTGATGATGGCTTGCCACACCCAACATCGTCTCACCGTGTGTGCTGCACAAGGGGGATAATGGCATGCCACGCCTGATAATGTCTGATCATGTATGCTTTCCAAGGGCGATGATGACATGCCACGCCCGGTGTTGTTTGATCGTGTATGCTATCCAAGGTCCGTGCGGGTATGTAGCACCCGACATCTTCTGACCGTGTGTGCTGTCAAAAGGTGACGGTAACATGCTACATCGACGTCGTCCGACCGTGTATGCTTTCCAAGTGCGATGATGGAATTCCACGCCCAATGTTATCTGGCCGTGTGTGCTGCCTAAGGGTGATTATGTCATGCCACGCCCGATGTAGTCTAATCGTGTGTGTTATCGAAGGGTGATGATGGCATGCCATGCTCGATTTCGTCTGATCGTTTGTGCTATTATAGGACCATACTAGCATTCTATGCCCGACATTGTTTGACCATGAGATATGTCCAAGGGCGATGAAAGCATGCCACATTCACTATCGTTTGTCTCTATATGTTGTCTAAAGGAGATGATGGCATTCCACGCTCGATGTCATCTGCTCGTGTGTGTTATCCAAGGGAGATGATGACATGCCTTGACCGACGTCATCTAACTGTTTGTACTGCACATGGGCAATGATGGCATACCATGCTTGACGCCATTCATCCGTGTAGGTTGTCATAAGGATATGATGTCATGCTCGACGTCATTCGAGTCAGCATGGTGTCCATGGGCAATAATGGCCTTCCACGCCCAACATCATTTGAACATGTGTCCTTCCCAAGGGCGATGATGGCATGCCACGCCCGACGTAATCCGGTCGCGTATGCTTTCCAATACGATAATGGCATGCCATGCTCAACATCGGGCCTCAGAGTTTGTTGTCCAAATGTGATGATGGCATGCCATGCCTGACGTCATCCTACCATGTGTGCTGCCCAAGGTCCATGTGGCATGCCATGCCCGATGTCATCCAACAGTGTGTGCTGCCCAAGGGCGATAATGGCATGTCATGCCCGATGTATTCCGAACGTATGTGCTGCCAATGGCTATGATGGCATGCCACGCCCAACGTCGTGCGACCGTGTGTGTTAGCCAAGGGACATGAGGGCATGCCACGCTTGAGGTCGTCCGATCGTATGTGCTAACTAAGGTATATAATTACATGTCATGCCCGACGTAGTCCAACCGTTTATATGTTTGAACAACAATTATGGCATTTAATGTCCGACGTCATCCGATTGTTTATGCCTTCCCAAGGGTGATGATAGCATGCCACGCCCGATGTCGTCCAACCATATATTTTTTTCCAAAGGTGATGATGACATGCCATGCCCGACATAGTCTGATCGTGTGTACTGTCTCAGGGTGATGATGGCATGCCACTATGATCGTGTGTGATGTCCAAGGGCAATGATGGCATGCCATGCTCGACATCGTCTGATCGTGTCTGCTACCCAAGAACCATGCTTGCATGCCACGCTGGACGTTGTTCGACTCTGTGATATGTCCAAGGGAGATGATGGCATGCAATATTCAATTTCGTTTGGCCGTGTCTGTTGACCAAAAAAGATGATGGCATTCCACGCTCGACGTCATCCGATCGTGTGTGTTATCTAAGGGCAATGATGGCATGTTATGCCCGACGTCATTAGACTGTGTGTGCTGCACAATGGCAATAATGGTATACCATGATCGACGTCGTTTGTCCGTGTAGGTTGTTCAAAGGCTATTATGGCATGCCACGCCCCAAGTAGTCAAACCGTATGTGTAGTCAAAAAGCCAGATGGTATGTAACACCCGACGTCGTCCGACCGTATGTGCTGCCCAAGGGCGATTATGGCATGCCACTCTGATCGTGTGTGCTTCAAAAGGGCCATGCGGGCCTGCCACGCCCAACATTGTCTGACTGTGTGTGTTTTCTTAGGGTGATGATGGCATGCCACACTGACATCCTCGGACCCTGTGTGGTGCCCAACAGCAATGCGGGCAAGCCACGTCTGACTTGTGTTGTGTGCAAGGGAGATGATGGCATGCCATAACAGACATAGTCCGATTGTTCGGGCTGGCCAAGGATGATTATGGCATGCAACTCATGACGTCGTTCAGCCGTGTGTTCTGCCCAAGCGCAATGATGACATGTCACGCTCGACTTCATCTGACTGTATGTGCTGTTCAACAGAGATGATGGCATGACACGCCCGATGTAATCCGACCATGTGTGCTTCACAAGGTCCATGGGGGCAGGCCACGCCCCACATCGTGCAATCATGTGTGTTGTCCAAGGGGGATGTTAACATTACACTCCCGTAAGTGCTGCCTAAGGGCAATGATTGCGTGAAATGTCCTACATCGTCTGACGGTGTGTGCTTCCCAAGGGTGATGATCCCATGCGAGGCGCGACGTCGTCCAACCATGTGTGCTTCCCAATGACCATACGGGCATGCCACACCCAACATCATTCGATCGTGTGTGCTGCCCAATTACGATGATGGCATGTCATGCTCGATTTCGTCCGACCATTTATGCTGCCCAAGGCCCATGTGGGCATGCCACGCCCGACGTCGTCCCGCTATTTGTTCAATCCAAGAGAGATGATGCCATGACATGCCCGACGTCGTTCGATCATTTATGTTGTCCAAGAGCGAGATGTCATGCACTGCCCAATGTTGTCCGACGGTGCTTGCTGCCCAAGGGTAATTATGGCATCTAACACCCGACGTCGTCCGAACATGTGTGCTTCACAAGGGTGTTAATGGCATGCCACGCCCGCGTTTACGATGATGTGTGCTGTCCAAGAGCGATTATAACATGCCACTCTTGACATTTTCCGACCGTTTGTTCTGTCCAATGGCGCTCATAATATGCCACACCCGATGTCGTCCGACGGTGTATGCTGCATAAAGGAGATGATTGCATGCCACGTCTAACATCGTTCATCCGTGTGTGGTTTCCAAAAGCAATGATGGCATGCCATGCCCGACTTCATCCGACTGTGTTAGGTATCAAAGGGTGAGATTGCATGTCACGCCCAATGTAGTTCGACCGTGTGTTACCTAAGGGCAATGATGGCATCTAAGCCCAAAGTGATCTGATCGTTTGTGCTGTCCAAAGGCGATGATGGCATGCCACGCCTGACGTCGTTTGAGCGTGTGTGATGCCCAAGGGACATCCAGGCATTCAACGCATACGTGGTCCTATCGTGTGTGCTGTCCAAGGGCAATGATAACATGCAACCATCGACGATGTACGATCGTGTATGCTTTCCAAGGGCGATAATGGCATTTTACGCCCGACGTAATCCGATCGTGTGTGCTGCCCAATGGACATGCAGAGATATCACGCCCGACGTGGTCTAATCATGTGTTATGTCCAAGGGTGACGGTAATATGCTACGCCCACGTCGTCCAATCTTGTATGCTTTCAAAGGGTTATGATGGAATGCCATACCTGACGTCATCCAATTGCGTGTGCTTCCTAAGGGTGAGGATGTCATGCAAATCTCGACGTAGTCTGATTGTGTGCTATCCAAGTGAGATGTTTGCATGCCAATCTCAACATCGTCTGATTGTGTGTGCAACCCAAGGACCATGCTGGCACGCGACGCCTTACGTCATTCGGCCGTGTGATATGTCAAGGTAATGATGCATGATACGTCCAATGGTGCTCGTCCATGTGTGTTGTCGAAAGGAGAAGATGGCATTCCACGCTTGACGTCGTCCGATCGTGTGTGCTATCCATGGGCGATTATGGCATGCCTTGACCGACGTCATCCGACCTTGTGTGCTGCACAAGGGCAATGATTGCATACAACTCTCAACGTTGTTCATCCGTTTGGGATGTTCAAAAGCGATGATGGCATGTCATGCCCCAAGTAGTCCGACCATGTGTGTTGTCAAAAAGCGTGACAACATGCCATGCCTGACTTCATCCGACTGTGTGTGCTGCCCAAGGGCGATGATGGCATGCCACCCCGACCATGTGTGCTGCCCAAAGTCCATGCGGTCATGGCACGCTCAACGTCGTTCGACCTTGTGTGAGCCCAAGGGCGATGATAGTATGTCACGCTCGATATCGTCAAACCATGTATATTTTGTCCAAGGGCGATGATGACATGCCACACTGACTTCCTCCAACCGTATGTGCTACCCAAGGGCAAAGCGGGCATGCCAAGCACTACGTCGTCCAACTAGTTTTCTGTCCAAGGGCGGTGATGGCAAGCCATGACAGACGTATTCCAATAGTTCTTGCTATCCAAGGGCGATGATTGCATACGATGCTTGACATCGTTTGACCATGTGTGCAGCCCAAGGGCGATGATGACATGTCACGCCGGACATTGTCCAACTGTATGTGCTGCCCAAGGGCAATGATGGCAAGTCATGCTCGACGTCGTTCAACTAATTATACTTCCCAAGGCCCATAAGGGCATGCCACGCCCAACGTCATCCTGCCATTTGTACATTCCAAGGGCGATGATGGCATGCCATGCCCCACGTCGTCTTATCGTGTGTGTTGTCCATAGTCGAGATGACATACACCTCCGAACGTTTTCTGACCAAGTTTGCTGCCGAAGGGGAATAATGACATCTAACGCACGACGTCGTCTGAACATGTGTGCTCCACAAGGGTGATGATGCCATGCCATATCTGCGTCTACGATGATGTGTGATGCCCAAGGGCGATGATGGCATGCCACGCTTGACGTCGTTTGACTTGTTCTTTCCAAAGCAATAATTACTTGTCTTGCCCGATGTCCTTTGACAGTGTATGTTGTCCAAGGGCGATGATGGCATGTCACGCCTGACATCATCCAAATAAGTGTCTTACCCAAGGACGATGATGGCATGCCACACCTGGCGTAGTTCGATCATTTTTATCGTGCAAGGGCGATGATTGGATGCGACACTTTACATCGTCCAACTTTGTGTGCTGCCAAGGTGATGATGACATATCATGCCCGACGTCCTCCGGCTTTGTGTGCTACCACAAGGCGATTATGGCATGCCACAACCGATATCACCCGACCATGTGTGCTTCACAATGGCCATGCGGGCATGACATGCCCAACGTTGTCTGATCGTGTGTGTAGTTCAAGGGCGATGACAACATGCCATGCCCGATGTCGTTCGACCATGTATGCTTTTCAAGGGATATGAAGGAATGCCACACCTGACGTCATCCGACCGTGTATGCTACCCAAGGGTGATGATGGTATGGCACGCCCAACTTCGTCTAACGGTATGTTCTTCCAAAGGGTGATGACACCATGTGATGCTCGACATCTTTCAGCCATTTGTGGAGTCCAAGGGCGATAATGGCATGCCATGACCGACGTTGTCCGACCGTGCGTTTTGTCCAAAGGCAATGATGACATGCCACGCCTGATGTCGTTCGACCCTATGTGTGCTTTTCAAGAGAGATGATGGCATGCCACGCTCGATGTCATCTGACCATGTGTGCTTCCTTATGGCGATATTGGCATGACACACCTCACGTAGTCCGACCGTGTGTACAACTCAAGGGCGATGATGACATACTAAGCTCGACGTTGTCCGTTTGTGTGTGCAGTACAAAGGCGCTGATAGCATGCCACATTAACGTCATCCCTCAGATTGTGTTGTCCTAAGAAATTATGGCATGCCACATTAACATTGTCCCGACATAGTCCGACCGTGTGCTGTCCAAGGGCGAGATAGTATGCCACGCCTGACGTAGTTCGACCGTGTGTTCTTCCAAGGACAATGATGTCATGTACCGCCCTACGTAGTCCGATCGGATGTGCTGCATAATGGAAATAATAGTATGCCACGCCCGACGTCGTATAACACGATATGCTAACCAAATGCAATGATGTTATGCCTCACTCGACATCGTCTCACTAGGTGTTCATTTCAAGAGCGATGATAGCATACCTCGCATGTCATTGTCGGACCATGTATGTTGTCATAGGGCGATGATGGCATGCCACACCCGACATCGTCCAACCGTGTGTGCTACCACAGGACCATGATGGCATGCCATGCCCGACTTCGTCCGACCATTTATAATAGCAAAGGGCTATGGTGGCATGCCATGCCCGACATAGTCCGATCTTGTGTGTTGTCTAAGAGAGATGATAGCATGCCACGCTCGACCTTTTCCCACCGTGTGTGTTGCCCAAAGGCCATGCGGGAATGTCATGTTTGACGTCGTCGGACCGTGTGTGCTGAAAAAAGGCGATAATAACATGCCATGCGTGACATCGTCTGACTGTTTATGCTTCTCAAGGGTTATGATGACATACCACGCCCGATAACATCCGACAGTTTGTGCTGCCCAAGGGCCATGGGTGCATGCGACACCCGATGTCATCCAATCGTATGTTCAGTCCAACGGTGATGATGGCATGCCACGCCCGATGTAGTCTGATCGTGTGTGCCGTCAAGGGAGATAATAACATGTAATGTCCAACATCATACGATTGTCAGTGCTGTCCAAGGGCGATGATGAAATGTGATGCCCGACGTAGTCCATTCTTTTCTGTTGTCCAAGAAAGATAATTGCAAGTCACGCTAGACGTCGTCTGACCATGTGTGCTGTACGAGTGCTGCCTAAGGGTGATGATGGCATGCCACACCAGACGCAGTCTAATCGTGTGTGCTGTCGAAGGGTGATGATGGCATGCCACGCCCGACGTCGTCTGTTGTGTGTGCTACCCAAGGACCATACTATACCCGACGTCATTCGACCATGATATATGTCCAAGGGCGATGATCGCATGACACGTCCAATGTAATTTTTCCGTGTGTGTTATCGAAGGAGATGATGGAATTCCACGCTTGACGTCAACAGATTGTGTATACTATCCAAGAGAGATAATGGCATGCCTTACCCAACGTCATCCGACTGTTTGTCCTGCACATGTGCAATGATGGCATACCGTGCTCGACCCTGTTCATCCGTGTGGGTTGTCCTAAGAAGATGATTCCATGCTCGACGTCATTCGAGTGAGTATGCTGTCCATGGGAAATAATGGCTTGCCACACCCGACGTCGTTCGAACGTGTGTCCTTCCCAAGGGTGATGATTGCATGCCACAACTGACATAATCTGGTCATGTATGCTTTCCAAGATGATGATGGCATGCCACGCTCAATACCATCTGACTGTTTGTGCTTCCCAAGGACCATGATGGGATGGCACGATTGCCGTTGTAAGACCGTGTATGCTGCCCAAGGACAATGATGGCATGCCATGCCCAATGTAGTCCAATCTTGTGTGCGGTCCAAGGGAGATAATGGCAAGTCACGCTCGACGTTGTCCGACCATGTGTGCTTTCCAAGTAAGATGATAACATGCCACGCTCGAAGTTCTCTGACCGTGTATGCTTTCAAAGGGCGATGATGGGATGCCACACCCGACATGGTAAGACCTTTACGCTGCCCAAGGGAGATGATTGCATGCCACGCCTGACGACGTCCGATCAAGTATGCTTTCCAAGGACAATACTGGCATGCCACTCCCGAGGTCATCTGACCGTGTGTTCTTCCCAAGGTTCATGCGAGCATATCACGCCCGACATGGTATGATTGTGTCTGCTATCCAAGGGTGACCATAACATGCCACGTCAACATCGTCCCACCGTGTATGTTTTCCTAGGGCGATGATGGAATGTCACGCCCAATGTCGTCCGACCGTGTGTGCTGCCTTAGGGTATGATGGCATGCCACGCCTAATGTAGTCTGAATGTGTGTGCAGTCCAAGAGTGATGATGGTATGAAATGCTCGACATCGTATTATCGTGTGTTCTACTCAAGGACCATACTAGCATGAACCGCTCGATGTTATTCGATCGTGTAATATGTCCAAGGGCGATGATGGCATGCCACGTCCAATGTCGTTCGTCCTTGTGTGTTGTCTAAAGGAGATCATGGCATTCAACGCTCGAGGTCATCCGATCATGTGTCCTATCCATGGGCGATGATGGCATACCATGCCCAACATAATCACACCTTGTGCGCTTCACATGGGCAATGATGGAAAATCATGCTCGACGCAGTTCGTCCATGTGGGTTGTCCCAAGGCTATGTTGGAATGCCAAGGCCCAAGTACTCCGACGGTGTGTGATGTCGAAGAGCGAGACGGCATGCCATGCCCGACGTCGTCCGACCGTGTGTGCTACCCAAGGTTAATGATGGAATTCCACATCCATCGTCATCTGATCGTGTGTTCTTCCCAAGGGGATGATAGCATGTCATGCTCAATGTCATCCGACCTGTGTATTTTGTCAAAGGGCGATAATGGCAAGCCACATCGACATCCTCCGACCGTGTGTGCTACTAAGGGCAATGCTGGCATTCCACGCACTACGTCATCCTACTTGTTTTCTTTCTAAGTACGATGATTTCATGCCATTGCAAAATGTATTCCGATAATTCGTGCTGTCCAAAGGAGATGATGTCATGCGGCGCTTGACATTGTCCAACTGTGTGTGCTACCCAAAAGAGATTATGACATGTCAGGCTCAACGTCGTCCGACTATATGTGCTTCCCAAGAGCGATGATGAAATGACATGCCCGATGTCATCCAACGGTGTGTGCTTCACAAGGGCCATGCGAGCATGCCACACCCAACATTGTCTGATCTTGTGTAATGTCCCAGGGCGATGTTAAAATGCCACGCCGACATTGTTCGATTGTGTATGCTTTCCAAGGGCTATGAATGCACGCCACACCCAACGTTGTATGATCGTGTGTGCTTCCTAAGGGATATGATAGCATGAAATGCCCTATGATGTCCGAAGGTGTGTGATGCCCAATGGCGATGAGGCCATGCGACGCTCGATGTCGTCCAACCATGTGTGTTGCCCAAGAACCATATGATGATGCCATGCCCTACATCATCTGATCGTGTGTGATTCCCAAGAGAGATGATGGCATGTCACGGCCGACGTCGTACGACCATTTATGTTTCCCAAATCCCATACGTTCATGCCTGTCAAACGTCATTTGGCAATCTGTGCAGTCGAAGGGCGATGATTGCATTCCACGCCCGATGTTGTCCAATTGTGTGTGTTATCCCAGGGCGAGATGGCATGCACTGCCCAATATTGTCCTACTATGTTTGTTTCCAAATAGAAATGATGACATCTAACACACGACATCGCTCGAACGTGTGTACTCCACAAGGAAGATGATGGCATACCACACATGTGTCTAAAATGATATGTTCTGCCCACGGGCGATGATGTCATGTCATGCTTGACATTTTTTGACCTTGTCTTTTGACTAAAGGCGATGATAACATGCCACACCGGATGTCGTTTGACCGTGTATGCTTCCCAAGGACTATGATGGCATGCAATGGGACGTCGTTCGTCCGTGTGTGTTCTCCAAAGGCGATGATGGCATGCCATGCTTGACGTTGTAGTCTGACCGTGTGTGCTGCCCATGGTTATGATGGCATGCCATGCCCAACGTTGTGCGACTGTGTGTGTTGCCCAAGGTCCATGCGGGAATGCCACGGTTGATGTCGTCTGATCGTTTGTGCTAACTAAGGTATATGATTACATGTCATGCCCGACGTAGTCAAACTGTGTATATTTTAGAAAAAGACTGATGGCATTAAATGTGTGACTTCATCCGATCGTTTATGCTCTCCGAAGGGTGATGATACCATGCAACACCCAACGTCGTTTGACCGTATATTTTGTCCAAGGGCGATGATGGCATGCCACACCCAACGTAGTCTGATCGTGTGTGCTGTCTAAGGGTTATGTTGGCATGCCACACCTGACATGGTCTGATCATGTGTGATGTCCAAGGGCGATAATGGCATGCCACGCTCGACGTAGTCAGATCGTGTGTGCTACCCAAGGACCATGCTAGCATGCCACACTGGACGTCGTTCGACTGGGTGATATATCCAAGGCGATGATGGCATGACATGTCCAATGTCGTTTGTCCGTGTTTGTTGACCAAAAAAGATGGTGGCATTCCACGCTCGATGTCATCCGATTGTTTGTGCTATCTAAGGGCAATGATGGCATGCAATGCCTGATGTCATCTGAACGTGTGTGCTGCACAAGGGTAATTATGGCATACCATGCTCAACGCCGTTCGTCCGTGTTTGTTGTTCAACGGAGATGATGGCATGCCACGCACCATGTATTCCAACCGTATGTGTTGTCAAAGATCGAGATGGCATGCCACACCCGACGTCGTCCGATCATGTGTGCTGCCCAAGGGCGATTATGGCATGCCACTCTAATTGTGTGTTCTTCCAAAGGGACATGCAGGCCAGCCACGCCCAATGTCGTCCGACTGTGTTTTTTGCCCTAGGGCGATGATATCATGTCACGCTCGATGTTGTTCGACCCTCTGTATTTTTATCAAGGGCGATGATGGCATGCCACACCGACGTCCTCCGACTCTGTGTGCTGCCCAAAGGCAATGCGGCCATGCCACGTCTGACTTGTGTTCTGTAAAAGGGAGATAATGGCATGCCATGCCAGACGTAGTCCGATCGTTCGGACTGGCCAAGGGCAAATATGACATGCAACTCTTGACATCGATCGGTCGTGTGTTCTACCCAAGCGCGATGATGATATGTCATGCTCGACGTCATCCAACTGTATGTGCTCCCCAAGGGCAATGATGGAATGACACGCCCAATGTCATCCGACTGTGTGTGCTTCACAAATTCCATACGGGCATGCCACACCCGACATCGTCCAATCCTATGTGTTATACAACAGCGATGTTAACATTACATGCCCGAAGTTGTTCGATCGTGTATGCTTTCCAAGGCTTATAATGGCATTCCAGACCCAACGTCTTCTGGTCGTAAGTGCAGCCTAAGTGTGATGATGGCATGAAATGATCTACATTTTCCGACAGTGTGTGCTGCCCAATGGCGATGATTCCATGCTACCCTCGACGTCGTCCAACCATGTGTGCTGCCCAAGGACCATGCGGGCATTCCACGCTCGACATTATTTTATCGGGTGTACTATCCAAGTACGATTATTGTATGTCATGCCTGATTTTGTCCGACCATTTATGTTGCCCAAGGGCCATACGGGCATGCCATGACTGACGTCGTCCGTCCATTTGTGCAATACAAGGGTGATGATGTCATGACACTCCCGATGTCGTCCGATCATGTATGCTTTCAATGAGCGAGATGGCATGCACTGCCCGATGTTGTCCGACCGTGTTTGCTGCCCATGGGTAGTGATAGCATCTAACACCCGACATCGTCCGAATGTGTGTACATCACAAGGGTGATAATGGCATGCCACACACGCGTCTATGATGATGCATTCAGCCCAATTGCGGTGATAATATGCAACACTTGACGTTGTTCGACTGTGTATTATGTCCAAATACCATGATAAAATGCAATGCCTGATGTCGTCCGACAGTGTATGCTGCCCAACGGAGATGATGGCATGCCACGCCTAACGTCGTTCATCTGTGTGTGTTTTCCAATGGCCATGATGGCATACCATGCCCGACTTCATCTGACCGTGTTATCCATACAAGGGTGAGATTGCATGCCACGCCTAATGTAGTCCGACCATGTGTAGACTAAGGGCAGTGATGGCATCGAATGCCCGATGTCATCTGATCGTTTGTGATGTCCAAAGGCGATGATTTCATGCCACGACTGACGTCGTTTGACTGTGTGTGATCCCCACGGGACATGCGGGCATGCCACACCCGGCATGGTCCAAACGTGTGTGCTGTCTAAGGGCGATGATAACATGCCACGATCGATGATGTACGATCGTGTATGCTTTCAAAGGGCGATGATGGCATTTTACTCCCGACGTAATCCGATAGTGTGTGCTTCCCAATGGCCATGCAGGCATATCACGCCCGACGTGGTCTAATTGTGTGTGTTGTCCAAGAGTGAGGGTAATATGCTACGCCGATGTAGTCCGACCGTGTATGCTTTTAAAGGGCGGTGACTGAATGCCACACCCGATGTCGTCCAACTGTATGTGCTTCCTTAGGGTGATGATGTCATGCCAATCCCGACATAGTGTGATCGTGTGTGCTGTCCAAGGGCGATGATGGAATGCAAAACTCAACATAGTTTGATCGTGTGTGCTACCCAAGGACCATTCTAGCACGCCACGCCCAACGTCCTTCGACCTTGTGATATGTTCAAGGTGAGGATGGCATGACACGTCCAATGTTGTTCGTCCATGTGTGTTGTCGAAAAGAGATGATTGCATTCCACACCATAAATCGTTCGATCATGTGTTCTATCCATGGGCGATGATGGCATGCCATGCCCGAAGTCATCCAATCGTGTGTGCTACACAAGGGAAATGATGGCATACAACACTCGACGTTTTTCATCTGTTTGGGATGTTCAAAGGCGATGATGTTATGCCACGCCCCAAGTAGTCCGACCGTGTGTGCTGCCCAAGGGCAATGATAGCATGTCACGCTCGATGTCGTCAGACCCTGTATATTTTGTTAAAGGGCGATGATGACATGCCACACTGACTTCCTCCGACCATATGTGCTGACCAAGGAAAATGTGGGCATGCCAAGCACAACATCGTCCGACTTGTGTTCTGTCCAAGGGCGATAATGGCAAGCCATGCAAGACGTAGTCCAAGAGTTCTTGCTATCAAAGGGCGATGATTGAATACGATGCTTGACATCGTTTTACCATGTATGCTACCCAAAGGCGATGATGACATGTCACGCCCGACATCATATGACTGTACGAGCTGCCCAAGGGCGATGATGGCATGTCATGCTAGACGTCGTTCAACCATTTATGCTTCCCAAGGCCCATGAGGGCATGCCACGCGCGACGTCATCCTTCCGTTTTTTCCATTCCTAGTGCGATGATGGCATTGCACTCGCCACGTCGTTCAATCATGTTTGTTTTCCACAGGAGAGATGGCATAAACCTCCAAACGTTTTCTGACCGAGTTTTTTGCCCAACGGCAATGATGGTATCTAACGCCCGACGTCGTCTGAACGTGTGTGATCCAAAAGGGTGATGATGGCATGTCATATCCGCATCTACGATGATGTTGGATGCCCAATGATGATGATGGCATGCCACACTTGACGTTGATTGACTTGTTCTGTCAAAAGCAATAATTACTTGTCTTGCCCGATGTCGTTTGATCGTGTATGTTGTCCAAGTGCGATGATATCATGCAACGCCCGACTTCATCCAAATATGTGTTTTACCCAAGAGCGATGATGTCATGCCACACCTGACGTAGTTAAATCATTTTTGTCATGCAATGGCAATGATTGGATGGGACACTTGACATCGTGCAACCATGTGTGCGGCCCAAGGTGATGATGACATATCATGCCCGACGTCTTCTGACTATGTGTGCTACCACAGGGTGATTATGCCATGCCGCACCCGATGTCACCCAACTGTGTGTGCTTCACAAGGGCCAGGCGGGCATGCCATTCCCAACATCGTCTGATCGTGTGTGCAGTCCAAGGGCCATCATAAGATGACATGCCAGACGCCGTTAGACCGTGTATGCTTTTCAAGGGCTATAATATCATGCCACACACGACGTCATTCGACCGTGTTTGCTTCCCAAGGGCGATGAAGGCATGCCACGCCCAACATCTTCTGACAGTGTCCTGCCCAAGAGCGATGATGTCATGAGACGCTTGATGTTGTCCAACCATGTGTGATGCCCAAGGCCATGCGGGCATGCCACGCCTGACGTCATCTTATCGTGTGTGCTGTCCAAGGGCGATGATAGCATGTTACACCCGATGTAGTTCGATAATTAATGTTGTCGAAGGCCACTATGGGCATGCCACGCCCAACATCGTCCAGCCATTTTTGCAGTCCATGGGCGATGATGGCATGCCACGCCCGATGTCATTAGACTGTGTGTTTTGTCCAAGGTCAATAATGACATGCCACGCCTCATGTCGTCCGACCCTGTGTGCTATCCAAGGGAGATGATGGCATTCCACGACTGACATCGTTCGACCGTGTATTTTGTCCAATGGTGATGATGGCATGCCACGCCCGATGTCTTCCAACCATTTGTTTTTTCTTATGGTGATAATGGCATGCCACGCCTCACGTAGTCCGAAGATGCATGCTGCGTAAGGGAGATGATGGTGTGCCACACCCGATGTTGTATGTACGTGTGTGCAGTACATAGGCATGATGGCATGCCACGTCGATGTCCTGCGATGGTGTATGTTTTCCAAAGGGGATGATGTCATTACAAGCCCGACATCATCCGAGCATGTGCTTTCCAAGGTCAAGATAGCATGCCACGCCTGACGTAGTCTGACCGTGCGTGCTCCCCAAGAGAAATGATGGCATGTACGCCTGATGTCATATGATGATGTGTTTTCTCCAAGCGCAATGATGACATGCCACGCCCAATGTTGTCTTACCTTGTGTGTGCTGTCCAAGGGAGATGATGGCATGCAATGCCCGACATCGTTCGACCGTGTCATTTGTCCAATCGCGATGAGGGAATGCCATGCCCGACGTTGAACGCCAATGTGCTTTCCCTTATTGCGAGAATGGATGCCACGCCTCACATAGTCCGACCGTGTGTTCTGCACAAAGGCGATGATGGCATGCCACACCCAACGTCGTCCGTCTGTGTGTGCAGTCCAAAGGCAATGATGTTATGCCACGTCGATGTCGTCTTATAGTGTGTGTTGTCCAAAGGGGATAATGTCAGGATATGCTAGACTTTGTCCGACCATGTGTTATCCAAGGGCGAGATAACATGCCACGCCTGATGTTGTTCAACCGTATGTGCAGTCCAAGGGCGATATGGCATGCCACGCCCGATGTCATTCGATCGTGTGTGCTTCACAAAGGCCATGCGGGCATGACATCCCTAACGTCTTCTCATCGTTTGTGCTTTTCAAGGGCAATAATAACATTCCACGCCCCACGTCGTTCGACCATATATGTTTTCCAAAGGGCTATGATGGGGATGCCATACCCGATGTCATCCGACCATGTATGCTGCCCAAGGGCGATGATGGCATGGCACGCCCAACATCGCCTGACATTGTCTGCTGCGCAATGGTGATGATACTATGCGATGCACGACATTGTGCAGCCATTTGTGCAGTCCAAGGGCGATAATAGCATGCCATGCCCGACGTCGTTCGACCGTGTGTTTTGTCCAAGGGCAATGATGACATGCCACTCCGGATGTCGTTCGACCCTGTATGTGCTGGTCAAGGGAGATGATGGCATGCCACGCTCATTGTCGTTCAACCATGTGTTTTTTCTTATGTCGATATTGTCATGGCACGCCTTACACAGTTCGACCGTGTGTACTACACAAGGGCGATGATTACATGCCACTCCGGACGTCGTCTGTTTGTGATGCAGTCCAAAGGCGATGATGGCATGCCACGTTAACGTCGTCTCTAAGAGTGTGTTGTTCAAATCAACGATGGCCTGCCACATTAACCTCGTCCCGACATTGTCCAACCGCGTGTTGTCCAAGGGAGAGATAGTATGACGTGTCTGACGTAGTCCGACTGTGTGTGCTTTCGAGGGACAATGATGGCAAGTACTGCCCAACGTAGTCCGATCGTATGTGCTGCACAAGGGCAATGATATCATGCGACGCCCGACGTCATACACCGTTGTGTGTTAACCAAGGGCAATAATTTTATGCCACGCTCGACATCGTTTAGCTGTGTGTTCATTCCAAGAGCGATGATAACATACAACACATGTCATTGTCTGAACATGAATGCTGTCCTAGGGAGATGATGGCATGCCACACCTGACTTCGTCCAACCGTGTGTGCTACCCTAGGACAATGATGGCATGTCACGCCCGACGTCGTCCGACCATGTATGATGCCATAGGGCTATGATGACATGTCATGCCCGACATAGTCCGATCTTGTGTGTTGTCTAACAGAGATGAAGGCATGCCACGCTCGACCTTGTACCACCATGTGTGCTGCCCAATGGACATGTGGGCATGTGACGCTTGACGTCGTCGGACCGTGTGAGCATACAAAGGTTGATAATAACATGTCATGCATGACATCGTCTGACTGTCTATGCTTCCCAAGGGTGATGATGTCATGCCACGCCCGATGTTGTCTGACAGTTTGTGCTTCCCAAGAAAAATGGGATCATGCCACACCCAATGTCGTCCAACCGTATGTGCAGTCCAAGGGTGATGATGGCATGCCACGCCCGACGTAGTCTGATTATGTGTGCTGTCCAAGGGCGATGATGGCATGTCATGCGCGACGTAGTCCATTCTTGTGTGTTGTCCAAGAGAAATAATTGCAAGTCACGCTCAACGACATCCGACCATGTGTTCTGTCCATGTGCGATAATAACATGCCACACCTGACGTCGTGTAACCTTGTATGCTTTCAAAGGGCGATGATGGCTTGCCACACCCAACATCGTCCGACCGTGTGTGCTATCTAAGAGCAATAATGGCATGCCACGCCTGACGACGTCCGATCATGTATGCTTTCCAAGGGTGATGATGACATGCCACGCCGGATGTCGTCTGACCGTGTATGCTGCCCAACGTACGTGTGGATATATAGCGCCCTACATCGTCTGATCATGTGTGCTGTCCAAGGGTGACGGTAACATGCCACATTGATGTTGTCCGACCGTATATGCTTTCCAAGTGCGATGATGGAATGCCACATCCGACGTTATCCAACCGTGTGTGCTGCCTAAGGGTGATGATAGCATGCCACACCCGATTTAGTCTAATCGTGTGTGCTGACGAAGGGTGATGATGGCATGCCACGCTTGACTTCGTCTGATCGTGTGTGTTACCCAAGGACCATACTAGCATTTTATGCCCGACGTTGTTAGACCGTGAGATATGTCCAAGGGAGATGATGGCATGCCACGTCCACTGTCGTTTGTCCATGTGTGTTGTCCAAAGGAGATGATGGCATTCCACACTCGATGTCATCTGATCGTGTGTGCTATCCCAGGGAGATGATGGCATGCCTCGCCCGATGTCATCCGACTATTTGTACTACGCATGGGCAATGATGGCATACCATGCTCGACGCCATTCATCCGTGTGAGTTCTCCTAAAGAGATGATTTAATGGTCAATGTCATTAGAGTGAGTATGCTGTCCATGGGCAATAATGGCCTTCCATGCCGTACTTTATTCGAACATGTGTCCTTTCCAAGGGCGATGATGGCATGCCACGTCCAACGTAGTCCGGTCGTGTATGCTTTCAAATACGATGATGACATGCCACACTCAATATCGGGCCTCAGAGTGTGTTGTCCAAATGCGATGATGGCATGCCATGCCTGATTTCATCCTACCGTGTGTGCTGCCCAAGGTCCATGTGGCATGCCACGCCCGATGTTATCTGATAGTGTGTGCTGCCCAAGGGCGATAATGGCATGTCATGCCCAATGAAGTCCGACCGTGTGTGCTGCCCATGGCTATGATGGCATGCCATGCCCAACGTCCTGTGACCGTGTGCATTGCTCAAGGGCCATGCGGGCATGCCACGTTTGACGTTGTCCTATCGTATGTGATAACTAAGGGATATGATTATATGACATGCCTGACGTAGTCCAACTGTGTATATTTTTAAACAACAATGATGGCATTTAATGTCCGACGTCATCCGATTGTTTATTCCTTCCCATGGATGATGATAGCATTCCACGCCCGACGCCGTCCGACCGTATATTTTGTCCAAAGGCAATGATGACATGCCACGCCCAACATAGTCTTATCGTGTGTGATGTCTAAGGGTGATGATGGCATGCCATGCCCGGCATGGTGTGATCATGTGTGATGTCCAAGTGCGAATATGGCATGCCACGCTCGATGTCGTCTGATCGTGTTTGCTACCCAAGGACCATTCTAGCATGCCACGCCGGACGTCGTTCGACTGTGTGATATGTCCAAGGGAGATAATGGCATACCATGTCCAATATCGTTTGTCCGTGTCTGTTGATCAAAAAAGATGATGGCATTCCACGCTCGACGTCATCCGATCGTGTATGCAATCTAAGGGCGATTATTGCATGCAATGCCCGACGTCATCAGACCATGTGTGCTGCACAAGAACAATGATGGTATACCATGATCGACGCCATTCGTCCGTGTAGGTTATTCAAAGGCGATGATGGCATTCCACGCCCCAGGTAGTCCAACCGTATGTGTTGTGAAAGAGCGAGATGGCATGCCACACCCGACGTCGTCGTACCGTATGTGCTAATCAAGGGAGATTATGGCATGCCACTCTGATCGTGTGTGCTTCGCGAGGGCTATGTGGGCCAGCCACACCCAACGTCGTCTGACCGTATCTGCTGCCCTATGGCGATGATGGCATGCCACACCGACGTCCTCGGACCCTGTGTGCTGCCCAACAGCAATGCGCGCACGCCATGTCCGGCATGTGTTGTGTCCAAGGGAGATGATGAAATGCCATGCAAGACGTAGTCCGATCATTTTGGCTGGCCAAGGATGATTATGGCATGAAACTCATGACATCGTTCGATCGTGTGTTCTTCCCAAGCACAATGATGACATGTCACGCTCGACGTCATCCGACATTATGTGCTGTCCAACGGAGATTATGGCATGACACGTCCAACGTCGTCCGACCATGTGTGCTTCACAAGGTCCATGCAGGTAGGCCACGCCTGACATCTTTCAATCATGTGTGTTGTCCAAGGGGGATGTTAACATTACACGCCCATAAGTGCTGCCTAAAGGCGATGATTGCATGAAATGCCCTACATCATCCGATGGTGTGTGCTGCCCAAGGGCGATGATGCCATACGACGATCGACGTCGTCCAACCATGTGTGCTGCCAAAGGACCATACGGGCATGCCATACCCGACATCATTTGATCGTGTGCTGCCCAAGTACGATGATGGCATGTCATGCTCGATTTCGTCCGACCATTTATATTGCCAAAGGCTCATGCGGGCATGCCACGCCCGACATCGTCCCGCCATTTGTTCAATCCAAGGGCGATGATGTCATGACATGCCCGACGTCGTCCGATCGCGTATGTTGTCCAAGAGCGAGATGTCATGCACTGCCCAATGTTGTCCGACCGTGTTTGCTGCCCAAGTTTAATGATGACATCTAACACCCGACGTCGTCCAAACGTGTGTGCTTCACAAGGGCAATAATGGCATGCCACGCCCACGTCTAATATGATGTGTGCTGCCCAAGGGCAATGATAACATGCAACTCTTGATGTTGTTCGACCGTGTGTTCTTTCGAAAGGCGCTAAAAATATTCCACGCCTGATATCGTCCGACGATGTATTCTTCTTAAGAAAGATGATGGCATGCCACGCCTAACGTCGTTCATCCCTTTGTGTTTTCCAAAGGCGATGATGGCATGCCATGCCCGACTTCATCCGACCGTGTTAGCTATCCAAGGGTGAGATTGCATGCCACTCCTAATGTAGTCCGACCGTGTGTTGCCTAAGGGAAATGATGGCATCTAACGCCCGACGTCATCTGATCGTCTGTGCTGTCCAAATGCGATGATGGCATGCCACGCGTGACATCCTTTGAGCGTGAGTGATGCCCAAGAGACATGCAGGCATGCCACGCCTGACGTGGTCCTATCGGGTGTGCTGTCCAAGGGCGATGATGACACGCCACGATCGACGATGTACGATTGTTATGCTTTCCAAGGGCAATGATGGCATTTTACGCCTGATGTAGTCTGATCTTATGTGCTTCCTAATGGCCATAAAAGCATATCACAACCGACGTGATCTAATCGGTAGTGCTGTCCAAGGGTGGTAATATGCTACACCGACGTCGTCCGATCGTGTATGCTATCAAAGGGCGATGATGGAGTTCCACAACCGACGTTGTCCAACTGCGTGTTCTTCCTAAAGGTGATGATGTCATGCCAATCCCGACGTAGTCTTATCGTGTGTGCTGTCCAAGGGAGATGATGGAATGCCACACTCAACATCGTCTGATCGTGTGTGCTACCCAAGGACCATGCTATCATGCCACGCCCGACGTCGTTCAACCGTGTGATATGTCCAAGGGGATGATGGCATGACACGTCCAATGGTGTTCGTCCATGTGTGTTTTAGAAAGGAGAATATGGCATTCCTCGCCTGACGTCGTCCGATCGTGTGTGCTATCCATGGGCTATGATGGCATGCTATGACCGACATCATCTGACCGTGTGTGCTGCACAAGGGCAATGATGGCATAATGTTCAAAAGTGATGATGGCATGCCATGCCCCAGGTAGTCCGATAATGTGTGTTGTCAAAGAGCGTGACGGCATGCCATGCTCGACTTCGTCTGAGCGTGTGTGCTGCCCTAGGGCGATGATGGCATGTCACCCCGACCATGTGTGCTGCCCAAGGTCCAAGCGGGAATGGCATGCTCATCGTCGTCGGACCGTGTGTGCTACCCAAGGGAGATTATAGCATATCACGCTCGATGTCGTCAGACCATGTATATTTTGTCCAAGGGTGATGATGACATGCCACACTGACTTCCTCCAACCGTATGTGCTGCCCAAGGGCAATGCGGGCATGCCAAGCACTACGTCGTTCTATTAGTGTTCTATCCAAGGGCCATGATGGCAAGCGATGAAAGACGTAGTCCAATAGTTATTGCTATCAAAGAGCAATGATTGCATACGATGCTTGACGTCGTTTTACCATGTGTGCAGCATAAGGGCGATGATGACATATCATGCCCAACATCGTCCAACTGCATGTGCTGCCCAAGGGTGATGATGGCATGTCATGCTCAACGTCGTTCGACCACTTATGCTTCCCAAGGCCCATGAGGGCATGACACGCCCGACGTCATCCTGCCATTTGTGAATTCCAAGGGTGATGATGTCATGCCACACCCCACGTCATCTTATCGTGTGTGTTGTCCACAGGCGAGATGACATACACCTCCCAACAGTTTTTGACCGAGTTTGCTGCAAAAGGGGAATGATGAAATCTAACGCCCGACGTTGTCTGAACATGTGTGCTCCACAAGGGTGATGATGGCATGCCATATCCGCGTCTACGATGATGTATGATGCCCAAGGGCGATGATGGCATTCCACGCTTGACGTTGTTGGACTTTTTCTGTCCAAAGCAATAATTACTTGTCTTGCCCGATGTTGTTTGACCATGTATACTGTCCAAGGGCGATGATGGCATGTCACGCCCGAGTTCATCCGAACATGTGTCTTACCCAAGGGCGTTGATTGCATACCACACCTGACGTAGTTCGATCATTTTTGCCGTGCAAGGGCGATGATTGGATGCGACACTTGACATCATCCAACCTTGTGTGCTGCCAAAGGTGATGATGACATATCATGCCTGACGTCCTCTAACTGTGTGTGCTACCACAGGGAGATTATGGCATGCCACAGCCGATATAACCCGACCGTGTGTTCTTCACAAAGGCCATGCGGGCAGGACATGCCCGACGTCGTCTGATCATGTGTGCACTTCAAGGGAGATGATAACATGCCATGCTCGATGTTGTTCGACCATGTATGCTTTCATAGGGCTATGAAGGGATGCCATACCCGACGTCATCCGACCGTGTATGCTGCCCAAGGGCGATTATGGCATGGCACGCCCAACTTCGTCCGACGGTGTGTGCTTCCCAAGGGGGATGACACCATGCGATTCTAGACATCGCTCAGCCAGTTGTGCAGTCCAAGGGCAATAATGGCATGCCATGACCGACATTGTCCGACCATGTGTTTTGTCCAATGTAAATGATGACATGCCACACTTGATGTCGTTCGACCCTATGTGTGATTTTAAAGGGAGATGATGGAATGCCACGCTCGATGTCATCCGACCATGTGTGTTTCCTTTTGGCGATATTGGCATGACATGCCTCACGTAGTCCGACCGTGTGTACTACACAAGGGCAATGATGACATGCTAAGCTCGACGTCGTCCGTTTGTGTGTGCAGTCCGAAGGCGATGATAGCATGCGACATTAACGTCGTCACTCAGAGTGTGTTGTCCAAACAAATAATGGAATAACACGTTAACATTGTCCCGACATCGTCCGATCGTGTGCTATCCAAGGGAGAGATAGTATGCCACGGCTGATGTAGTCTGACCGTGTGTGCTTCCCATGGACAATGATGTCATGTACCGCCCAACGTAGTCCGATCGTGTGTGATGCACAAGTGCAATGATAGCATGCCACGCCTGACGTCGTATAACGTTGTATGCTAACCAAGGGCAATGATGTTATGCCACGCTCGACATCGTCTGACTGTGTGTTCATTCCAAGAGCGATGATAACATACCTCGCAATAATTACTTGTCTTGCCCGATGTCGTTCAACCGTGTATGCTGTCCAAGGGCGATGAAGGCATGTCATGCCCGACGTTATTAGAATATGTGTCTTACCCAAGGGCGATGATGGCATGCTACACCTGACGTAGTTCAATCGTTTTTGTCGTGCAAGGGCGATGATTGGATGTGACACTTGACGTCGTCTGACCATGTGTACTGCCCAAGGTGATAATGACATATCATGCCCGACGTCGTCCCACCGTGTATGCTGCCCAAGGGTGATGATACCATGTGATGCTCAAGATCGTCCAACCATGTGATTTTCCCAAGGACCATGCAGTCATGCCACGCATGACGTCATCCAATCTTGTATGCTGCCCAAGGGCGATGATAGAATGTCACTCCCGACGTTATCCTACTATTAATGCTGCCCAAGGCCTTTGTGGGCATGCGACGCCCGACGTCGTCCGACCATTTGTGCAGTCCAAGTGTGATGATGGCATGCAACGCCCAATGTTATCCGACAGTGTGTTTTTTCCAAGGGCAATTATGACATGCCACTCTCGATGTCATCCGACCCTGTTTGTGCTGTCCAAATAAGATGGCATGCCATGCCCAATGTCGTTCGATCGTGTATTCTGTCCAATAGCGATGATGGCATGCTATGCCAGATGTCGTCCGACCATGAGTTTTTTCGTGTGGCTATAATGGCATACCACGCCTCACCTAGTGTGACCGTGTGTGATGCACAAGGGCGATGATTGCATGCAAGACTTGACGTCGTCCATCCATGTGTGTAGTCCAAAGCGGATGATGGCATGCCATGTCGACGTCGTCCGAAAGTTTGCGTTTTCCAAAGGGGAATTTTTCATGACAATCCCGACATCGACCGACCATGTGATATCCAAGGGCGATATAGCATGCCACGCCTGTCATAGTCTGACCGTGTGTGCTTCCCAAGGGCAATGATTGTGTGTACGCCCGACGTAGTCCAATCGTGTGTGTTGCACAAGGGTGATGATAGTCTGCCACGCCGGACATCATACGACGTTGTGTGCTAACCAAGCCTCTTTCATCTGATTCATTGTATATCCAAAGTGAAAAGTAGTGCCAAATTAAAACTTTTCACAAAATCTCTTTCATATAAAAGTAATAGGAAATATTGTCTCAATATCATCATCTTAAGACACAAGAATACTTATGGCACAAACTATACATAAAAAAACAAATACAGAAATACTTAGTCTGTTACAGTACTTTGAATGAAAACATAAAAGACACATATATGCCCTAGAGTCAAGTGAGAACCTTCTTCAACTTCTCTAGAACGATCTTCTAAGTCCAAGTCTTCACTCCTCAAAGCTCCTCATTTACAAAGAACTATATAGATAGATGAAAGAATTGAGTTAGTACAACCACCACATATAATAAGTGTGTCTTTATGCATTAAAAAAACATGAAAACACAGTTTATTACAAATATGCATATTTTCATTTAAAAAAACAATTATCGTAATAACATAAATAATAAATATAAAAATACATATAATACATGTAGCATGTAACTTCCTCACTTAAAGTCATCGTAAGATACACTTAAGTCACACAATGATAGATCGCCCATACACCCTCTCTAGATGTGCCTAAACGACCCTAAAGATTACCTGTAATGAGTCACATACATTATTACAGATCAATCATAAACATCAAGGTAAGATTCTTCTGCCAAAGGTGAACTCTAAGTCTTACTTCAGTGAGTTGTGAAGCGACCGCCTATACAATCCCTTACACAGACACACTTAAGAGCTCCTATAGACTCCCTAAGATAGAATCATGCTCACATAAATCACCAACACCTAGGTGATATGCCATTCTCTTCCCAAAGACTATAAAAAGACCTACTTAAGTAAACCAAGAAGATAATGTCCATAGTGACCTCTTCATGATTTCCTAAATAATCATTAAGACTACCTAAGGCTTAGATGATGTCCACACAACCAACTTCCCTAACAAAAGTAATCCTCAAGACTTCCAAAGATAATATCTGAAGATATCATCCCTTATGCCCTCTTCACACTTTAGCTAAGAAATCCTTAAGTCACTTTATATTAGGCACTCATTAATTTACATATTCCTTTACATAAGTCATTAGTTGATTAGTTCATTAAGACTCATAAATCACATAAAGGACATTAAAATAATGGTCTTGCACAAGACATAGGAACTCCATATTACACCTTCAAATTCTATTGTGCATTGTGTAGATAGCGTCCCATACCACCACCTAAACTTCATAAACTCCTCGATACTAATGGGTATTCCATTTGATGGGAATAGGCAATAACCGACATCGACCATGATAGCAAGATATGTAATCTTGAGTTTTATCCTACTTAGATGAGGTTGTTCTACATGCCAATTGTCGAACATAGATACATCCCATGTAGATACATGGCTAAGGAATATACAGGGCATACATTGTATTTTAGTCTCATACTTGACTATAACTACATTCCCTTACCATACTCACCCGTTTGTAGTCTTCATTCTCATAGAGTAATTTTTACATTAGGTTTACATAAAAGGGTTCCGTAACAATATGGTTCTGGCCAACTAATCTTATGTCCATGATTCCTTTACTTTGAAGGATACCATTACGGCTTACACTTCAATCAATCTTAACCTTACCTCGAAGTCAAGGTTTACACATAAGAGACTCATAACATCATTTAAAGTCAGATGTTATTCATATATTCAAGACTAAGAGTTATAACACCTTAAATCAAGACATCACATATTCATAACCATATATACATCAAGTAACAGATACAAGTCAATCAAGACAAGACATCATATACTTCACTTTTTTAACACATAGTACAGTCATTCTAGAAACATCTCTAAAACAACCTAACATCTTCAAGTCATCATATATGTCATCAAAATATCATTATATACTCCAGATAGACTCATAAAGTAATTACAAATAATAAAGACTTAACCTAACACTAAAATAATAATGTAAAAGTCATAGTCTAACATGGTCAGTTATACATATATGACTATACCACTTTACATGTAGATAGAAAACGTCATGCTTCACATAATCAAACTCCACAATTAGCCACAACTTCAAGTATTTTCCAATAAGTCCATGCTCAAAATATTTCATAAAGAAAAGCCGACAAGGCTACGTTAATTGCAAGAAAAACATATAACAACACCACCATAATTGGACCATACCAATCACAATAGAATCGAAGTACAAATAATATCAAATTAAATAAATCCGGGCAGCGTAACTTCATTCCCTTATTCACACTTTAATTCAATGCTAAATAGTCCAATTATACATCACAAGGACCTAACCCAAGGCCATAACTAACAATTCAAGGATTAGTCATAAAAAATCCAATGAAATCTCTATCAATTCAATCTAGGTTTAAGAAATCTAGGATCAATTATATAACAATTGAATACAATTCATATATCATTATAAAGACCATAAGAAACTACATAACAATTCATCAATATTAACATAATATCAAGTAACCCACATTATTGTAAAAAACTAGGGTTCATCGATTCATATTTATGGAAGAACCCACGGTAGAATAATGAAATTTTACAATTCACTTTAGAAAACTTTAAAAAACATGTTGAGAATTGGGCTCCTTGATGAAACGAGTTTAAAGGATAAAAATACATACCTCAAATATGATAATTCTTCACTTTGATGAAAAACTTTAACCCAAAAACCCCTCACAAAGATGCCTCTTCAATTTGGACTTCAATGGAGGTTTTGGGATATTTTTTAAGAGTTTTTGGTTTATGATTTTGATGAATGAAGTCTTCCATATGATAACCCTTTATATACTTAATTAAAATACCCAAATAATCCTTAAAGAAAATTCCATGACTTCATTTAGAAATGAAGTGCATTTACCAATCCACCCCTTGACTTGGCAGCAGCCTGCGCAGGAAGGCAGGTCGTGCAACGCCTGCCCTTGACAGGCCATCAAAACCACGACGGGGCATGACATCCCTCTGTCGTTGACCAAAATGGATATTCAAGCTTCCTCTACCTCCAATTGTTATTTCCCCATCAACGAAAACATTTAACGGGAGTCGCAGCTGTCACTGGCCATCGACTGCTCCATCGTTTGGGGTCTGCCTGACACTGTCATGCCAACCGTTTTGAGTCCTTCCTCAAGGACCCTTAGATGTTCCTTGGGTATAATTTCCTGGACTTTTGAAACCCAAACACGATCCTATTTATGTTTAACACCTCTCACAAGAATTTCATCCAAAACAAACACGTAAAACTCTATGAAACATGCCTTGAAGTACAAGGTTTACTCAAGGCATATCTTTCGAACACCTTTAATGTTCTTGGTCGTTTGACCTACAAACATCACGAAACTTTAACCCCTTTCAATACATGCTATATTAACAGTATTAAGAATGATAAAACACCATGAAAGAAACATAAATACATAGAACCACATTTTAGATATTTATGTGACTTACTCGTCAAACGTCTTAGTAGTCCCTTGACGTTAGTCTTCCAACACACCTAATACTTTAGGTATTGACTCTATTTCATATATTATACATGTTTATTACCTTAGACCATAAATATCAGCATGTTAGGATCTGGTTAACTTAAGTCATTTTCGGCGTCTTACAATCTCCCCAACTTGGACAACATCCATCCTCGAATGACACTTGCCACCCTCCGAACACTTCAAAGATTAGAGACTCCTCAAGCATCTAAAAAGCATTAAATACAACACAAAATCACAAGAAAACATCAACTTCACATAATCAAGAGATTCACAACACAACAAGGAACTAGAAAAAAATTATATAACTCATTATGCTACAAAACTCACATTCTTCATTACAAAAAGTAAAAACTCATTTTATACCCATTACCCTACTCATATAGATTAGTTATAACCACACTACAATATTATAAGGCAAACGAATCAATTATTAATTTTTTTTTAAAAAAAGCAGCATGCAGTTTTTTAAAGAAAACATTGACTTTTTTTTAGAAAAAATTCAAAAATCCATATTCTAAGAAATTCATGATATAAACATTATAATATGAAAATTAACATCATATAAACACATCTTACAACATAATCATGGCTTCATAGAACATGGAGTGCAAGAAGTTAATGAAATTAAATTTTAACCAAACATATAAACACCATGCACAAGCAACAATTTCACTTCTATCCTATCTACAAACCATACTTCCCCAATTACAAGGAACTCATATATTAACAAAAGAAAGAAAACTTACCAACATAATCATAACTCTCTTTCTCATCCAGCTTCTCCACCCTAGAACGAAATGCGTAGAAATGCCTCTTTATTGAAGCATCATCTTTTGGAACACTAGGAGCAACTTGCTTACCCTTTGTACCTCAAGAAGCAATCATAGGATAATATCTCACGTTTTCCTCATATTTACCACAACCAAAGCAACTCCCTGTACCCAATAGACACTCACGATAATGTTTCTTGCCACATTTTGCACAAGTAGGCTTGCCATCCTTGGAACCACCTCCTTTCTCAACCTTGAACTTAGCACTCCTTGATTCTTCTTGAGATTGAACCTTCTTCTCAAACCTTATTTTCTCTTGATCACTAGCACCACTCCATTTTAAATATCTAGCCATCCTCGTTAGTTTAGACTCTTCAATTGATTGTGCATACACCATGAGTCTAGCTAGAGTCATATCGTCATGCAACATGCGGTACGACATTCTTCCACCACTAAGTCAGCTACCCAATCACAAAATGACTCATTTCATCTCTTGGATTAGACACAAGAGAAGGGGCATACCTAGACAATGTTGATAATTTCAAGAAGTAATCCGCAACAGAGAATTTCAAAATGTACTTCTCAACACTCAGTGCCTTGCTTGAGATTGATAAACTACTCCACCTTAATTTCTTTCCTATCTTGGGCAAAGTACATACAAAGAAAAGATTCCTTAAATTATTCCCATCCAATAGGACCTGATCCTTCAAGCCTATTATCATTCCATTGAGTATACCAAATTTGATAAACATCCCTCAATTGGTATGAAACCAATTATGCCTTCTCTCTATATGTAACCCCCATAGCACTCAAAACTTTGTACACTCCATCAAGAAACTCTTGAGGATCCTCATTTACTTTTAGAGACTAGAAAGATAGGAAGATTTATCCTTAGAAAATCTCTCAACCTAGATTTCATAGTGCTCTCCACAACGCCTAGGCATGATATTCAAATTAGCTTGCATAGTCACGACTTGGGCTATAGAGATCAAAGCCTCTCTAATATCCATATTGACTTCTCCGAAAAGTCAACACCTCCTTCCAAATTAGAAATAGGACACCTTTGGTAGGAAATTGGGAATCTTCAGCACCTTGAACTCCTTGCCCACCTTGAGGAACTTGTTCAACTTAAGGGGGAACCTCCTTATTCACCCTCTCATTTTCCATTCTTCTAGCGGCCATCCTTCTTGTATTCATCACTTATAAAACACAAAAAAACATATAAGAAGGATAATAATAACATTTACTCTAATAGAAAAGAAGGGAAACTCTATCATCCTATAGCCTTTCACCCATAGATGTGTTGCAACTCACAGCGAAGGTCAAGACTCTACTAGACGTGACTGGATGAGACTTCTTGATTCCTAATAATACTTTCACCAACCTATGCTCTAAGACCAAGCTTTTAACCAGCGTTGTCGAACTCTCGGAGTTCTTAGACAAGCCTCTTTCATATAATTCACTGCATATACATAGTAAAAAGTAGTGCGGAATTAAAAATTTTCACAAAACATAATATAGTCTTCAAAAATCTCTTTCATATAAAAATAATAGGAAATACTAAGTCTCAATCTCATCATTTTAAGACACAATAATACTTTGTGCACGGCCCATACTTCAAAATACGAATATAGAAATACTTAGTCTATTACAGTACTATGAATAAAAACATAAAAGACACATATATTCCCTTGAGTCAAGTGAGGACCTACTTCAACTTCTCTTGAACGATCTTATAAGTCCAAGTCTTCACTTATCAAAGCTCCTCACCTACCAAGAACTATATTGATAGATAAAAGCATGGAGTTAGTACAACTACATGTACTAAGTATGGCTTTACGCATAAAAAACATGAAAATAGACTAGATTGAAAAGATGTATTTTTTAATTTAAAAATCATATTTTAGTCATAATAACATCATAAATCAATATAGAAACACATAAGATATTTCTAGCATGTAACTTCCTTACTTAAAAGTATCCTAATATTTAGTTAAGTCACACAAAGAGAGACCGCCCATACACATCTCTATATGTGCCTAAACAAATGTTAAGATTACCTATAAATAGTAACATAAAACTCATCCTATGATTCACTTCAGTCACACAAAGAGAGACCGCACATACACCCTCTCTAGATGTTCCTAAATGACCCTTAAGATTAACTATAATGAGTCACATACATACTTACAAAGCAATCATAATCATCAAGGTAAGATTCTTCTACCAAAGGTGAACTCTAAGTCTCACTTGAGTGAGTTGTGAAGCGACCGACCATACAATCCCTTACAGACACACTTAAGATATCTTATAGACTCCCTAAGATAGAATAATTCTCACATAAGTCACCAACACATAGATGATATGACATTCTCTTCCCAAATGCTATTAAACGACCTACTTAAGTAAATCAAGATGATAACGTCCATAGTGACCTCTTCAAGATTACCTACATGATACTTAAGACTACCCCAATCTTAGATCATATCTAAAAAATCAAAAAAAAATTCTAACTAGAGTCATCCTCAAGACTTTCAAAGATAAGACATGGAGAGATTATCCCTTATGCCCTCTTCACACTTTAGCTAAGGAATCATTAAGTAACTTTACATTCGGTACTCATTTATTTACCTACTCCTTAACATAAGTTATTAGTTCATTTAGACTCATATATCACATAAAGGACATTAAAATAATGGTCTTGACCAAGACCTAGGAACTCCACATAACACCTTTTAAGTCTATTGTGCAATATCTTGATAGCGTACCATACCACCACATAGACTCCATAAACTCCTCAAATACTAATAGGTATTACATATGAGTAGAATAGGAAATAACCGACATAAACCATGATATCAGGACATGGAATCGGGAGTTCTATCCTACTCTAATAGGTTTGTTCTACTTGCCAATGGTAGAACTTAGACACATCCCATGTAGGCACATGGTTAAGGAATATGAAGGGCATACTAGTCTCATACTTAAATATAACTACTTTCCCTTACCATACGCACTCGGTGCTAGCCTTTGTTATCATATATTTATTCATACATTAGGTTTACATAAAAAGCATCCATAGAAAGTTCATAACCCAATCACATTAACCCTACCAAGGAATGTTGACTAGGGATACCTCACAATGGCAACAAAAAGCTCATGATGACTTTCCTGAGGATTAATATGATATTTTTTTAGCAAACTAACCTTAAGTCCATCATTCCTTTACTTTGAAGGATACCATTACGGCTTACAATTCAATCAATCTTAACCTTACCCTTAAGTCAAGGTTTTCACATAAGAGACTCTCATGACATCATTTAGAGTGACATGTCATTCGTACATTCAAGACTAAGAGTTATAACACCATTTATCAAGACAACACATATTCATAGCCATATATACATCAAGAAAAAGATACAAGTCAATCAAAACAAAACATCACGTACTTCATTTTTAACACATAATACAATTCATTCTGAAAACACCTCTAAAAAACCTAACATCTTCAACAAAACATATATTTCATCATAACATCATTAATATACTCCACATGGACTCGTAAAGTAAATTAGGAATAACCAAGACTTAACCTAACAATATAATCATAATGTCAAAGTCATAGTCTAATATGATAACTTAAGGCAGCCTAACTATAAGTATACATACATGACTATATAACTTCACACGTAGATAAAAAACGACATGCTTCACATAATAAAACTACACAAATAGCCACATAACTTGAAGTAGTTTCCAATAAGGTCATACTCATAATATTGCATAATGTAAAGCGACAAGGCCATGTCAGTTGCAAGTAAAACACATAATACCAAAACCATAAGTGGACCATGCCAATCACAATAGAATCGAAGTACAAATAATATCAAATTAAATAAATCCGTGCAGCATACCGTCATTCCCTTATTCACACTCTAATTCAATGCTAAATTGTCCAATTAAAAATCACAAGGCCCTTATCCAAGGCCATAACAAATAATTAAAGTAATAATCATAAAATCCAATGAAATATCTATCAATTCAATCTAAGGTTCAACAATCTAGTGTCATTTATATAACAATTGAATACAATTTTTATATCATTAGGAAGCCCGTAAAAAACTACATAACAATTCATCAGCTTGATATAAAGTAACCCACATTATAATAAAAAACTAGGGTTCATCAATTCACATGGATTCGTATGTAATATATACTGAAATAAAAAATACGGTATCAATGATATCATAATTCAATGTTTAGAAATCATTTATTCAAGAACCCATGGTAGAATAATAAAATTTGACAATTCATTTTAGAAAACTTTGAAAAACATGTTGAGAATTTGGCTCCTTGATGAAACGAATACCAAGGATAAAAATACATATCTCAAGGATCATAATTCTTTACTTCAATGAAAAAATTCGACACAAAACCCCTCACCAAGCTGCCTCTTCAATTTGGACTTCAATGGAGGTTTTGGGATATTTTGTAAGAGTTTTGGGTTTATGATGTTGAAGAATGAAGTCTTCCATGTTATTACCCTTTTTATACATAATTAAAATACCCAAATAACCTTCCACGACTTAATTTCAAAGTAAGGTGAATGTACCAATTCACCCCTTGACTTGGCAGCAGCCTGCGCAGGAAGGCAGGTTGTGTGACGCCTGCCCTTGACAGGCCATCACAGCCACGATGGGATGTCACAACCCTCCATTTTTATCCACACTGGCTGCAAAAGCTTCATATCCATCCCATGGTTATGTACCCATTGACAAAACCCTTTGACGGGCCATCTCAACCATGATTGGCTATCGACTCCTCTGTGATTTTGGGTCTGCCTTGGACTGCCATGCCAACAGTTTTGAGTCCTTCCTCAAGGACCCTTAGATGGTCCTTGGGGATAATTTCTGTGATGTTTATAACCCAAACACGATTATATGTAAGTTTAACATCTCTCACATAAGTTTCATCCAAAACAAACCCTAAAAAACTCGATAAAATGCGCCTAGATGTACAAGGTCGACTCTAGGCATATCTTTCCAACACCTTGGACGCTCTTGGTTGATTGACCTCTAATCACCACAAAACTTTAACAACTGCATGTACATGACATATTAAGTCTATTAAGAACCTAAAAACACCGTCAAACACTTATAAACACATAGAAATACATTTTGGACATTTAGGTTACTTAGTCGTCAAACGTCACAGTTGTCCCTTGACATTTGTCTTCCAACACACCTAATACTTTAGCTACTGCATCTATTCCATATATTTGACATATATAGAACCATAAATCATCAATACAAATATTTTAGGCTCTGGTTAACCAAAGTCATTTTTGTGGTCTTCCAAAAGTCCGACCATATGTGCTTCCCAAGGGCAAATATGGAATGTAACACCTAATGTTGTCCAACTATATGTTCTTTCCAAGGGAGATGATGGCATGCCAAAATAGACGTTATCCGACTATGTGTACAGTCCAAGGGCGATGGCATGCCACGCTCGACATCGTCCATCCTTGTGTGTTGTGCAAAGGTGATGATGGCATGCCACGCGCGACATTATCTGAGTGTGTTGGCATCACAAGGTCCATGTGGCATGCCATGACCGACGACGTCTGATCGTGTGTGCTTCCCAAGAGAAATGATGGCATGTCACAACCCACGTCGTCCGACTGTGTGTGCTACCCAAGGGCTATGATGGCTTTCCACGCCCGACGTAATGCGACCGTGTGTGTTGCAAAAGGGCCATGCGGACATGCCATGCTTGACGGCACCCCACCGTGTGCGCTGACCAAGGGTGACGATAACATGCCATGCCCGATGTAGTCTGACTGTGTACGCTATTCAATGGCAATGATGGCATTTAACGCTCGATGTTGCCCGATCGTATCAGCTTTCCATGGTAATGCTAACATGCCACGCTTGACATCGTCCGATTGATGCTTTCCAAGGGCGATGATTGCATTCCACACCTGACGTCATCCAATCGTGTGTGCATTCCAAAGATGATGATTCCATTGCCACAGCTGATGTCATCCGACCTTGTGTGCTGCCCATGGGCCATGATGGCATGCCACACCCTACGTAATCCGATTGTGTGTGTTGTCCAAGGGAGATGATGGCATTCCATGCTCATCGTCGTCCAACGTGTGTGCAAAATTAGGGGAAATGTAGATTAAACGGGATAAAAACTTATATCATAGAATTGATCATCTAACAATTAAATTGAAATCCTATAATGTGTTACCAAGGTATTTGGAAAGATAAAATCTATTTTCTTTTATTATATTCGTAGCAACAAAGAATTACATTTTTCTTCAAAATTGGGGGAAATTCAAAATTGAATAGGTTGAAAGAGGTTTTTCTAAAAATCAGATCGTCCAACCCAATATATAGCCCAAGAGAGATGATTGCATGCCACGCTCGACATCGTTCGACCGTGTGTATTATCCAAAGGGATGATAACATGCCACGACCGAGGTCAAACAACTGTCAGTGCAGGCTAAGGGCGATGATGGCATGCCATGCCTGAGGTAGTCCGACCGTCTATGCTTCTCAATGGAAAGGATGGCATGTAATGCGCATCATCGTGTGACCATGTGTGCTACCCTAGGTCAATGATGTCATGCCTTGCCCAACGTCATCCGACCGTGTGTGCAGTACAAGGGCGACGATGCTATGCCACACCCGACGTTCTCCGTACGGGTATGCTCTCCAAAGGGGATGATGGCATGCCACGCCCGACGTCATCCGACCATGTGAGCTTCCCAAGGGCCATGTGGCATGCCATGCCCCACGTCATCCTGTCATGTATGTTGTCCAAGGGTGATGATAGCATGACACGATCAAGGTTGTTCGACCGTGTGTTTTGCCTAAGCGCTATGATGGCATGCCACGCCCGACGTTGAGCGGCCGTGCATGTTGCCCAAGGGACATGCCGACATTCCACGCTTGATGTCATCTGAACTTGTGTGCTGACCAAGAGAGATGATAACATGACATGCCCAACGTAGTCCGAATGTGAAAGGTGTCAAAGTGCAATGATTCCATTTAACGCCCGACGTTGTTTGACTATGTTTGAATCATAAGAGCGATGATAGAATGCCACACCCAATATCATCCAACCATGTGTGCAGTCGGAGGGGGGTGATAACATGCCACACCCGACGTCATCTAATCGTGTATGATGTCCAAAGGCGATGATGGCATGCCACGCCTGACGATGTCCGACCCAGTGGATACTGTTCAAGGGCGATGATGGCATCCAACTCCTGACATTGTCCGACTGTGTTTTCATTCCAAAGGATATGGTGGCATGCCACGCCCACCGTCGTCTAACCGTGAATGTTGTCCAAGGTAGATGATGGCATGCCACACCCGACGTTGTTCGACTGTGTTCGCTGCCCAAGGGCCATGATGGCATGTCACGACCGATGTCGTCCGATTGTTGTTCCACCAAATGGCAATGATGGCATGCCACACCCAAAATCGTCCGACCGTTTGTGCTGCCCAAGGGTAATGCATTCATGTCGCGCGCTACGTTGTCCGATTGTGTTTGCTGTCCAAGGATGATGATAACATGCAACGCCCAACGTCATCAGATCGTAGATGCTTTCCAAGTGCGTAGATAGCATGCCATGCCCGGAGTCGTCCGATCATGTTTGGTGCCCAAGGGTGATGATGGCATGCCACGCCCAACGTTATCGAATCGTGTGTGATGTACAAGGGCGATGATGGCAAACCATGCTCGAAGTCATTTGACCGTGTGTGTTGTGAAAGGGCAAGTTTTCATGCCAAGACAGACGTTGTCCGACCGTGTGTTTTTTCCAAGGGCAATGATGGCATGTAACACCCAAAGTTGTTTGACCATGTCTGCTACAAAAGGGCAATGATGGTATACCAAGCAAGACATCTTCCAACCGTGTGTGTAGTCCAAGGGCGATGATGGCATGCAACGCCCAACGTCGTTCTTCCTTGTGTGCTGTCTAAAGGTGATAGTGGCATGCCACGCCCGACGTCATCTAACCGTGTGTGCTGCACAAGGGAAATGATGGCATGTTTCGCATGACATTATTTGACTATTTGTGCTGCACAAGGGCTATGAAAGCATGCCACGCCCAACGTCGTGCAACCGTGTGAGTTTCCCAAAATCCATGCGGCCATGCCATGCTTGACGGTGTTCGACTGTGTGTGCTTACCAAGGGCGATATTAATATTACATGCCCGATGTAGTCCCACCGTGTATATTGTCAAAGGGAAATGATGGCATTTAACACGCGACATCGGCCACCGTGTGTTCTGCCCAAGGGCGATGATAGCATGCAACGCCCAACGTCATCCGACTGTGTGTGAAGTACAAAGGTAATGATAACATGCCACGCCCGATGTCGTTTGACCCTGTGTATGTTGTCCAAGGGTGATTAAGGCATGCCAAGCCCGACAATATCTGACCTTGTGTTCATTTCAAGGAATATGATTGCATGCCATGCCAGACGTCATTCGACCGTGTATGTTGTCCAAGGGTGATGATGGCATGCCACGCCCAACATCGTGCGACCATGTGTTCTACGCAACGGCGATGATGACATGTCATGCCCTAGGTCGTCAGACCGTGTGTGCTGCCCAATGGCGATGATGGAATGTCACACCCGACATCATCTGACCGTGTGTGCTGCCCAAGGTCCATGTGGACATGCCACAACTTATATGGTCCGATCGTGTGTGTTAAGCAAGCGTGGTATTAACATACCATACCCAATGTTTTTCGATCATATATGCTTTTCAAGGGCGATGATGGCATGCCACGAATGTTGTCCGACTATATGTGATACCTAAGGGCAAAATGGCATGCCACGTTTGACGTCGTCCGACTATGTGTGTTTCCCAATTGCGATGATTGAATGACATGACCGACGTAATCCGACCACGGATGTTGTCGAAGGGCCATGCAGGCATGCAACGCCCTTCGTGGTCTTGTTGTGTGTGTTGTGAAAGTGTGATGATAACATGCCATCGCCATACGTCGTCCGATTGTGTATGCCTTCCAAGGTGTATAATGGCGTTTTACTCCCAATGTTGTCCGACCGTGTGTGGTTCCTAAGGGAGATGATGGCATGCTATGCCTCGCATAGTCTGATCGTATGTACTATCAAATGGGGTTGATGGCATGCCACGCTCGACGTCGTATGACCATGTGTGCTTTCCTAGGGCAAGATGGCACGCCACTCCTCATGTCGTCCGACCATGTGTGCTGCCCAAGTATGATTATGGCATGTCACGCCCAACGTCATCCGACAGTGTGTGCTTCCCATAGGCCATGTGGGCATGCCACAGAAGATGTCGTCAAACTGTATGTTCTGTCCAAGGGCGATGATGGCATGCCACGCTTGACATCGTTCGTCCATGTGTGTTGTCCAAAGGGATGATGACATGCCACGCCGGATGTCGTACAATCATCTGTGATGTCCAAGGACGAGGATTACATGCCACAACTGACGTCGTTCGACTATGTGTGTTTCTTAAGGGCAAAGATAGTATCTAACGCCCGACGTCTTCCGACCATGTGTGCTTCCAAAGGGCGATGACAGCATTGCCACACCCAATGTCATCTTATAGTGTGTGCATTTCAAGGCGATGATAACATGTCGTGCCCAACATTGTTCGAGTGTGTATGCTGTCCAAGGGTTATAATAGTGTGCCACGGACGACGTCGTTCGACCCTGTGTATGTTATCCAAGGGCGATGATGGAATTCCACACCCTAAATTGTCCGACCATGTGTTTATTCGAAGAGAGATGATAGAATTTCACACCCGATGTCATCTGACCGTGTGTGCTATCCAATGGCAAAGATGGCATGCCACGCCCGACATTATGCTACCATATGTGTTACCCAAGGGCCATGCAGGCATGACACACTTGACGTTATCCGACTGTGTTCGCTAACTTAGGGCGATGACAACATTCCACGATACTCTGATCGTGTGTGTTGTCCAAAGCGGATAATTGCATGCCACTCCTGACGTGGTATGATCATCTGTGATGTCCATGGGCGATTATGGCTTGCCATGCTCAACGTCCTCCGATTGTGTGTGTTGTACAAGAATGAGATTGCGTGCCACTCTACACGTTGTTCGACCATATGTGCTTTCCAAGGTCAATGATGGCATGTATCAACCAATGTTGTCCGACCGTGTGTGCTGCAAAAAGGGCGATGATGGCATGTCTGGCCAGACATCGTCCAACCGTGTGTGTAGTCCAAAGCCGATGATGGCATGATAAGCCCGATGTCGTCCATCCTTGTGTGCAGTCCAAAGGCAATAATGGCATGCCATGGCCGGCGTCATCCGGCCGTCTGTGCTTCCCAAGGGAAATGATAGCATGTCACGCCCGAAAATAAGGAGGATAATATTTCCAAGGGAGATGATTGCATGTCACACCCGATATCGTGCGACTGTGTCTGTTGCCCAAAGGCCACACAAGCATGCCATGCTTGACGTCATCTTACCGTGTGTGCGTACATAGGGCGATGATAATATGCCACGCCCGATGTAGTAAAATTATTTTTGTTGTCTTAGGGAGATGATGGCATGCCACGCTCATCGTCGTTCGACCGTGTATGCTCTCAAAGAGAAATGATGGAATTTAATGCTCGACGTCGTTCGACCATGTGTGCTTCCCAAGGGAGATGATAGCATTGCCACGCCTAACATCGTCCGACCGTGTGTACAGTTAAAGGGTGATGATAATATGGCACGCCCGATGTCACCGACAATGCATTCTATCAAAGGGCGAAGATGACAAGACACACCCGATATTGTCTGACCACGTGTGTTGGACAAGGGAGATGATGACATGTGAAGCCCGTCATCGTCCCACTGTGTGTGTTTTCCATGGGCGAAGATGACATGTCATGACAAATTTTGTCCGACCAAGTTTGTTGCTCAATGGCGATGATGGCATGCCATGCCCAACATCATCCGTCCGTGTGTGCTGCCCAAGGTTAATGCGGGCACTCCACGCCTGACATCATGTGATCGTGTGTTCATTCCAAAGGCGATGATGCCATGCCACGCCCAACGTTGGCCGACCGTGTATGCTTTCCAAGGGCGATGATGGCATGTCATGCCCGACGTCTTCCTACCATGCGTGATGCACAAGGGCGATGATCGGATGCTACGCAAGTAATCGTCCGACTGTGTCTGCTGCCCAAGGGAGATGATGGAATGCGATGCTCGACGTAGTTCGACCGTGTGTGCTACCCAAGGACCATACGGGCATTCCACGCCAGACGTCATCCGACAATGTGTGCTTCCCTAGGGGGATGATGGCATTGCAACCGCTGACGTCATCCGTCCATATGTTCTACCCAAGGGCCATGATGGCATGGCATGCCCGACGTATTCAGATCGTGTGTGCTTTTCATGGGCGATGATGGCATGCATGCTCGACGTTGTCCAACCGTGTGTGATAAAGTAGGAGAAATGTTAAATTGAATAGGATAAAAGCTTTATATCATAAAATTGATTATCTAGCATTAAAATTGACATTCTCAAATTTGTTACCAAGGTGTTCTAAACTCAAAAATCTATTTTTATCAAATTTGTAGAAATAAAAAATACAATTTTCCTCAATATTAAGGTAAATTCAAAATTGAATAGGTTAAAAGACGTTTTTCAAAAATAGAAGATCACGGCATGCCATGCTTGCCGTCATCTGACCGTGTGTTCTATAGAAGGGCGTGTCATCCTACTATATGTGCTTTCCAAGGGGGATGATGGCATTGCCACGGCCGACGTCATCCGTCTGTATGTGCTGCCCAAAGGCCATGATTGCATGACACGCCCGACGTATTATGATTGTGTGCGCTATCTAACAGGGATGATGGCATGCCACGCTTGTAGTCATCCCATTATGTATTATTTCAAAGGGGGATGATGACATGCCACGCCCGATGTAGTCCGACCGTGTGTGCTGTCGAAGGGCGATGATTGCATGCTACTCCCGTCATTGTCTGACTGTTTTTGCTGCCGAAGGGCGATGATGTCATGCGATGTTGGACGTCATCCTACTTTGTGTGCTACCTAAGGACCATAAGTGCATACCACTCCTGATGTCATCCGACCATGTGTGCTGCCGAAGGGCGATGATGGCATGTCACACTCAATGTCGTCCGACAGTTTATACTACCTATGGCCCATGCTGGAGTCCACGCCCAACGTCGTCAGACCGTGTGTGTTGTCTAAATTCAATTATGGATTGTCACGCCCGAGGTGGTCCAAACTTGTGTAGTTCCCTACGATGATGATGGCATCCACTCCCGACGTTGTATGATCGTGTGTGTTGTCCAAGGGCGATGATGACATGTGACGATTGATGTTGTCTTATCGTGTGTGTTGCCCAAGGACTCTATGGTTATGCCACGCCCGACCTTATGTAACTGTGCATGTTCTCCAATGGAGTTGATGACATGCCATACCTGACGTCGTCTGTCTATGTGTCCTGTCAAAGGGCGATGTTGGCATGTCGTGCTCGACACCATTTGATAGTGTGTGCTTTCCAAGGGCGATTATGGCATGCCACACCCGACGTAGTCCGATCATGAGTGCTTTTCAAGGGATATGATCGCATGCGATGCTCGACAAGGTCCATCTATATGTGTTGTGTTAGTTCGATGATGGCATACCACGGATGACATCGTTCGACCATGTATGTTTCCTAAGGGACAAGATGGCATGACATGCCCAACGTAGTGCAATCGTGTGTGCTGTCCAAGGGCGATGATTGCATATCACGCTCAATGTCGTCAGACCATGTGTGCAAAGCTAGGGGAAATGTAAAATTGAACAAGATAAAAGCTTTTTATCATAAAATGATTATCTAACATTAAAATTGTCATTGTTAAATGTGTTACAAAGATATTTTGAACTCAGAAATCTATTTTCTTTTATCAAATTCGTAGCAATAAAGAATTATAATTTTTTTCAAAAATTGGGGGATATTCAAAATATAGTGGTTTAAAAGAAATATTTCACAAAATCGGCTCGTCCAAACACCCTTGTTTGTTTAGATCAAAAAAAAATACTAAATTGAGAAAAAAAATCGCCTCAATCGGACATCCGTTTCAAAAGTTTTGGTCATTTGAAATTTCACAAATTTACAACTTCTTTTTTAAAATTTTAATGTGTGATTTGTTGAAACTTCAAATGATTGAAACTTTGGGCTCGCATATCCATTTGACGAATTCTTTTATGTTGCATATTTTTTCATGATCTACATGGTCAACTACTTAATTTGATTTAGTTATTTTTTAAAAAAATATTATTATATTTTTATTTTTATAGAATACTATAAATGTAAAACTAGAAAGGTGATATTCTTCATGCCGTATTAATTAATAAATAAATTCCAACTACATCGCGAAGGGAAAATAAAGAAGATATATTAGATTAGTATGAATGTCACAACCATTATCGATGATGGCATGACATGCCTGATGTACTCCGATCATGTCTGCTTCCCTAGAGCGATGATGGAATGCCACGCCTGACGTAGTCCAACCGTTTGTGCTGCCCAAGTCAATGCAGGCATGCAACGCCCTACATGGTCCGATCGTGTGTGTTGTCCAAGGGTGATGATAACATGCCATGCCCAACTTCATCCAATCGTATATGTTTTCCAAGGGTGATGGTTGCATGCCATGCTCAACATCGTCTGACTCTGTGTGTTGCCGAAGGGTGATGATGGCATGCCATGCCTGATGAAGTCTGATCGTATGTGCTATCTAAGAACGATGATGGCATGCCACGCTAGACGTCATCCGACCATGTGTGCTGCCCCAATGCGATGACTACATCTAACGCTAGACGTTGTACGACTGTGTGTGCTGCCTAAGAGTCATGTGGGCATACAACGCCCGATGTCGTCCAATCGTATGTGCAGTCCAAAGGAGATGATGGCATGCCACGCCTAACATAATCTGACATGTAACGACCGACATCATCTGACCGTGTGTGGTGCTGAAGAGCGATGATGGAATGGCACGCCCGATGATGTTCGACCGTGCATAAAGTCCAAGGATGATCACGTCATTCCACGCCTGACTTCTTCCGTCCTTGTGTGTTGTCCAAAGATTATGATGGCAGTCTATGCTTGACATCATCCGACCTTGTGTGTTGCCCAAGGTCCATGTAGCATTCTACACCGATGTAGTCCGACCGTGTGAACTGCCAAAGGGTGATAATGGCATGCCACACCCACATCATCTGACCGTGTATGCTTCCTAAGGGCGGTGATGGAATGCCACACCCGATGTAGTTCTGATCGTGTATGCTCTCCAAAGAAGATGATAATATGCCACCCCCGAAATCTTCTAACTATATTTACTTTCCAAGGGTGATGATAGCATTCCACGCCCGATGTCGTCTGATTGTTTATGCTAACCAATGGTGATAATGGAATGCTACGCCCGACGTGGTTTGCCCGTGTGTTTTGTCCAAAGGCGTGATGGCATGTAACGCCCGACATAGTCACACCATGTGGGCTATCTCCTTAATTTTGTTTAGATATTTTTTAAAAAATATTACTATATTTTTGTGTATATAGTGTAATATAAATGTAAAACTAGAAAGGTAATATGTTTCGTGCCATATCAAGTTAAAAATGAAAGACTAGTACAACGCAATGAGAAAATTAACAAGATATATTAGATTAACACGAATGCGACAACCATGATCGATGATGGAATGTGACATCCGACATAGTATGAACATTTGTTCTTCCCAAGGGAAATTAAGGCATCTACCGCTCGACATCGACTGGCCGTGTGTGCTGCTCAAAGGCGATGATCGCATTGCCATGCTCAACATCGTCTGACCGTGTATGCAGTTAAAGGGCAATGATAACATGCCACGTCCGACATTGTTCGATCGTGTATGATGTCAAGGGCGATGATGGCATGCCACGCCTGACATTGTCTGATCTGTGTATGTTGTCCAAATGCGATAATGGCATTGCACGCCCAATGTCATCTGATCGTGTGTTAATTCCAACTGCAATGATGAAGTGTCACGCCCGACACAAACTTACAGTGCGTGCTGACATAGGGCGATGATAACATCCACACCTGACGTAGCCTAATCATTTGTTTTGTCCAAGGGCGATGATGGCATGCCACGCTTGACGTTCGACCGTGTATGCTGTCCAATGATAATGATGGAATTTAACACCCGACGTTATCAAGCCGTGTTTTCTTACCCATGGAGATGATATCATTGCCATTCCTAACATTGTCCGACTGTGTGTACAGTCCAAGAGCGATGATAACATGCCACGCCTAACGTTGTCTGACCGAATATGCTTTCCAAGGGAGATGATGGCATGTCACGCTCGACATCGTGGACACTGTGCGTGCTGTCCAATTGAGATGAAGGAATGCTACGCTCGACATTGTTCAACCATGTGTGTTGAAAAGGGACATGATGGCATGCCACGCCCAATTTAGTCAGACCTTGTATGATGTCCAAAGGGGATAATGGCATGGCAGGCCAGTCGTCGTCCCTCTATGCACATTATCCATGGGCGAATATGGAATGTCATGCTTGATGTTGTCCGACCTTGTGTGTTGCCCAATCAAGATGATGGTATGCCACGCCCGACGTCATCTAACCATTGTATGTTGCGCAAGGTCAATGCATACATGCCACGCCCGATGTCATCTTATCGTATATGCTGTCCAAGGGTGATTATAACATTCCACTCTTAACATCGTCCTATAGTGCATACTTTACAAGGGTGATGATGCCACGCCTGATGTTGTCTGACCGTTTGTGCTGCCCAAGGGTGATAATCCCATGCTACGCACGTTGTCGTCCGACTGTGTCTACTGCATAAGGGTGCTGATGGCATGCGATGCTCGACATCATCCGACCGTGTGTGCTGTACAAGGGCCAGGCAGGCATGCCACGCCCGACGTTATGAACCCGTGTGTGCTGCCCAAGAGCGATAATGGCATTGCAACGGTTGACGTGTCCGATCATATGTTCTGCCCAAGGGATATGATGGCGTGCCACACCCAATGTAGTCTGATCGTATTGGCTGTCCAAGGGCGATGATGGCATGCCACGCTTGACATCGTCCAACCTTGTGTGCAAAACTAGGCGAAATGTAAAATTGTATGGGACAAAAGCCTTTTATCATAAAATTTATTATTTAACATTAAAATTCACATTCTCAGATTTGTTACCAAGGTATTCCGAGTTAAAAATCTATTTTCTTTTATCAAATATTTAGCAATAAAGAATTACAATTTTCTTCAAAATTGAGGAAAGTTCAATATTGAATGGGTTAAAAGAACCTTTTAAGAAAATCGTCGATGATTGCATGCCACGCTCGACGTTGTTCAACCGTGTGTTACATCCAAGGTCAATGATAACATGACAGGACAAACTTTGTCTGACCATTTATGATGTCCAAGGGCTATGATGGCTTGCCACTCCTGACATCATCTGATCGTGTGTGTTTCCCACTTGACATACGGCCATGCCATGCCCCACGTTGTCCGACCATGTGTGCAGTCCAAGGGCGATGATGGCATTCCACGCCCGATGTCATCTGACTGTGTATTCTGCCCAAGGGAGATGATGGTATGTCACGCTCGACGTCATTCGAGTGTGTGTGCTGAACAAGGGACATAATGGAATGTCGTGCACGACGTCATCCGACCGTGTGTGCAGCACAAGGGCCATTTTGTCATGCCACGCCTATGTGTTCCAATGGTGTATGCTGTCCAAGAGAGATGATAACATACCTCGCCTAATGTTGCCCGATCGTGTATGCTTTCAAAGGGTAATAATGGCAAGATAGGCCCGACGTTGTCTGACCGAGTTTCTTAAGGGCAACGATGGCATGCCACGCTTAGTGTAGTCCATTCGTGTGTGCTGTCCAAGGGTGTTGATTCCATGTCAGCTCATTAACGTTTGATCGTGTGTGCTGCCTAAGGACCATGCTAGCATGACACGCCTAACATTGTCTGACCGCGTGTGCTATCCTATGACAATAATGGCATGACCCATCCTATGTCGTTCGTTAGTGTGTGTTGTGCAAAGGCAATGATGGAATGCAACGGCCGATGTAGTCTGACCGAGTGTGCTGCCCAAGGTCAATGATGGCATCTAACGCCCGACATCCTTTGATAGTGTTTGCTGCACAAGGGCGATAATGGTATGACACGCCTAACCTCGTCTGTGCTTGTGTGCAATCCAATGGAGATGATGGCATGTCACATCGACATTGTTTGATCTTGTGCTCTGTCAAAAGGCCATATGAGCATGACAACCCTACATAGTCCGAGCGTGTGTGCTTCCCAAGACTGATTATAACATGTCACATCCGACGTTGTTCATCCGTGTGTATAGTCCAAGGGTGTGTATGACATGCAACTCCCTGACGTCATCTGAACGTGTGTTCTGTCCAAAGAAGATAATGGCATGGGATGCTCGATGTTGTCCGCTCGTGTGTGCTGTCCAAGGGACATGGGGGAATGCCATCGCCGATGTCGTCCAACCGCATGTGAATTCCAAGGGCAATGATGTCATGTCACGCCTGACGAAGTCAAATTGTGTGTGTTGTCCATTAGCGACGATGGCATGCCATGCTTCACGTCGTTCGACCATGTGCTGCCCTATAGCCTATTTGGATGCCATAACCGTCGTATTCTGAAGGTATATTCTGTCTAAGGGCGATGATAATATTTCACACCTGACGTCGTTTGATCATGTATACTCTTGAAGGGCGATGATAACATTTCACGCCTAATACCCTCTTACCGTGTGAGCTTCCCAAAGGCGACCACGCACAACTTCATCCGACCATTTGTGCTTCCAAAGGGCGATGATGGCATGCCGTACCCGACATCATCCGTTCGTGTGTGTAATCAAAAGATGATAATGGCATGCCACGTCTGACGTCCTCAAACCGGGTGTGTTGTCTCCTTAATCTGGTATAGTTATTTTATGAAAAAATATTATTATATTTTTATTTATATAGAATAATATATATGTAAAACTAGAAAGTAAATATGCTTTGTGTCATATTAAGTTAAAAATGAAAGAATAGTATAATGTTATGGGAAAATCGAGAACATACATTAGATTAGTACGAATGCGAAAACCATGATAGAAGATGGCATTCCACACATGACATAGTCCTACCATGTAAGCTGCCAATGGGCAATTATGGCAGCTAACGTCCGACGTTGTCTGACCTGTGTGTTGCACAAGGGCGATGATCGCATTGCGACGCCCAACATCATTCGACGGTGTGTGCATTCCAACGGAAAAGATAACATGCCACGCCCGACATCGTCTAACCATGTATAATGTGCATAGGCGATGATGGCATGGCAAGTCTATTGTTGTCCGACCCTATGTATGTTGTCGTAGGCCGATGATGGGGTGCCATGCGCGACGTCGTTCGATCATTTGTTCGTTCCAACGACGAGGATGGCATGTGAAGCTCAACACTATCTAACCGTGTATGTTGTCCAAGGGCGATGATGGCATGGCACACCTAATGTCGTTTAACCGTGTGTGCTTTCCAACAGCGATGATTGCATTCCACGCCCTACATCATGCGATCGTGTATGTTGCCTAAAGGCCACACATGCATGCCACGCTTGATGTCATCTAACCATGTGTGTTGACATAGTGCGATGATAGCATGCCACGCCCGACGTAGTCGGATTGTTTGTGTTGTCTTAGGGAGATCATGGCATGCCACTCTCAACATCGTTCGATCGTGTATGCTCTCTAAGGGCAATGATGGCATTTAATGATCGACTTTTTCTGACCCTGTGTGCAACACAAGGGATATGATAGTATTTCCACGCCTAACATCGTCTGACCGTGTGTTCAGTCCAAGGGTGATGATAACATGCCATGTCCGATGTCATCCAATCGTGCATGCTATCAAAGGTTGAAGACGACCTACCACGCCCGACGTCGTCTGACACCGTGTGTGTTGTCCAGGGGCAATAATGGCATGCCACGCTCAACGTCGTTCGACCATGTGTGTTGTCCAAGGGATATAATGGCATGTAAGGCCCGTCGTTGTCCCACTATGTCTGTTGTCCATGGGCAAAGATGGCATGTCGCGACAGACGTCGTCCAACCGAGTGTGCTCTCCAATGGAGATGATGGTATGTCGCGCCTTATATCATCCGACCGTGTGTGCTGCCCCAGGCTTATGTAGGCATGCCATGCCCGTCATCATCCGATCGTGTGTGTTATCCAAGGGCGATGATAACATGCCACGACCAACGTCGTCTGATCATGTATGCTCTCCAAGGGCGATGATAGCATGCCATGCCCGACGTTATCCGACCGTGTGGGATGCCCAAGGGCGATGATCGTATGCTATGTCGGTCATCGTTCGACTGTGTCTTCTGCGTAAGGGAGATGATGGCATGTGATGCTCGACGTAGTCTATCCGTGTGTGCTTCCCAAAGACCATACGAGCATTCCATGCCCAAAATCATCCGACTATGTGTGCTTCCTAAGGGGAATGATGGCATTGCCACGGCCGACGTCATCCGTCCGTATGTGCTGCCCAAAGGCCATGATGGCATGCCACGCCCGACGTATTCCGATTGTGTGTGCTGTCCAAGGGCGATGATGGCATGTCATGCTTGTAGTAGTCCAACTGTGTATTATTTAAAAGGGGGATGATGACATGCCCTGCCTGATGTAGTCTGACCGTGTATGCTGATGAAGGGCGATGATTGCATGCTACTCCCGTCATTGTCCAACTGTGTTTGCTGCCTAAGGGCGATGATGTCATGATGGTGGACGTCCTCCTACAATGTGTTATACCTAAGGACCATGAGGGCATGCCACTCTTGATGTCATCCGTTAGTGTGTGCTGCCAAAGGGCGATGATGGCATGTCACACTCAATGTCGTCCGACAGTTTATACTACCCATGGCCCATGCGGGAGGCCACGCCCAAAGTCGTCCGACTATGTGTGTTGTCTAAATTCGATTATGGAATGCCACAGCCGACGCCGTCTTAAAGTGTGTAGTTCCATACGGTGATGATGGCGTCCATGCCCGACGTTGTATGATCGTGTGTGTTGTCCAAGGGCGATGATGACATGCGACGATTGATTTCATCTTATCGTGTGTGTTTCCCAAGGACTCTGTGGTTATGCCACGCCTGATCTAATATAATTCTGCATGTTCTCCAAGGGAGTTGATGACATGCCATACCTGACGTCGCCTGTCTATGTGTCCTGTCCAAGGGCGATGTTCGCATGTCGTGCTCGACACCATTCGATAGTGTGTGCTTTCCAAGGGCGATGATGGCATGCCACGCCCGACGTAGTCCGATCGTGTGTGCTCTTCATGGGATATGATGTCATACGATGCTCGACAAGGTCCATCTGTATGTGTTGTTTTAGTTCGATGATAGCATGCCACGGACGACATCGTCCGACCGTGTGTGTTGCCTAAGGGACATGATGGCATGTCATGCCAACCTAGTGCAATCGTGTGTGCTGTCCAAGGGTGATAATTCCATGCCACGCTCGATGTCGTCAGAGCGTGTGTGCAAAGCTAGGGGAAATGTAAAATTGCACAAGATAAAAGCTTTTTATTATAAAATGATTATCTAATATCAAAATTGTCATTGTTAGATGTGTTACAAAGATATTTTGAACTCAGAAATCTATTTTCTTTTATCAAATTCGTACCAATAAAAAATTATAATTTTTTTTCAAAAATTGGGGGAAATTCAAAATATATTGAGTTAAAATAAATATTTCACAAGGGCGATGATGGCATGCCACACCCAACATCATCTGATCGTGTGGGCTTCGTAAGGGCCATGCGGGCATGCCATGTCCGATGTTGTTTGATTGTGTGTTTTGTCCAAGGGAGATGATATCATGCCACGCCCGACATCGTCTGACCGTGTGTGCTTTCAAAGGCCAATGATGGAATACAACGCCCGACATCGTCTTACCATCTGTACTTTCCAAGGGCGATGATGGCATGCCACGCTCAATGTTTTTCATACGTATGTGTTATCCGAATGGATGATGACATGTCATGCCCGACGTTGTACGATCGTCTGTGCTAACTAAGGGAGTTAATGGCGTGCCGCTCCCGATGTAGTCCGACCAGGTGTGCAGCCCAAGGGCAATGATATCATGTAACGCCCGACTTCATCCGACCGTATGTGCTGCCCATGAGTGATGATTGCATAGTACACCCGACGTCGTCCGACCATGAGTGCACTCCAAGGGAGATGATGGCATGCCAAGGATGACGTCGTCCGTCCTTGTGTGCTATTCGAAGGTGATGAGGTCATTCCAAGCCCGACATAATCCGACAGTGTGTGTTGCCCAAGTAACGCTCGATACTGTCCGGCTGAGTGTGCTGCTCTAGGGCCACGTGGGCATTCCACTCCCGATGTTGTCCAACCATATAATTTGTCCAAGGGCATGCCAGCATGCCATTTTCGACGTTGTTTGTCCATCTGTGCAGACCAAGGGTGATAATAACATGCCATGGCCAACGTCGTAAGATCATCTATATACTCCAAAGGCAATGATGGCATGCTTCGCCAAACGTAGTTCGACTGTGTACACTGCCCAAGCGCAATGATGTCATGTAACACCCGACGTCATTCAATAGTGTGTGCTGCCCAAGGATGATGATTACATGGCACGCCCAACGTCGTCCGACTGTGTATGCGGTCCAAGGGTTAAGATGGCATGCCATGCCCGATTTTGTCTTACTTTTTGTATGCTGTCCAAGGGAGGTAAAGTGATGCAACGCCCGACATCGCCCCACCATGTGTTCATTCCAAGGGCAATGATGGAATGACACACCCAATGTAGTCCAACTGTGTATGCTGTCCAAGGAGGAAGATGGCATGCGACACCCAATGTCGTCCAACCATGTATGTTGTCCAAGGGGCATTGATGGCATGCCACGCCTGACATCATCCAATCGTGTGTTCTTCCCAAGGGCGATGATGGCATGTCACGCTCGATGTTGTCCAACCATATGTGTTTAACAAGGGACATAATGGAATGCCATGCCCGACATGATCCGATCGTGTGTACCTGTCCAAGGGCCATTCGGTCATGCCACGCCCTATGTGGTCCCATCGTGTCTACTGTCCAAGGAAGATGATAACATGTCACGCCCAAAGTTTCCCGATAGTGTATGCTTTTCAAGGGCAATGATGGCATGCTAGGCCCGACGTTGTCTGATCGTGATTCTTAAGGGAAATGATGGCATGCCACGCCAAGTGTAGTCCATTCGTGTGTGCTATCAAAGGGTGTTGATGCACTGCCAGCTCGTTGTCGTGCGATCGTGTGTGCTGCAAAAGGATAATGCTTGCATGCCACGCCTAACATCGTCCGACCGTGTGTGCGGTCCTATGGCAATAAATGGCTTGCCACATCCGATGTCATTCTTTAGTGGGTGCTGTCCAAAGGAGATGATGGCATGCCACGACCGATGTACTCTGACCGTGTGTGTAGCCCAAGGTCGGTGATGGCATATAACGCTTGATATCAGTTGACAGTGTTTGTTGCACAACAGCGATAATGGCATGGCACGCCTGACGTCGTCTGTCCTTGTGTGTAGTCAGAAGGCGGTGATGTCATGCCAGTAACACGTCATCCAATTGTGTGTGGTATCTAAAGGCGATTATGGCATGCCATTCTTGACATTTTCTGACTGGTGTGTTGCCCAAGGTCCATGTGGGCATGCCACGCTCGACTTAGCCTGACCATGCATGAGCCAAGGGCGATAGTGGCATGCTACGCCCGACATCGTCCGAGCGTATATGCTTTCTAAGGGAAATGATGCCATTCCATGACCGACATCATCCATCTATGTGTGTTGCCCAAGGGGAATGATTACATCTAAAGTTAGACATCGTTCGACCCCGCGTGCTGCTAAAGGGCGGTGAGTGCATGCCACGCCCGACGTCTTTCTTCCCTGTGTGTAGTCCAATGGCGATGATGGCATGTCACGTCGACATCCTCAGACCGTGTGCTCTATCAAAAAGCCATATGGTCATGCCATACCCTACATAGTTCAACCGTGTGTGCTGCCCAACAGTGATGATAAAATGTCACGCCCGACGTCGTTCGTCCGTGTGTATAGTCCAAGGGTTTGTATGACATGCAATGCCCGACGTCGTCTGACCGTGCGTGCTGTCCAAGGAAGATAATGGCATGGGATGCTCGACATCATCCTATTGTGTGTGCTTCTCAAGGGACAAGCAAGCATTCCATGGCCGATGTCGTAAAACAGCATGTGAAGTCCAAGGGCAATGATGGCATGCCATGCCCGACGTTGTCCAATGATGTGTGTTGTCCAAGGGCGATGATGGCATGCCATGCTCCACGTCGTTGGACCATGTGTTGCCTAGGGTTTATGTGGGCATGCCATACCCGAAGTAGTTCAACGCTATGTTCTGTCTAAGGGTTATGATAATATGACACACTTGATGTCATCTGATTGTGTATGTTCTGTGTATGTTCTTAAAGATCGACGATATCATGCCATGACTGACGTTCTTTGACCGTGTGTGCTGCCTAAGGGCCATGTGGCATGCTACGCCAACATAGTCCTACCGTGTGAACTGCCCAAGGGCGACGATGGCATGCCACGCCCGATGTCGTCTGACCATGTATGCGGCATTAGGACCATGATGCCATGCCATGCCCGATGTAGCACGATTGTGTGTGTTGTCCAAGAGCGACGATGGCATGCGACGCCTAACATCATCTGATCGTATATGCTCTCTATGGGCGATGATAACATGCCATCGCCTACATCGCCGGATCGTGTATGCTTTCATAGGGTGATGATAGCATGCCACACTCGATGTCGTCCGACTGTGTATGCTTCCCAAGGGTGATGATGGCATGCGACGCCCGATGTCGTCCGACCGTGTATGCTTCCCAAAGCCGATTATGTCATGCTACGCCCAACGTCGTTCGCTCATGTGGTTTATCCAAAGGCGTGATGTCATGCCACAACTGACATCACCCGACCGTGTGTGCTATCTCCTTAATTTTGTTTAGTTTTTATAAAAAATATTATTATATTTTTATTTATATAGTGTAATATAAATGTAAAACTAGAAATGTAATATGCTTTGTTCCATATTAAATTAAAATGAAAGACAAGTACAACGCGATGAGAAAATTAAAAAGATATATTAGATTTGTACGAATGTGACAACCATGATCGATGTTGACATGCGACGTCCGACGTAGTTTGGCTATGTGTGCTTCCCAAGGGCAAGGAGGGCATCTAACCGTGTGTGTTGTACAAGGGCGATGATCGCATTGCCATTCTCGACGTCGTCTGAGCGTGTGTGCAATAAAAAGACAATGATAACATGCCACGCCTAATTTCGTATAACCGTGTATTATGTAAAGGGCGATGATAGCATGCCATACCTGAAAACATATGACCCTGTGTATGTTGTCGGAATGCGATAATGGTATGCTACGCCCAATGTCGTCCGATTGTGTGTTCATTCCAACTGCTTTGATGAAGTGTCACACGTGACCTATTTCGGCCATGTGTGCTGACATAGAAAATGATAACAACCACACACGACGTAGTCCAATCATTTGTGTTGTACAAGGGAGATGATGGCATGCACGCTTGACGTGGTCTGGCACTGTATGTTGTCCAATGGCAATGATGGAGGTTAACGCCACCCGTCGTCCGACTGTGTTTTTCCAAAAGGCGATGATATCATTGTCATTCCAAACATCGTCTGACCGTGTGTGCAGTCCAAGGGCGATTATGGCAAGTAATGCCCGACGTCATTCGACAGTTCGTGCCGCCCAAGGGAGATGATGCCATCTCAAGCCCGACGTCATCCCACCATATTTGTTGCCCAATTGCGAGATGGCTTGCCACACCAGACATCATCCGACCATGTGTGCTATCAACGGCCATGCGAGCATGCCACGCCCTATGTGGTCCGATCGTGTGCTCCGTCAAAAAAAATGATAACATGCCACGCCCAACGTCGTCCCATCATGTATCCTTTCCAAAGATGATGATAACATGCTATGCCTGACATAGTCCTTCCTTGTATGATATCAAAAGGCAATAATGGCATTTTAAGCCCGATGTTATCCCACCGTGTGTGCTGCCCAATGTCAATTGTAGCATGTCATGCTTGACGTCATTCTACCGTCTGTGAATCCCATGGGCGATGATAACATGTCACGCCTGACGTCGTCCGATCGTGTGTGCAGTCCAAGAACGATGACTGCATGCCACGCCCAACGTCGTTTGATCGTGTATGTTGCCCAATGGAGATGATAGCATGTCACGCCTGGCATCATCCGACCGTGTGTGCTGCCCAAGGGCCATGAAGGCATGCCACTCCCTAGGTGGTATGATCATGTGTGTTGTCCAAGGGCAACAATAACTTGTCATGCCTGACGCCATCAAATTGTGTATGCTTTACAAAGGCCATAATGGCATACCATGCCTAACGTCATTGATCGTGTATGCTGTCTAAGGGAAATGATGGCACGCCACACTCGACGTCATCCGACCGT